>NW_025110629.1:167994-488531 GCF_011392965.1 Frieseomelitta varia | reverse complement strand
TTTTTAATAAAATGGGTTTTTGTATGATAAGAGGTAAGTGAGATGGATCGATGCTCTTTTGCAATTTTCAGAGAACCAGTGTTCGTTGATACTGTGACACGTTCAGGTTTGACACGTTCAGGAAATTTAGCGAGAAATCGATATTTTTTTTTTTTTTTTTTTTTTCAATTTTTCGAGTGTAATTGATTGCGTTGTGGAATAGCTGTTAAATTTTCACTAATGGTATTTGGAATACCTGCGAACTGGGTCGAACGTGCCAGTATTCTCGATTTCGGTAAAAATTACTCCTCTGTTTCGCGATATTTCGGCAAGAGACGTTTTCCACTTTATCAAATGTATATAAAAACATATTTGATAATATATCATTGTATAATATATCTTTTTAGTATTACTCGAGGAATTTAAAAAATACGATCAATCAGAATAGTTTAACATGCAGCTGTCAAATATCGAATATTTTATAGACACTGATGTGTTTATTGGTCAATATTGTACAAATTCTGGAGAAATGACAATGTATCCTCATATTTTAATCGAAATGAAATAATCATGAAATCTACATGGTACAACTCAAAGTTAAGAAAATGCATTCTTATTATTATTATAATTACAATTAAAATAAATTTCATTTGTATGAAATTTTCCATTTATTTATATGTTCTTCTCAATATGAGAAACATACTATGTTTTTCTAATTTTAACTAACAAATTAATTGAAATCGATAATGTATCCAAGACACTTGTTTTTGTTCTTCTAAGTATTTGAAATTTCACAGACGTATGCACAGAATTTGATGGCTGACTGTAAAATTAAAATTAATTATCGTAACGCGAACTTATAAAAATTAAAATAAAATATTATGACCACGTCGAATGCAATGACATCGATTTAAAATTGATAAAATAATTCGTCACATTGTATCTCTATACATCAAACAATCGAATTTCCAATCGGACGACAAAGACAAACCTTGGAAAACGTCTCTTACGATTCAATCACTGCACTCATTGTCGCGTCACAAGATCGTGCAGCATCTTGTTGCATTTTGTCGCCTGATTTACTCACCATCCATTCATCTTCCACCCTTCTTCTTTCATTTTCTCACGTCACGTTTACTCAAAGTGTATCACGAACATACAAAACACGAAATCGATTTTGAATACAATTTACACGAAAATTGAACGAACGAAAATAATATATATATATATATATATGTACGAGTTCGTTTCTAGGTTCTATAACACTAACAACAACAACAATAATAATAGTAGTATTAAGCAACGACGACACCAACGACAACGATACATCGTTTAAATGCGATGCCACATTAAAAATCCATCCGAATCTGGCCGGAATTTCTTTTCAGGTTTGCCGTTTGTGTTTCAGGCTAAAGCACCCGCCCTGGAGGTAGGAATTTTAAGGGTCCGCCCTGAGTGATCTCTCTCTTCGCCCGTTGTTTGTCTATATTATTATTATTTTTTTCTCCTGTTTTTTTTCCCCCACTCCGTTATTCTTCAACTACTTAACCCCTTTATTTTTGTTTCTTCTCTCCTGTCCGGTATTTTTTTTCTTTTCTTTTTTTTTCTCCTTTTGTTTTTTTCTTGGTGGTTTCTCTCGTTTGGACCTGGCCGATCAGGAGTGCTCACCGATCATCGTACCAACGTCTCTCATAATCTGTATCACACTTTACTTTCTTACTTCGTTCGATATCGATAATTTATCTTTCGTTTCTTTCTCTTTTTCTTTGTCCGGCAATTGCTTACAAAAAGGGAAGCCAGCTCTGATCTCAATGATTCTTTGATATGTTGGTCAAGGTTTATTGAAAAATTTTGATTTTTCGTGCGACATACAATACTTGTATATTATGGGAATATATACATGCACATGTACTTCATCTCATAAGATAATTTCTAGATAAATTATATACATTTGTGTTTGTAAGTTTATATATATATATATATATATATACATTTAATTGCAAATTATAAATTAGAATACGAATTACAGTTCAAATTAAATTTGAGGTAGATTATATTCATAATCACCAAGTAAATTCTATTTGACCGTAACTACTTAATAAAGTTTCACGATATTACTCAGAATAATGACCTTAACAGTGTACTTGTATTAAGAAATCATCAAGATCGAAGGAGCGGGGAGATTTCCTTTTCATAAGTAATTACTTTCTGTTCTTCCGATCCTAAGTATTATAAATATTGTCTCTGTCGTTGCGGTTCTTTAAGCTTCTTCCTCTGTTCTATGCATCTCGTTCCCGAATGTTTAATATCTATCTATCTCCTGTTCACACTCTTCTTGATTTTTTGAATCAGTGTAAAGCATGTGATTGGTAGTTTTTTTGTTTTTACTTTACTCGTTATATTATCATTTTCTCTCGTTTCTTACTTACCTTTTATTCTTCACTATTAGAAAGTGATATATTCTTACTCTCTGTTCCGTTTGTCGCTTTTCACGTAGGCGTACACGCGATATATTGTATCTTGAGAGTATTAGAGTATATAGGAAGTAATGTGTGTATTATAATTTCTCCAACGAAGGAAACAAGAAAAGTTTCTCGCCGACGACTGCAATTTTTGTCTGTTACGAGATCGCCGAAATATCATCTCGACTACTGTTTTCGAGTACATTCGCACAACGTACGTGATAGTTCTCATTTCGAAGCGATGCAGAAACAACCGGATGTGACAATTTATTATCTTCTCTTCTTTTTTCTTTTCCTTTGATTCTTGTCTTTGATAGTTCATAAAGTGTTAGTTATCAATTTATTTAATTTTTTATGAATGTTAATAATGACTATTTTTATGAATTATGAATTATGACTGTTTTATGAATATTAATAATGAGCTTACATTGAATGAAGTTATGAAACAATTTGTATAATGCTTATGAACAGCAATGCCAATCAATCAGTCTTGCTCAAAAGTTTGGAACATGCATTCTACGATGGACTTTATCTTCGTGAATACATCTATTGTCTAACTATTCTCAGTTCTCAGAAAAATGTAGTACAAAAATTGATTTCGTCCAAAATTACCATTCATTTTACTACTTTGTACAAATCTGCAATTATTGAAATATTCTCAGTTGTTTGTTTCATTTGAAAAAATGAAAATTTAAATTTTCAATGAACATATATAATCACTGTCAGTATTGTAATTAAAAACATCTAAGTTCAATCATACAAATAAATCTACAGTTTCATTGTCGATTGGCTGTCACCGATTTTCACAAAATAATTCTATTGAAAATATTAGTATTTCCACAATGGTATTAAATAATTATTTTCATTTACGTTATATTATGTTACTAAAAAATTTATCCCGTGAAGAAGAACAATGACCATGCTCCAAACTTTCTCTCGGATTTTCTTGCGTTCTAAAATCCTAACGAGTGTAAAAAAGAATAGGAAACAGACTTGCTCGCTCGAGAGATTCGAGATTCCCATTGTTTCTGCATCCCTCCTCCTCCATTAACACAGAGACGAGACACGTCTGAGCTGCGAGCAAACCGGCTGCAATTGGTGAGCACTCCGCAGAGCCGGCGAGTATCTTAGAAAGAGTTGTTTAGCTAGTTTAGAGAGTTGCCCCGAGTTCATCCATTCCCCTCCACAAACAGCCGCCGACACCCCATGGCGACAGATTCATCCCCGCCCCCCCCCCCCTTGAAATTAGTTCTCTGCCGGCGACTTAATCGAGAACGTGTTAGCCACCCCTGGCTGTCTCGCGACGGGGGTGGTTTCTCTAAGCTTTTGACGAAAACGAGCGTGGATGTAGCGAACTGCTGGAATTCGAGATGCTCGAGTACGACGCCTCGAGTACCTCCGTCGTTCGATCCTCGAAACCGTCGAGTCCAATCATCCTCCCCAAATGTCAAGCTTGAAAGCTTTTCGAGGAATTGACGATTGAGAATTATGGAGAGAGTTATTTGCAATTTCACAGAGTTTTCGACTCGTGTTCTCTTCTTTTTTTTTTTTTTTTTTGAGTTCCATTGGAATTTCGAGGTTTACGTACGTAATTACGTGAACGACGTTCAGCTACATACGTGATTGCGTAAGCTGTATATACAGGCTGTGGATTATTATGCAAATTTTCGAATAGAATTTCGTTTTGGCATTTTGAGAATTGTAACGAGCAGCATTTCACCGGGGAATTCTTATTGATTTGAACTCTTTGGGATTTTAACTCGTGTCTGACCAGCGTTCGACCAGATCTACTAATGTCGGTACGTGAATTCTAACTTTACGAACGTAACGTCAGAGAAACTTTCAGGGAAACTCTGGCATAAAATAAGAGATTCTACTTATCTTCAGATTAATTCATTCCTTTACAATAGAAAAATTTGATTTTCCGAGATTTGCTGAAAAATTTAAGTAATCGTATAAAGATCCGCAGTCTGTATGTAATATTTCATTTCGCAATGATATCCAAGACAAACTTACGTGAACCAAATATAATGTCATTGATCTTATCACTAAAGTATAACATTAGTACATTAAAGTGTAATATTATCATCTTGAATTTTACATCTTGATCGAGTCTTTCATATTCTATATACAGATATATTTTTGATATCAGAAACAAATTCAATTACAAATTGTACAAAAATCGTAAATACTGCGCTGCCGGAGGATTAAATATTACAGTTATTTCGAGCATATCGATTTTCACAGCAAGAAACTTTCCACGATAGATACATTCCACCGTAGTTGCGTTCACCTCACGCATTATGTACATATGTACTACGTAGCTTGTTCGAATCGGTGATCGAGCTTCGAAGGGATTCTCACGATCTGACGTGGAAATCTCACCCCTTATATCTGTGTAGAGCTGAACGTGAACGTTTTTCTTTAGGAGGCATGCCTCTCTCTTTTCCTTAGGAATATTAGACACAATCATTGGAGAAAATGTCTTTTTAGCAAACGTAGAATGTCGTCGAATTCTTAGAACTCGTTAAGAGAAATTCGAAATCTCGATCCTTCGAGTGTGTTCTACTTTTTAGCAAAATTGGAGTTAGCTTTGTCGGAGTTTTTTTGATAAAGTCAGCTTGCGACAGTAGTTCCTTTTACTGTTAGTGTCATTGTTTCCAAACCAAAGGATACTCAGAGAATTTCGATTGAAATGTGAACTGAAATTCTTGAGAAGAACGAAACAAGATTATGTCGCAATAGATTAGCTTTCAATTAACAGTAATGACTGAAAATAAAAAAAAAAAAAAAACCTACAATATTACGCTCTTCTAAAAACTTTTCTAAAATATGACTTACATTTAATTAGAATTCTCATAAACCAAAAATTCTTCGTACTCTTAAATATTCTCATACTATTCGCGTCCAAGTAAGAATTAAACAGAATGAAAATATGCTCAGCAAATAAATAGACTTGCTCAGCGAATGAAATAAATAGACTTGCAACTATAATCAATGACTCTCCCCGAAGAATTTACATTTTATTTTGTTATAATTTCGCAGTATTTACGTAAAAATTAAAAAGAAAAAGAAATTACGGTAGAACAAACTTCGTTTTTAATTAAAAAGCAACGGGAGTACAAACAAGCCGATGATCAATTTCAACGTTGAACAGAATTATTGCATACATTTCATTTGCAATTTTTTTTCACCAATCGATTTACATCATTATCGCAAAACGATAATTTATATTATCAATGTCTGGTAGTATTTTAATCGGAATATTCTTGATACATTTTCACAACTTTTCACAATGTTGTGAAATAATAAAATATAAAAGACTGCAAATCATTACTTGGTACTTGATAGATAAATGAAAGCTTGTTGTCTGCCTGTTACTTCGGCATTTTATTTCATCAAAAGCAAAAGAATAACTGTCGCAACCATTTCATTGTCAACCATTTAAAAAATATTTTCCAATATTCTTGCGAACATTCACTTTGCCAACAATTGTCAATTCCCAGACTCTGAATCGACGTGAAATAAATTACAAATCGATGCAAGCGTACAAAATTCCGCTTAAGGAGAAACGGGAAAAGAAAATGAAAGAATCGCGAAAATGAGGTAACGTTGTAAATGAGCCACGAACGATCGACCAACGTACGTAGATAGAGAGGCGAGAGGACGCGTCGTAAATTTGCAAGAGTCGCGCGTGCGTTGAATCGCGGCCGCGGAATTTTCCGCGGCTAATTTCCTGCTCGAGAGCCGCGCCAACGGTTCGATCCCCATCCGGCGCCAGCATCGGCCTCGTCTTTACCCGCCTCACGAAAACCGGCCACGAGGAATCCTGCTTGTCGGCCAGGATTTACGAGCTTTTCAGGAAGAGAGCCACTGGTCCGCGTGGAAGCTCTCCCTCTTCACTCTCCATAAATCAACGTCGCGTCATTTCGCGCGTCCGACAGCTTCATTCCGGGTATTTCGCTGAGCTTCCGCCTTCCAAACTGCCCCGTTAAATACGATAATTATTATTCGGCGGGGACGAAAAATAAAAGGAGAAAAAAAAAGAGAGATCGAGGATCCAGTGTTCTCAGTGGAAAATTGAGTGAGAGAACGTTATAATCAAGCACTGACACTGATATCGGCTCGGTTAGGCTTCTGGTGGTTTTCAGAAATTTGTATTATTTGTAAATTTGTATAATTCCAACGAATTTTCCTTAAATAATGTTATGACGATTGTCATTCGTAGAAAAGGATTGAAAATCCAAGCTCGTTCAAACGAAATCACCCTTCCCGTGTTTTCGCACATGTACATTTTTACATCTTCTTATAACGATCAAAAGTAGCTCGTAAATTCGAAAGGAAGCCGTCGTCGAATCAACTTCTGTTGAAACTGAAGTTCGTATATTCAGAAGCAACGTCCGATAGCTGCTACAAATTGCCGAAAATCCCGTAAAAATTCTTCCGACCAATTAGGACGCATCGACTTTAATTTCCGGGCTGGTTCGAAACGAAATCACCTTCGCCGTGATAGCGGGGAGTGGATCGTGGAGGGGGAGTAATTATCGAGGCACGTTGGGTGAAACGTTACGTCGGGAGAAGAGAGGAAATCGTTAACGTAACATCTGACCCGTGAACCAGGCCGGCGTAAACGCGAGATCCTCGGTTGCGGTTTCGTCGTTTCACGGGACGAAGGTTTCAGAATGCGAAAGAACAGCGCGGACGGAAACGGGCGTGGAAAAAGGGAAAACTATGCGACGAACGTTGTAACGGTGGTTTCATCTCCCCACCTCTTTTCCCTTCCGCCGAAAATAACCGAGAGTTAATCGACCCTGCCGGGAGGGGACGCATACTTAACCACTCTGGAATTAAGTATCGAGTGAGAGCCGCTGTCTCATGTTCAAAACGTTTCCAGAAAAGGAGATTCTAATTCGCGTCTTGTTAACGGTACTTCTCTTTCACTTGGACGTTTGCGAAAGTGTACAAGAAACTTTGCGGCTGTTGATAAATATGTATATAAAACGTTTCTGATGATTTTAATGTAAAAAAAACTGCATTTAAGTATATAGTCTACAGAGTGCTTCGTATAGGAGAATTCTGAAGTACATACACGCAAATTGTCATCAGATTTCTGTTTGGCACAAAACAGTATGCTATTTTTGATGTTCAATTCCAGGATTTCTGGACAGAAGAGTTCGAAAATTGAAAATTCGAAGGATTTAAACGATTATTGAATGAATTGAAATAGGAAAGGAACTTGTTTCACAACCTGGTGTTGAAACGAATATGCGATCAAGTAGTTATTTCAGAAATTGGTCAGACGTTACATATTCTACAATTTCTTTCTTCAAATTGAAAATTTAAACTAGGACAGAATATTATTTTCTCTGAAAATTGTCACTATTATACAATTTACTAAAGTTTAACAGAGGCTCAAAGTAGATATTCCCTGCATTGATCAGACATGAACCACAAACGTTCAATATTCTAGAATTTTCTTTTACTAAAATCAAAAAAATCTTCTTAATGGTCTATTAAATGATATTCGTTCAACTATTAAACATTCCTTAAATATTTGACGTATTAAATATTCCTTATTTATCCAAAAATAATCTTAATTTAGTATCCGTAACTCCGCTGAGGAGTAAAAGTAGATTATCTTCGCGTTGGTCAGACATCAATTCTTCACTTTCTACCATATCGTAGCATTTTCTCAAAGGATAATCACCATTTCCCAACTAAAATTGTTAATCAGCTTTCTGACCTCGTGAACCAAATATGACGTAACGAATTTACATCATCGACGTACACAAGCTCACGAGATTATCGAAACACCCACTTGTACAGCATTTAACGCACATACATCGTTTCTTATTATATGAAATATTCAGAAATATCAATTCTTATCGTTCTATTGAAAATTCTTCTTCTTTTCTTTTTTACATAGTTATTGCGTAACATTACAGAAAGCAGTTTACACAAGGTTAAATAAAACACGGCCAGAAAATTGTCCGTCGCGGACGGGACACCGTACATCGAATATTTCCTCGATTTTCTCATATTCTCCGGCGCTCGAGAACTTCCTGCAAACGCATGAAAATATCCACGGTCGCGAGTCATTACAGTACTAATGAAATTCCACACTGTTTTCCGCAACAGAACGTTCCCCGCGGGCGAGCGTTCGAATACTTTCGCCGACCGCTTCTCTGCCCCTCGAATCTCAGCTCGTACGAACACAGGCGAATAACGGTAATAAGTTGCAGGATATCACGTTTAAGGAACGTTGAATAATTTCCACGGTCAGAGAGAGGTCGGTTGGTTAAACAGCGCGTGGAGAACGCGGCAGGCCAGCCAGGAGAAGAGTCACTTGACCCACATACCGCGGGATATATACCACCGGCCGAAAATCGCGCGACGTGTCTCGCGTTTGAAAACGAATCGCGACCCAGATACTTTTCCCCCCGTGTGTTTGTGTGTGTGTGTGTGTGTGTGTGTTTTTCTCCCGTTTCTCCGCGGATACTTATTTCCAGCGTCGCGCCTCCGTCCTTCGATCGCGATGCTTTCGTCGCCCGTGAGTTTCTGGCGCCGTCGAAATCGTGTTTTCGTTCCCCCCGCCAGGCAGCAGGAGAATTATTATATTAACGGGAGTTCCGCGACGTTCAAAGGGATGGGAAGCTTTGTTCCTTGGTGTCTCGTGTAACATTGATGGAAGGTTAACGATTTCTAATTTCTTCTCGATGCTCATCTTGGAACAAGTAGCTTTATCTTCCTTTTCGGTTCTCGTCCTTGTTTCGCCGATTTTTTGAGAGCAGTGTTGGAAAATGTTTGGATTGATTTGGATTGGGGAGCTCGATTTGTTTCGACAAAGATATTTTTGAATTGGTTCTGAAGAGGTTTCGAATGTCAATCTGCAAAAAATTATTCGGATGTCGATGGTTTTGATCATTCTGCTAGTTCGAGTGTTAAATTGTCTAATTATTATTATTAATGCAAATTCAAATCTATCTATAAATTGTAAAAAGATCTAAATCGTCAATATCGGGCTAATCCCCAAAGAGTTAATTGTGGACCGCAATGTCGAGATATTGATTTGTGATCCACTTTATTCCCTTATTTAGTTTGACTAATTTTAGACTACGATGTCGTAAACGTAGATTCCAAAGACCTATCTCGACATTGTTATTCGATTTTCGTTCAAGAGATGTGAACTCAAAGTACCATTTTGTTGAAATTCTACTATGAGGAAATCTACTTAAAATCCTAATATTAGTCTCTAAATTTCTCTAAATGTGGCATCATTCAGAATATAAAGGACTGGCAGGATGATTTTCGATTGAATCGGCGTCAGCTTCCCTCGAAATGCGCGGAACATTTTTATGAAAGGAGAGATCGGGTACAATTATTGCGCAAAATCTTACAATTTATGATTTATGAGAAAATTGCTCGATGGACGCGTTGCGAAAGAAAGCGACGCGGTTGGAAGGCATCATTAATCATCGGGTCTTGAAAAACGTTCGCTTATATTTCGATGGTAACCGTTCCATCTTCGGAGGAAATTTCGCAAGCTCTAAGATCTTTCTTACACCTCGAATATTAAATATCCTCGCGAATTTTTTTTTGTCAAATTTTACTGTTAGGTTAACACGTTCGCTGCTACTGATGATCAATTATCTCGGATAATTCTACCGAAACGAGAAGTTGAAATATTCTTAATAAAATTCTAATCGATTCTACTAAAGCAGTTTCCAAGTCTGAAATAATTTAAGATAATTTTTATTTATTATATTCAAACAGTTAGTTATTATATTTCGTTTAAATGTTAAAATTACTTAAAAGATTTAAAACACTAAATTCTAATTTGAAATACAAACATTCCAATTAATTCTGCTTGAACAATTATTCTGGTTCTAATAACGAAAAAAGGAAGATTTGAAATTGCTAAGATTTTAACTAATTTTGATATATTTCTGACTCTAAGAAAAATTTGAACTATTCGTACTAAAATTCTAATTAACGCGACGCTTTAAAATTTTTAAACTCGTCTCACTAAAATTCTAATTAGTTCTGCTCCTGAATGAAATGAAACTCTAAATGAAACTCTACTTAATTCTACTGAATCTGAAAAAGTTCTAAAGTAATTCCAATTAAATTTGAATTCCAATTAATCCCACTAGTGACTCTATTATGTCTCTCGCTCTCAGAGATATTTGAGGAAAGAAAGCAACAAGCAACATCTCAAATACCTTTCCAAGGAAGGAACAACCACCGACGAATGGCAATGTTTCAGTAGCAGCGAACTGCTTTCAAGAGAAAGAAAGCCAAAACTCGTGTTCTCGAAAGATCCAATTTGTCACTGCTTCGCGGAATCTATACACCTAATTAAAAGATTCTAATCTGGCAAATGGTTCGTGTTTCATTAGCGAGAGGAGCTGGCTAGCTTCGAACCTTCGCTTTCTAGCCGATGCTAAACGACTTTGTTCGAGAAAAGGGTCGCGGGATTTCCTTTGACGATTAATACGATTCCGGAATTGCAAGTTTAATAAAACAGGCTTCAATTTCAGTGGACTTGAGCATTCTCCGACAGACGGTGATGGAGTAAGCCTGACTTCAATCCGTCGAATGCAAAATTCAATGAAAATCGTTTGGGGTAGAGATACGTCTTTCTTACGAACGTCAAATAGAATTGCAGAATATTACGTGCAAATGAGCAACGATTCAGTTTTGTTCGAAAATTCATAAAATCATAATAAAATATTTTCCATATTCATTCATAAAATATTTCTACATATTGAAGTAAGATAGTATTATATTTGAAAGTTTACTTTATTTGACAGTGATGCGATAGAAATACGTTGAAATATGGAAATTATCAATTGAGATAATAATTTTTCAACTTTGTTATCTTAACTTGACACTGTTATCTTAACTTTATATTATTATTAAAGTTTATATTATTTATATTATTATTATTATCAAAGATATATTAACTTTTTACTAGATAAATATTTGCAAATATTAATATTAAATAAATATTTTATGAATATACAGTACATCATCGTCTCTCATTGCTACGTGGCTTTAAACAACCGAATTAACAGATCATTATGTTTCACAAACGTGAACAGAGTATGAACGTGAAATTGTCGTTTCCTACAGAGAAGGCGACGAATTAATATTTAATATTGTGCCGAGATGAAAATTCTTTTATCCTCGTGTGTCGCACGAGATGAAAATAGCGTAAGAGCGTTTTGACAGGTGAAATCCCATGATAGAGAGATATCTTTAGAGGAGGTACACTTGCACTTTAGATGCATGCACGTAGATTCCGCGCTTCCGCCAAGAATAAATGGTGTACTCGATGAATATGTCTTAATCTCGACGTGAACATCGATACCCGGCCGCGTTCGAAAGTTATCTGGAACACTTATCGTTGCTAAACTCGTTAT
The DNA here is from genome assembly GCF_011392965.1 of Frieseomelitta varia. NCBI lineage: Eukaryota > Metazoa > Arthropoda > Insecta > Hymenoptera > Apidae > Frieseomelitta > Frieseomelitta varia. The sequence continues at coordinate 476,665 of NW_025110629.1, read as the reverse complement.
CAAATCAATCTTGCCATTTCGTTTCTTCTTTCGGACATTGTTATCCTACGATAGAACGTCTGATTCCTTCATCTGCTAAAACACTATTTTTTTCTTTTTTTTTTTTATTAAAAAATTTATTAACGAAATTAAAGAGAATTAATTCCTCCTTTCGGATTCTGTTCTGTAATAAACGATTCTTGTATTCAAATAACGTTCTGTGTTTTGAAAACTTATTAACGAAGAAGAGATAAAATGTAACTTCTTCAAAGAGATGTTCGACAAGTTGAATAAAATGAGAGAGAAAGGGAAAAAAAAGCCAGAAAGGAGTAATCATCACAGAAATCGATTTCGACGAGTAAATAACACGTAATCATTTTCGCATCATTCTCTGTACATAAGTCACGCCTCCCTGAGCTTTTGATCGACAGAAAGCAGTAGCTTCGAGAACCATATTTAGCCGAGTGCTCGAAACTTTTTACTATCTGCACATCGTGTCGCGTATGGGTGAAACAGTAGTTCGTTGTTCAAACAACGCACGGATATAAAGGAGAAATACCCGTTCTACGTAAACAAAATTGGGAAAAAATGTCGCGAACGAACGATGCACGCTTGTCTCATCCATACGCTTTAAAAACGCATCCGTAAAGGTCCTTGCACGTTGGTAGAATTGAGAACGACTCTAGTTTTGCTGAAAAATTCTGCAAATAGCTGTGGAACTCTCTGGTGATTAAAAAGACTGAATGTATCTTTCTTTTTTTAAAGCCTTGTACAGAAAAACTGTAAAATACCCGAGAACCAATTTCCCATTGAAACATCCGCAAATTATCGAAAAGATTCGTATATGTTGAGATCGTAAATTGAAACATCAAATGATAGAATGCTCTTCGAATATCAGATTATATTCACATCAAGTTTTATATATCATGAGCGCCTGGTTTTTGTAAAATCTTTTTAGTTATTTGTTGACGTTAGAGTCTTGTTTTCATTGTTAGAAATTTGTACCAAAGCACATTGATCAAACATAATGAAAATAACATGATACAAAGAGAAGAAAAATCTTTTATTTATATTTTAGATATCATCTTCAAAAATTCACAAACAAGTTATAAATTTGTAAAATATCCAGAGAAATTCGTTTGCAAAATATAAATAACAAAAGATCCTTTTTCTCCAAGATTCTCATCATGATCTTCATCAACTTTCATTTTAATTCCACAGAATTTAATGCTAGAATTATCCATAATTAATCACGTTGATCCCCCAAAGAAAAGAAACGCATGGTTCTAAACTTACAGCTACGAAAATTACTCGTTCAGGCCAGTTCCAGCAATTCTATCATTCGACGAGAATTTTACGACCTCTACCTCCTCCCCCCCCCCCCCCTTGTACCCCTTCCGTCAAACAACAATCCAGGGACCAAGCAATTTCTTCATCAAAACTACAACCTCTCCCCCCCTTACTGACTCTGGCGAGCAAGGGCCATAAACATCCTACGGGAGGAGAGTTCCAATATTTGCGAAACGTGCAGGGAGCGTTTATGAAGCGAACGCGGGAAGAGGACGCGTTAGTACCGTTTCTCCGCTAGGACATCCTGTCTGGTTCTGTCTTGGAGCTTGCTTGAGCCTTGCATGGCGGGTCATGGTTCCTGTTTCAGGCCGCGGCAGCAGCAGCTGCAGCGTCACCGTTGCTGAAGACGCCCCTCTCGACCGCGCAGCAGGCCACCTACGCAGCTGCAGCGACCTACACGGCAGTGGCTGCGCGCGCATACAGCGCAGCTGCAGCTGCGGCACAACCGGTCGCAGGATATGCCGCAGTCGCGGGGTAAGCGCATCACTATACTCCCTACTGAACGCCTCCTTCGCGTTATCCCTCGGGCTCTGCACTCCCATCTTCTGCCCTCCTTCATACGCGTATGTAGTAGATTGCACCCCTTACGGTCTTCCGCGTGGGATCTCCCTTTTTTTTCATTTTTTTTTTTTCTTTAATTGAAGAAGACGATACGTCTGCTTCGAAGTCGCGATCGATGAAGAGATTCAGTTTGATTATTTCTGGAGATTAGTACCGCGGGATAATTAAGGGGTAATTGGGGGTTAATCGTTCTTGGGATTTTAAGTATTTTTATACGTGTTAACTAGCGACTTCAACAAGTGATTGTATTTCGTTCGCAGAAGGGAAGCGTCTTCATTACTAGGGGATAATAGTTTTTGTTTTTTTTGTTTTGGAAACTTTTACTGGTACTAGGCAGCAATTCCAATATGATTTGCATTAGAATCTTGTTCAGAGAACGAAAGTTTCTCTAGATAATTTAGAAATTAATCTTCTACGAGTCAAGTTTATTTTTTAGTTTGATCTTTCGTATTCTAGAAACTTTTATGATATTATTACGTTATATTAAGTAAGATTTTTAAACGTACATACGTATAGGGTTTTGTTTAAAAAAGAAAAAAAATTCTATAACTTCCCTTACTCTCACTAGTAAAATATAAAGAATTAATAGGCGAGAAATACTCGGTGTCAATGCAAATACATTATTCGTCGTGCAATTAAATTATACTCATAGCTTAGAAAATTACTTATATAGAATTGAATTATTTTATAATAAATTGAATTGTTTTACAAGATAGAATTCATTATTGTAAATATTGAAGAGAGGTTAAAATGTTAAAATTTTTTTACATCCTTTTAATTTTTATTCATCAATCGAGAAGACTATACACCAGACCGTAAGGGGTGAAAATTAATCGAAACAACGTCGTATGTCCTATGTTCATGACATTCTACGAATCTAACTTCAGACATACTGAGAAAGATGTACAAGGGGAATCCGTTCCTTCCAGAAGAATTCGTCGTCGTGGTCGACCTCTTAGAAGTCGCAGATACCTCGAAAGCCACCAACCCGATGATCCTCACGTCGAAAAACCTGACAGTCCCATTGAAAATCCTTAGATAAATCCTACGTTTGTATCTCCTTTTATTTGTCTACCCTTCATTTGTTCCACGACCATTCATCGAACAATTGTAAATGATGTTTCAATGGAGAAGATTTTAACAAGCTCTCGACGTTGATGTTGCAGTTACGGGCGTGAATACGCCGATCCCTACCTTGGACATGGTATTGGACCAGTGGCCGGCTATGGGGTAAATGCAATTTTTCATTTCTCGAAATAACAAATGAACCCACTGATTCACCCCTTCCTGAACGCCCTTGTAAATTTATCAAACGATTTGTCGAACGATTAATAATTTAATTATTCTTGCGAATTCATTACTGAGAATTAATAATTGGATTGCGGATATGTTCTGCTTATTTTTTTATTTTTCGACGCTTTTGCGAATTTGTCATCGTTAATTAATATCAAGTAGCATTTATTATTAATGATTAGCAATTTAACTGCGAATATATATTTAATTTTTGAGCACTTTCATCGATTTATTACTGATTAAGAAATCTTTTTTATTTTCTCGCACTTTTGTAGATTTTTCATTGAAAATTAATGTTACATAGATAGTACTAGTTATTAACATTCGTTAGTTATTGTAGTATATTAATTATTAATGGAGAATATTAGTGGTAGATATTGTTAGTTAGTAGATATTTCTTTCGTCCTCAGACACTGAATTCGTCACTGGTAATTATTGTTAGATAGAACATAACACATAGAAATAATAATAGATTTAAAATATTAGATAATAGTAGATGTAGTGTTTCTTTAGAAACGTCTACTTCGTGACTTTATCACTGATAATTCATTAAATTATTTCTTTCACTTTTGAATTTTGTCTTAAATCTATTTCCAACAATTAATCCTGAAATTATTTATATCATTGAATCACAAATATAATATTGTAGATTGGATTATATTCGAATTAGATTGCTTAATTTTAAAGTTTTCTAATTTAAAACAAAATGTAGAGTATTTTAAATTAAGAGAATATTTGTGCATATTCATATTTGTATAATAATTCGTACACTATTTCCAGAATTACATAATATTAATTTGTAACATATACACTGGGAAATTATAATTTCTTATAATTTCTTTTGATGTAACTCCCATTATCGAAAACTAAATTCCCTAACATTATTCTCTATAGCATCCAACATATCTACATAATAATTTCCATCGATCATAAAATCAAAAAAAGATCTTCCTAATTCTCTAATATTCTCTGACATTTAACACTGATCGAAAAACGAACGGTTTTCGCAGGCGACCGTATACAGGGGCGGCTACAACAGGTTCACGCCATACTAAGGATCGTCGGATATCGGAGCGCGAGCCTTCCAAGTACACCGTTATACTCAGCTGAACATGACCAGAAAAAAAAAGAAACCGACACAATCATCACCGTCATCCGCCATCGATCACGATCAACCCACGAAGCGATGCCTGGATCCTCCGCGCATGCTGACGCTAGCCTTCTTCGTAGCCCCCGACGCGAAAGATCATCGACTTCGGCTCTCGTCGACGCGGTAACGGAAGTCTTTCATCACCGGAATCACTCCTGTCCGGCCACTATGGACAACCAAGCCATGGAGAAACTACCCAGTTAAACTGCGAAGACGTCGCGCAAAAATTCCACAGAAGAGAAATAAAAGGAAAGGATGCACAGAGCACAAATAAAAAAAAAAAAAAAGAAACTGCGACCGACGAGGAGAGATTAAAGATCGCGGCAGATTGAAGAACTGAATCGGAATTAGATTTGAAGGCGTGCTTCAAGTTCGAGATGGTTCTCGACTGGGACGGCAGACGACAAAGGTCTGTCGTCGAACTTTCGAACCCTGATCGATAGTAAGAGGGCCGGGACGGGTGGGACAGGGACGGATGGGTAGACAGGGAAATTGGTAAACTGAATTAGCAGACAAAGAGGACCCGGTTAAATTGAGTTTTGTCGGGAACATGTAAAACACTCGTGTTAAGTCGTGTTAAGAAAGTAAAAAACCTTTCGTCCAGTGTCCGAATGGGGATGAAACTTGCGAAATAGATTCGGTTCGGAGCGTCGTGGAGCCGTCGATATTCGTGTTTAAAGGAAAACATGGCATCGCTAAATTCAGTTTAGTTGTCCGTTCGTGTCAGGGAGTTCAGACCCGGCAGCCATTCTGTCGCAAAATCGAATGACAAAGTGGAGAGGGAGGGGAGGGGAGGGGCAGGGAACGTGTCAAATTTAGCCGGTGTACGTGTATATATATTTATGTATATACATATATATATATAAGTAGATAGATATAGATAATTGATCTAGAAATCAATTGTAATTATGCAATTCGTTGCTCGTGCACGTTTCTAATAATCGTTCGGGAGGAATGAAAACTTTAGAGAGAGAGAGAGAGAGAGAGAGAGAAAAGAAAAAAGAAAAAAAAAAAAGAAAACGCGTTCCAGGCAAGAATTTTTATCACGAACGAGACTGTGGGGCCGGGAGAATGGCTTAGTATTTTAATCGCGTAAACGTTTACGAATCGAATTGATTGTACGATGTAATTTTGACCATCGTGATCCAGCGGATGGGTGAAAATCACTGAGTCATAATATACAAAGAATTTTGTACATACAATTCATTATAAGATTTAACCACGGAATGAGAATACTTTTGAATATGAATTCAAAAAGAAATAGGCAATCGATCGTTTCTTTTCACATTTTCTCTTTATTACTATTATTATAATATTGCTATTATTATCATTATTATTGTCATATTACTATCATCATAATTATTATTATTATTATTATTATTATTACTCTTATTATTACTTTTTTTTGTCCTCGTGCGAGAAATCTTTTTGATTTTCAATTTGTCGCTGTAACGGGATCGCTCGAACGAAGGATTCCTCTAATCATGAATCGAAAACGCTAATTGTCAGACGCGTGATAAGACGGAACGGAACAGAGATTAGCTGTCACTAATGGCTGCCGGAAAGGAACTCTTGCTTCGTGTCGACCAGGTAAACGCGATTTCCGGTGACATTTGCCACGCGATTGGCGATTCGGCCAATAAGGAAATAATACACGCGAGACGTAACCCTTTTTAGGTAGCTAGAGACAACCGTTTAAACCGTTTAAAGGAGAGGGGAAAACGACGACGAGAGTTGAAACGAAGCAGTTACGCGTGACCGGTAGGGTTTCTATGCCAAATATGTGTGTGTCTATGTTGCGCGTGTGTGTGCGTAGATTATCGCGGCTGTAAAGAGTAGTTTAGTAAATACAGTACCGAAAGAAAGAGAGAGAGAGAGAGAGAGAGAGAGAAACCTTTTAGACAACAGGATTTAATCAAGTCAATCTCTACCGGTTCCTAATCGAGATTATGACAATGTAACGCAGCTTTTTCTCAATACTCACGACCTCGTCGACGCTCCAACTGCAGGATCGAATGTGGCAGCCTTTTTTTCTTCCTTCAAGGATGGAAAGTTTTCATTTCGAGGATGAGAATAGAAAGTTTGTAGATCTTGGAGCTCGTTGATCGAGGTTTCTGCGCTCTCTTATTTTTTCTTTTCTTTTTTTTTTTAATTAGGTTTCTGGCGGAGGAATTGGAGTAGAAATTAATTCGCGGTGTCGGTGAGTTATTTGGTTGGACGATGGCAATCTTGATCTCAAATTTAGAAACCCTCTCGATCGATTGGAATTCACGCGCAACCCTTGCTGCTTTCTTTGCTGTTTTATTAATGATCAAAGAGAAGTATGAATTCTTATCGGCGAATTTTTATATATTTTTTGGGGGAATTTCAAAGCTCCACGAAATGCACATACCGTGTAAAAATATATTATTACATATACTACATAATTTTACGTATTACATGTAAAAATATATAAAATATTCAAATATAAACAAATTCAAAGAAATAAATTTCTATTTAGAATCAATCTCTCTTTAATTATGTTTACCTGCGAAGATCGCAGCAGGGTTAAATTTACATAATGTATCAACTGAGAAAGTAATTCCAATTCCTCGATAGTTGAAGTATCTGCGTGACAAGTACATGTACACAATTAAATTTAACAAAATTGTAACGGAACTCGAGTCGAGTGATCGAGAACGCTGAAACTGATAGACTGATCCTTTGAATTCTGAAGCAATCTCTAAAACAATTTGTCTCAGTACACTGTCTAGTTCCTTACGTGATATTTTCAATATTGTTTCTCCAATTATTAATAATTATCCACCGATAGATCTTCCTCTCATTGTCACTAAGAAAGGAAACTAAACTAAACTCACTTACTCCTATTTCTTTCTTTCTTTTTCTTTTTTTACACTTTTCATCTCAAACAATGAACGAAGTTCATAATGCTCGTTCGAGTTTAAAGTTCCTCGCGTTTAAAGTTACCGCGTTCTCGATCACGGGATTACCCGGTTTCTCGAAAAGATCGGCAAAATCTGTCTGTTTTCTTCTTTAAGCGTAATCACGAAGGCAAACGGAAGAATTAGCAAACGAAAGAGAGAAAGAGAGACTCACACACAAACACAGACACACATAAAACACAGAGTACTCCGAAACAGAAGGGGTAAAGAAAAGAATGCAATAGGAAAATGGTACGCACATTGAACCGAGTGCGTGATAATTTTTGTTAAACAGAAAAAAATGAAACTTCTTTTTTCTTTAAAGAAAAAGAAATTCTAGTTTTTGTTTTGTTTAACAGGGATTATCAGTCACTCGGCTATATAATATTATATATATATAAATAATATATATATATATATATATATATACATATATATAGGTCGCGTGACTCAACGTGAAGCATAAGGTCGAATGCGAGTGGCCACGAGTGAATGAACTTGAAAGAATGAAAGAGAGACGTAGAAAGAAACAGGCGAGAGAGAAGGAAGCACGAGGAACAAAATGGTAATGGAAAAAGAAACACGATGGATAACGAGGGGGAGAGAAAGAAGAAAGATACGATACGAAAGATTCGTGTGAAATAGCCAAATATGACAAAGATGTTCTCCTTTTTTTCTCTTTTCTTCTGATTTTTTGTCTCTTCTATCGTCCTTTATTCTTTTTCTGTTTCTATTACGTAGATTGAAAAGAAAAGACGCAAACAACGTCTGTATTAGACACCATCGCCGATTACGTTTCAAAGCTCTACTCTATCGTTAGGATAGGTCACTAGGCTAGAGAGGCATAGTTGATCCCGCGACCAAATTGGCCGCCGATGGGAAACGCAGCGTTATTCTCATTTCTCGACTTTCGTTTTTCTTTTCTTCGTTTCTTTTTCGCGCGTGTGCGAGCGCCGAGTACATGTAAATAACGATAACTGCGATTAGGGATCGCGACTCTGTAAATCGATTTTCGTCGAGCACAAATGAAAAAAATTAAACCGAACGGGGGAGGGAGACGACGATCCCCTCCCTCCCCGTTTTTCGTTTTTCTTTTCTAGGAGCTAAATCGAACAACTCACAACATACTCATTGATCCTTGTAACGTTAAATTAACGAGCGGTAGGTTTTAAAGTTTGCGAACGAGATATGTAATAGGGATGAAGAAAGAGAGAGAGAGAGAGGGTAACGGATCACACAAGATTATATGCTAGTGTTACGCGAGAATGATAATCTACGAAGTAGGCGAGGGAAAACGAGAGAAGAAGGTGGATACTCTCTCGATGAAAGTTCTCTGTCTTGAGAGTGCGAGAAACGTTCCCAGGATCGAGGAGGGAAGATTTTCTCTTCGAGCCTCGGTCGTTTACTCGCGGCTCACTCGTTTCTCCTGGAACGAACGCACTTTTCATATATATATATATGTATATATATGAAAATGGCTCTCGAAAATGATATATTGATATTAGAATGGATTAATCGCGCTCTCGAACGCGGTGTTCGTTCACGGAGGAACCGAAGCGAGAAAGATCTATCCCTGTACACTATAATTACAATTTATACTTACTCGTAATCGGTACCTTTATCGGTAGGCTATTACAACTAGTGGCTAGCGTAAGTCAAGCTCAAATCTAGGCGAGGCCCATCGTCTTCGCGTCTTATTCTTCGTCACGAGTGCACAACTCCCATAAACCCCCTCCGATATTCCTCCTCTTGTTACGGGACTTTTATCGTTTTTTCTCCGGCGTGTTCTCCGATTGCGTACGCAGGCCTATCGTACACGATTCCTGATAAATAAACTCGCGACTACTCACGTCGTTGAACGTTGATACGTTCTCTTTTCAATTAAACGATTCGTTTCTTTCTCCGCTGTGTTCTGTAATTAATTTCTTGCGTTGCTTGTTCCGTTCCTTCGCGAAAGAGAGATGAAAATGAATTCTTCACGGGATCTCTAATTGGCTCTCTCAAGTGCGTCCAGGCGATCGACGAATCGTGTTCTCGAATTGAATAATTTCGATCGCAAGGTTGATTAATTTAGATTCGATTTAATTTAGTTGTGATAGTTTGTTCCAAGGATGTCCCGCTGTCAGGATGTCCGACGAACTAACGAATAATTGTTAATTGGGACGAGTTCAGTGCAAAGAAACAGTTTTAAAAAAGCTGATTAAATCGAAACAAAGACAGTTGAAAAATGGCTTTTAGATTCGAACGCGAATTTCTTAACCCGTTAAGAACCAATGTTGCAGATACAAAAAGTCGGTTTACTGAAATTTCAGAAAATTAAAAGCTGATGGATAAAAGCATCTCCTTTCGCAGTTTCTCAATATTAAAAGAAATAGTATTCGATTGTACAAATTGATCGAAAGAAATAGCAAGTGAAACGTTGTGAAATTGGTCCTTAATCGCTTTGAGAAATACTCGAGGAAGGAGGTTCGACTGCGCAAACTCTAAAGAAAACCTTGCCCTATCGATTCTGTGTAGTGAACTCGATCTCGGAGTATTCTCTACATTCTACGAGCAACCTCGATATATTTATCTATAGAAATTGGAGTAAATAGATCCAAGAGTAACGAACGAATTGCTGTACAAAGGAACGTGTAATGAAATTAGAGGTAGCCAGGAACGTGAATAGATTAGGATAGTGTCTGTTCCGCAGTCTCTTAGGAAGAATCGAGAGTTCGTCTCGAATAGAAATGCAGATACTTTTTCATACTTCTAGCGTTACTAATTTATAATATTCATCGAACGAAAACAGAGTGCTTCGGCTTAGAATCCTCTCTTCGCGAATTGTACAAAAAAAAAAAAGAAAAAAAAGAAAAAAGGAAAACGATAACAATTAGCAAGCACGATTCGATCGTCGATCGCTCTCGGACGAATTTTTAAAATTGAAATTAAATTAAATCAAACTTAAAAGAGAAAGAAAAAAGAGCAGTAGGAGAGAGGAAAACAAAGCCAAATATACGAGAGGTAGACAAAAATTTCGAACCCTTCAAAAATCGGCGTTCATCAATGTTTGTTTTACCACCGTTTTTCTCTTTTTTTTTTCATTTTTTTTCTCTCCATTGAACCGCGTACGTTCTCGAGTGCTAGCGGGTAAAATCGCAAATTGTAAAATAATCCAGAGATACGATCGATACGCACCGTAACGTTATACATATATAAATATATGATTCTACTCTAATTATTAATTAAAGGCAGTAAAAACCGTAAACGGGATTTTTAAAAAAAAAAAGGAAAAAAAAAGTGAATCTAGATGATTACATGACTTACGTAAAAACGACACATCTTTACGAGCAACATATCCTAGCGTAATCTAGGCGGCGTCGTGGCCATCGTTTTCCCCGCTCGAAATCCTCGTTCGGATCCCTCCGCCGACGAGAAAAGGCACGTATACCTTGCGATTCGTCCGCGCGACAACGCACATTTATTTCCGCTCTCTTTATTTCCGGGCTCGGAAACACACATACACACACACACACATACACACACTCTCTCTGGCGTTGTCCTTTTCTAACAAGGACACACGCGTGTTATTCGAGAACACGCGAGGCCAGCACTTTCGAGGATTTCGAGCACGACACGTGGTCACATCTTCTTTTTTCGAATTATCGCGAGGCAAAGGGAGAAAAAGAGAGAGAGAGAGAGAGAGAGAGAGAGAGAGAGAGAGAAAGCGAGAAAAAGAAGATAGAAAGAGAATTAACAGTAAGTAAGAGGACGTTCCATGACATTAGGGCGTTATTAACGATAATAAACTCTAAACTTCTTAGAATTGTGAACGAGCGGGTGATATTAGGAAAACGACATCAATATGTGTCCGTGTGTCGTGTGCATGAACCAGCGTGATGATGCTTTTGGCTCATCGTCGAATCGCGAGCGACAGGCCAAGAAACGACAGAGAGAATCCACCAGAGAGAGGAGATTTGTTCTTTTAGAGACTAACTTCGAGGCAATGATATTCGTAACAGCAGATGACTGTAACTCAGATGGACTGTAACTCTTGATTCGCTAATCTGGGGAGGAGAGAATGAGGATGAAGACGCGCGCGATTCGACGATGCGCAAAGTTGTTTTTCGACGAAGCAAGGACACGAAAGAAAAAGCAGAAAACATTGGATTAGATGGGAAAAGGGAATTAATATAAAATAGAGAACACCGTAAAAAAGAAAAAAAAAAAGAAAAAAAAATGCTAAACGCCACCTGTTTTTTCGCTTCTCTCGCAGTGTAAACGGATCCGCAACGGGAGACGCGTGCGAATCGCGAATTTGGTTCCCCGGCTGCGAATCCAACTCCGAAGGAAACAAAGAGAAAGATATTGGCTGAAGCGGGCGTAAGCGATTTTTTTTACGCCGGCAGAAATCACGGCAACAGAATCGAGCGTTAACATACTCACGCATCCGCGAAAACACACACGTTTTAACACGCGATGGAAATTCGACGACGAGTAGGTAATCGATGAATCCGCAGGAAAAGAAAGCAAAAAAGCAAAAAAAAAAAAAATAAGTAAATAAATAAATAAAAGGTTAAATAAAGTAAAGTAAATAAGAATTAATTGTATCGAAACGTCAGGTAACAAAAAAGCAAAAAAATATTAACAAAAAAAAAAAAAAACATGTCGAGAGAACAAAAGATACGATCAACTCGAAAATACTTTAGTTGCAAAATACTGATAGGAGTACATACGGGGTGTCATTCGGAACACCGTTATCATTATCTAATTTGATGATATTTTGTAAGTCTGGACCAGTTGTTAGGTTCTTATTACTCCCATAGCGACTTCTTATGGCGTATTTTCTCTGTATATTGTCAATGTTTATTATTAAATATTTTTCAAATAAAACCCGCCGTCTCCTGTTTTGTTGTATCTATCCTTTCCTATTGTTTCTGCTATGCTCGATCGACATTTCAATTCCTTAAGTTTGGAGACGAAACGAAGAAAATTATTACTAACCTGCGTATATAATTTTACGTTCTAATGTGATATAATTCAAAGTTTCTTATTTTTATATTCTATCTACAGGTTCATAGACATTTTTATAGTAAAATAATGAAATCAAAGGAAGAGTTCCATTTTCCTAAATTTTCTTAAAGATTTCCTTCTTTATTTGTTGAAGTGAGACTACCAATAACAACTATAATAACGGGTTAATTTCACAACAATAATTGACAAATTCTATTAAAAGTGTACAAATTGTGGTCAGTAATGATTAAGAAATATTAAGAAATATTATGTCAATCACAAAGGAACGCGTAACAAAATTTCAATCTTATGTCATATATACATAGCATAAAATATAAATAAATGTATTATAAAAGAGAAATAAATAAAACGAAAGGTAACGAGCTGCCAAAAAACAAAACACTCGACAAGCCCGCGGAATCTTTCTTGGCTCTCACCTCGTTGGCGTTTCGTCACAGTTAAATTCTTTCGGTTGTGACGCGATTGTGTCTCGAGATCGAGAAAAGTGTCAGAGAGCCACGAGGGCAGAACCCGAAGGAATTCGCTTTTCTAGGACGTGTAAAAGAGGAGTTCTAGTGAAAGAGGAGCTGGTAGCCTTTTTTTCTTTTTTTAGTTTTTCTTTTCTTTCGCCAGTGACTCATCGCGCACATGGAATTACCATTCGCTCTCTCTCTGTGTTCGACATTCGGCTCTCTGTGATCTGTCAGTAAGCCGCGGACCGTCAAGCAGAAAGCACGCGTGCTTCTCTGCGGGAACGATCGACGCGCACGTGCGTGACCAGGAATACTAATTCCAAGCAGACAAGTGGTTCTTCACCCTTTCGAAATCGAGCATCCGACGAATAATCGCGCGAAGAGCGAAGGTGCAAAAGACTCGCATATTTATGCTTGAGATTTGTTCTCTTTTTTTTTTTTTTTTTTTGTTTCTCATTCGATTCTTTTTACTTGGATTATGTATCGCTTGTTCTCGCGAGATGGAGAACTGAGTAGTTGGAAAATTTTTCGAGACCAGTTGAAAGGGTATTATCGTTGATTTTAATACAAGTTGTCAATTTTTAGAATTGACACCTTTCGTCATTCTTCGTTGCGAAATTGTCGTCAATTTTTTAACCATTGTCGGAAGAATATCAATATCGTAATTTTTATTATTCGAATAATTATTATTATTCGAAACGTGTACTTTTTACTATTCTGAATTCTTCAATTTGTTTCCTTTGTTCCCGATAATATTGATTTTTTAATTATTCGAAGAAACGACGTTGTTGCACGCTTTTTGATACTATTCGAAAATATGTTGGAAAGGAAGCTAAGATTCTTGAACTAGATTGATTTCCATTATTCTTAGACGTCACTTATAGTACACATAAAAATCGTCTAAAAAAAGAAAAATAGAGTGCGTTAAATGGCATAGAAGTTCTAAAACGTTTTAAAACGCACCAATGTTTGACTGAGAAGTGAGAAGTTTCAACATTGAAATTTATTGGCAGAGGTTTCATAACAGAGATGAGAAGTGTTATTTGCATTCCTCAACGTCATTTCAATATTAATGCAAAAAGTAATTACGTAAAATCATGTTAAGTGAATTTTTTACAATCGTATATTAAACTTAGAACTATCGTTCGATTTCATTTTCCATCAATCGACATTTTCCTCGATAATATCGATTCCAAAATTAATCGTAGAATACAAGGAAAATTAAGAAAAGAATCTAATAACACTTTTACTTTACGTAACGCGAGCAACTTTCGATAGTTTGAATATCTAATATTATATACACTTGTTGAACCGCGTAAAAACGTAATCTGAACATGCAAATTATCCTTGAATTGAAATTCAGCGTACCAAGAAGTAAAAATCTTCGTTCTGATAGAAACAAATAAATTATGACCAAGTCATTACCTATCGGGCGTAACTCAATGCAAAAATATTAGAAAATAAAAGTCTCGTTTCTACAAATAAATTTGATTCATCTCTTCCGGTTTTGTCTATCTAGATCAATGTAAATAGTAAATAAATAAATTCACGAATGATGCGGAAATGTAATTTCCAAATCACTCGTATTTTTCAACACAGTCTCCATCATTTTAGAGAATAACAAAAATGATGACGTATCAATTTAGAATGAATATGCAATGAATACTTCACACCAATGCATGAAATTTCCTACAAATGTGCAAACATCCGCAGTCTACTTATAACCAATCTATTATACATATCATTATACGCGTGGATTCGTCACAAAAAATTGATCGCTCGAAAATTTCAGTTCACTAGCTCGACTACCTCGAAAAAGTGAATCTTTCGACTCGTCGTTGAAACTCGTCATCGATAAACAGTAATTCAATCGACCGTTCTATAAACAAATGAATCTTTTCATTCGGAACGAAGCGGAAAAAAAAGCGAAGGCACGATTTCGGAAAGCAATCGGTCGCGCAAGGTAACAGAACGTAAATCATCGGTGACATAACAGAAAACACGGGGCAAATGGAGTTCCTGTATAAATTATGGTAACGAGCCAAGGAATTCCGGCTGTGAGGACACGTAAGTGTTGTTACTTTACTTTGTAGCTTAGCATATCGCTGACTGGCATCCGTGAATTTCAATTAATCGTTTATACAACGGACACGCCGATAACGACGTTTTTCAAATACAGGGCGATTCACGCAACGAGACATGTCGTTTCTCACCGATTGAAATTAATAAAAGAATATTATATATTCCAATAATAGATGACGAAATGCATCAACTCGTGATCATGCTTTTTCAAGTTCAATGACGCTCTTTCGTTCATCGTTCTATATGGAAAGGTATTAAAGCGACACTCGATCGAAAAAATGATTAATTTAAGAGATACTTTGATTTTAACTTCGTAAAAAAATTTAATTTCGATTTTCATCAGGGGTACATATGCACAAGTTCAAATTAAAATATCTTAAAATATCAAATTAATATCTTGTACGAAATTAAAATTCTGTTTATCATAAAATTCTACTTACTATTGTGTACGTAACTACTTATAATTATTTAATCGTCCTGCAAAATTGAAATTAAAATCAAAGTTACAAGTATCTTTTAAACTGCTCATTCTTCGAATTATCTCAATACTACCTCTACGTAGAACGACAAAAAGATTTAACGTGTGAACCATCCTGTAGAAAAGAGCCTACTCGACGTCTGTTATTATCCATTTTTCTCGCAAGGATAAGACGAAGCGTGGATGCGAAGCGAATCGTGACAAATATGTCTCGCGATCGTTGAATTGAAATTGACCGATTGATATTCATTTTTTTTTTTTTTTTTTGCCCGGGTGTTTAAAATTTTCGGACGTTGCGTCGCCTTGAGACTAATGAACTCTTTGCACGGACCTCTCGTTAATACGGAACGCGTCACGGAAGCTTCAAGTACTAATTTAAACCATCAAAGAACCATGTCTTTTCGAAAGGTCACTATTAATCGCGATTGAATTTAAAAACTTCTGGTATTCGTTCCAAGTTTGGTCGAGTGCAACCAAACTTTATCAACTCTTGGCTTTGTGAGTGAATACCGATTAAAATTTAAAATTCTAACAAAATATTAAAATAAAATATTAATTAATAAATATTAAAATATAACATTATATAAAATATATATATATATATAAGATTATTATAAAATTTGTAAAATATTATTTATCATTTGGGCAGCTTTATCGAGCTTCTGCAATTCATAAAGAGACACACTGATTCAAAAATACATGTTCGACCGGAGTTCACGGAAGAAAGCACTCGGCTCGAACGCATTTTTATCGAACGCATCGAGAGTTATCCGAG
This sequence comes from Frieseomelitta varia, assembly GCF_011392965.1. NCBI lineage: Eukaryota > Metazoa > Arthropoda > Insecta > Hymenoptera > Apidae > Frieseomelitta > Frieseomelitta varia. The sequence continues at coordinate 460,611 of NW_025110629.1, read as the reverse complement.
CGTAAGATATTTTCGGCGAGAATAAAGCACTGACGGAAAACAAGGCGCGTTTGAAACCCCCTGGACCGGAAGTTAGAACAGTTTCCGGCGAACCCATCTATCGCCACGTCACAGTGAAAATAATGAAAACAAGCATGGTATTTTTAGCACTTGCAAAATGCATTTGATTGAAGTTACGCAAATTCTTTCTCACTACAAAACGTGCAATCAAAGGCAAATAGACGGGTTAAACGAAAGTGGATTAAATAAACCACGTAGAAAGTGCAGAAAAATCGACAAATATAACTATACTAAATACAAAAATGTTGAAAAAGGATCACATTCACTTATAGAAAAGAATGTTAAGAATATCAAAGCACATCGTTGTCAGTGAAAGAATTGAAATATTTTTCCTTATTTGAAGGAGTAAATACATTTTTTATCTTTTTGCTTAAAGAATTTGAAATCTTATAACAACGACTCGTTTCGTTCTTTTATCCAGAGAAAAGAGATCGTGTATTTTTGTACGTACGAAACACTCTAAATTAAAGAGAGAGAAAAACAACAGTAGAAAGAAAGCAGATATTCATTGTTCGTCGAAAAATATAAGTAACGAAGAAGTTATAAAAAGATAAGATTTTTAGTAAATACCAAGAATAATCTGTCCGAGATAATATATTACGTAGAATGATGATCGATTATTAAGTAATTTAAATTAATAAAATTTAGTAGTAAAACATCAACTCAATTAATATTAATATTAATTTAATATAAAATTTTATGTAAAACTAAAGTACAAAATATAAAAGTGAAATAAAGAAAGGAAGAACGTAACACATAAATAAATAAGTAAATTTAATGAATCAATTTAATTTAATTGAGTAGAAAGCGAAATCTCTTTCGCAATTCAAAAAATATAAAAAGACGATGTTTTTAGGTAAATATGAAGAAAGTTATGTATGAACGTGTATCACACACGAATATGGTTCCTTGAAACACCATTAAAATGGACTTCTGCAAGAATTACAAATTTCTACAAATTCTGCCAAAACCCGAGAAACACGTCGTATGGTCTTGGCGAACGGAAAATGGTACGTACATCCGGTTCACCGAAGATGACTCCGGCGAGGACTGCCTCGTGGAACTCGTCAATGTCTGCGTTCCAGCTATTGCGATCGTCCTTGCACTGATAACCTTTCTCAGGTGTAAATGCAGCAAACAACCAAAGTAAGTTGACAGGATGAAGAGAAAGATTCAACCTCACGATATTTCAATTTCACGACAGAGAGATGATCTATGGATCGGTTTAGAGATTTATCGATGATCGTAGATAGAAGAAGAAATTTTTTGTGAGAGATCTGTTTTTTTTTTTTAACAGAAAAGAAGTTCTTTGGACTTTGAAATTTTCTCTTCAAAGCTTGGCTATTTAAAAATTTTCTTCTCGAGACATTCTTACTTCGAAATTTGCTTAGTTATTTCGAAATTTGCTTAGTTATTTCGAAATTTAAACTTGTGTCGAAATTTTCTCTCCAAAGTGAAGCTTGGTTACTTTGAAAGTTACTTTTGTTTCAAAGCCCGGTTACTTCCACATTTCCTCTCCGAGACTTCGTTGCTTTCAAATTCTAATTTCAAAGTTACTTTGAAATTTCCCCTGTGGAGCTTAGTTACTTTGAAATTCTTGTTTCAAAGCTCGATTACCTCGAAATTTCGTCTCTGAACATTTCCACTAAATCTATTTATTTCAAACTTGACTTGCTTGAAAAAGATAGCTTCGCATCGTTTGACAAAAATCCTAATAACAAAAAGCGAGGTTTGTTCGTACATTATTGCCCAGTCACCGATATAGCGCTCGATAATGACGATTGAAACTGATGTCATGTTCCGAAGAGATGCCTTCGAAACGATAAGATTTGACTTCTGGCAGAAGAAGCGGCATTTCCTTTGCTCCTATAGAAAACATGTACTGAATGTTTAATGTGCATCCAAGACACGAGGCTAGAAACACGTACTTAGCTAGCATCAATTGAAACAGCCTTCAATTAAACGAAATATTTCACGTTTGGGATGTCCCATGATTCATATGGGACTACCACGTTCCCATTCAAACAATTTGCTTCAATTAATTGTGGTAAAAGTTTGTCCAGCCTGTCAATGTCTACTTGACCCTTCTTACGTGGAATTATTCACGATTTATTCCTTTTCTACTGATAAATGATTAGAGATAATTAAAAGAATTTTTTCGTGTAGAAGAAAAAAATGGAAAATTCGCGAGAAGGACAAACAAACACAGGATATCGGATTTCTGAGTAAATCGTAAAGATGAGTAATTAGTTTTCTTCTTGAGAAATGGATTTTGTCGGATATTTGCTCGCGTTAAACATCTGTAACGTTTCAGCTTGTTCCTGGAACACCACGTCTATAAACTTTCATCTGTTTCCCATGCCACACTCGTCACTTCCATTGTTCCTTGTTCCATTGTACAATTGAGAAACGCGACAAATACAACACTACTTACCGTATCACGCTTATCCAATAATCTCTATTAATAGTTTGCTTTTCGAACAACCAACTTAGGCTGTTTCAACGGTGTAAGGAAAACGAGAACGAGAATTCAAGATGTACGATTTGAAGAATAATCGTTTCTTTGTCCGCAAGGTTTCTTGAGTTGCTGACACTTATATAAAAAATATATATCGTCATTGTTCTATTAGAAATAAATATGAATTGCTTCAAGACGGGACACTGATAGTTTTGAGATTAAGATTCTGAGGAGGAAGAAATTTAAACTTGCTACCCTGTGAAATTATTATTTTGCGAAATAACAATTTTATATTTTTTGGTAATAACGTAACGCATAATAGTAAGCCCTTTTTAAATCTTTCGACGAAAATGAAAACATCACGGTTCGTGTTAATCGTGTAGAGCGTAGAGTAGCGAGAAGCATGGTTCAAACGAATTCACCAGAAGACCCGGATTAATTAGCAAAATAATTTATAACACGTGCTAGTACGGGCTGTTCGCACACCTACGTATACACACTTTCCCGGTTTGCATTACACTGGTCCGTTCAAGGAATTTTAATGAAGTTGAACGAGAATGGATGCTCGGTTTATCCTTAGTCGTTCATTGGAAAATCAATAGTAATTCCACGCCGTCTCTTAAATTCTTAAAAATTACTACAAGTAAAATTTTTAAATCCCATGCGAACTCTAGTATTAACATTTATATAGAATCTAATTGCAATAAAATGTATTAATTACGATATAATTTATTACATACTATAATATAATAAACACAATTATTTTTATATTTTAAGCAGGTAGCAAATATATTATAAATAAAATTATAATTATAATAAATATAATATAATAATTATAATTATAATAAATATAATATAATAATTATAATTATAATAAATATAATTATATAAAAATTATAATTATAAAATATGTTATAAGTAAAATTTTTAAATCCCGTGCGAACTCTACTATTAATATTTATGTACAATCTAATGGCAATAAAATAAATTAATTATGATATAATTTATTACATATTATAATATAATATGTAATAATATAAATACAATTATTTTTATATTTTAAGCAACTATATTATCAATATTTATTTACCAAATAACTAAACCCCAATGAGAAATAATAGTAGATACGAAACTAAAAACTGAAGAAAATTATTGTCATTATAAAAGACCTAACGTGTTAGCGTAAAATCTCGAAATTCTAAATAAAACCATCAAATCAGAGGGACAAGTAAGTGTAAATTATTAACTTTCTGGATGTTCCATCACGAGAAAAATTCGACTTCCGTTTAACGAAGGTAATTACATGGCAATTAATCGCGTGGTTGGTTTTGTTGCCGTTTCACTTAGATTGATTTCATACGGAGATTGAACCAATACAAGACAGTTCAACTTTTTGATTATACTTATTGGAAGGAAAGATTATTTTCTTGTAATTGAAGGTTTGTCGAAGAGATCGATCACTTCAGGTAGAGATATATTCAATGCTCGTGAGCAAATTGCAATTTATATTTAAGTAATTTTAAACGTAGAATAACAACTATGGATCACCAGCTCGGTGAATATTAAACCTCTTAGGAAATTATTAACAAATAAAAGAAGTCGTGAAATTGAAATCTCATCCAACACTCGGTGAAGGATGCATTCTTTTTCTAACGTAATATGTTTTATTTAGAGATTGCAGGAGACTCCTTCCATTTCATACGACTAGAACACTGTTGTGCATGGCAGTGTTAATGACCCTTTTTTTGGAACTTTGCGAGTCGTTGCTCACGTCGATTTCTTTCTCGTTGATTCTGATGATCATAGCCATTCTTCATTGCTGGATCATTCATCGAGGAACTGAAGTGAGGGATGCTTTTGGTACGGCCCTTTCCGCTGGAATCCTCGCCGCGATTAGCTTATCGCGTGCGTGGAAACTCATGTATCTCTCTAGGTCAGTTTTATTTATTATTCACTTCAGTAGAAAGAAAATTTAATTTATTTATTTTATTTGTTCTATATTACTTTTTTTATTATTATTGTTTCGTTATTTCATTATTCTTTTTCATGCTTTCGCGTTTCGTAAAAGTTATCATTTAAAAATGATTTTATTACCTAAAATATTAGGTAACATTAGAACTATTATTTAAAAATAATACACTTTATTATACGAAACATTTGTATTAAAAATAATAAGGTGTGTTCTTTTTAAATAACAGTTGGTCTACGAAGATGAAAAATTGCTATCAAAATTTTTAATACTTTGTAGACTAATTATTAATTTATTTAAAAGAGAACAAATATTCGAATATTCAAATATTTTTATAAACTGCTTTTCAGATCATTTTCACCAATTATTAATTTAATAAAAAACAGAGAAGAGAAACTTGTCTAATAAAAAGCACTCTTTTTTATCTTATCAACTGACTCTGATCAAATAATATTGAAAATATTCTCTTTCATTATTTTTAATGAGCGTGAATTCGTGTTATTTTAAAATAATTCCCGATACATACAGAAACGGTCTGTCCATGGTACACGTTCGACTCGCGACCACTACGTTCACCGCCATTTTCTGCGGTCTCCTGGCCGTTTTGGATTCTTACACGTTCTACCTTATGGTAAGTTGCTTAATGGTCCAATTACACTATCAATTCCGGCCTGTGTTACTTTTCTACGCTGTTCTATAAACCCAAGGCTTAGATTTAATTTAGCTTCTGCTTTATCTAGCTAGGCTATCAAATAGGTAGTTTACAAACATGCTGCTTCTTAACGCAAGCATCGAGTCCGCGAATTACCGACACGACGTTACAACCTTATCGAGGAAAACCAGCCAGTTCCGAGCAAACCGAGGGCAAATATTTATTTTACATTTACTCAGTTTGTTTGAATAATAATGTTTATTATCGTAGCCTGAGAAGGCGGGGCTCGTCGAGTGTGCCAGCACGAACTTTTCCTTCCTCGATCGCTGCAGAACTAGATCGCAAAAATAGATCTGTCTCGTTCATTCGATATTCTCCAATGAGCTTCGAGGAAACAAACTAAAGTATCGTTTCGTAGAAAAATGTTTCACGCGTTTATTCGGGAATTTGAAATTGCGGAGAAGTACGTGGAATGCACGTAACGTGCGATTTATACTATACGAAATATTTATTTTCGTCTTCTTTTGATTGACGTTTGTGAACTTGAATAAACATCCACAGTCTAATTATCACGTACAGAAACAGTTAAACACCAGCGTTGCAATTCCATCTGCAACTTCTTTTCGATCAATTTACATTAATTATCTCCATTTTTTTTTATTCTCATAGTCACAAAAGAAAATTCGACAAATTTCGATGGTACTTCTCTATTTTCGTTGGACTGTACAATTTTATATAAATTGATAAAGTATTTACAACATATCGCGTGCTCTTAATAGATCATCCACTTTCTGCAATACAGCCGTTCATCATTGATTTACCGCCTAATATCGCCTACAGCATATGCGAACGCTTTTCTCAAGCATCGTTCTCTTGGTAAAATTGAAAACATATCTCACGTCTAACTATAGTAGCGGCCCGTAAGAACGGTTCCGTAAGTGGTTTCTCGATAACAGGTAAGACGGCGCTCTGTCTTTGCTCCAAATATATTTCACGCGTGCACGCCGGCCCCTTGACCCAGTAAAAACAAGCGAGCCGCCGCATGCAAATAGACCCGATGCGTCTAAAAACGCCGTCATGGATGAGCCAACTTACGATTTTCGCCCCGTCTAGACGAGAAGGAGGAGAAGGTACTTGATCGAGCGAACGGAACGACGAAGAACGGTGTACAAACACGCGGAGGCGCCGTTTCTCAACAGAATCACCTACCACTGGGTGATCGACCTCCTCTCTAAGGGATACGGCACACCGTTGGAGAGCCACGATCTCGGAGAAGTTCCCGAGGAAGAGAGCACCAGCAGACAGTTTGAGAAGTTCCGGAAAGTTTACGAGGAGCACAGGGTAATTTTTGGGAATTTTGTTAATCGTGTTTCAGAGATTCAGAGACTTTGTAGCAACAATAGTTCGTAAGAGGAAAGATGGTATACTTGGAAAAATTTTGAATTTAATTGTAATGATGTTAATTAAGGCGGGTGGTGATATGAGTGATAAAATTTTGAATTTAATGATAGTAATGTTAAACGGGAGTTATTAATTGAGGAAACTCGCGATAGAAAAGTGGCACACGTAACAAAATTTTTAATTTGACTGTGATAATCTAGTTTCTATTATTATTATAGTCTATTTCTATTTGTAGGAAAAAAATAAAAAACTGTGTCTCTGGCGATGTTACTGGAAAAGAATATGGCGTCCTTTTGCGATTGGAGGGCTATTGAAATTACTGGGAGATGCTACGAGCCTTGTGGGACCAATGTCAATTTCTAAAATTCTGGACTATGTCTCTGCCTCTCAGAATGGAACAATAAATCAGAGCTCTATGGTATCTGTTATACTACCTGATAACTAGACTGTAGATTTTTATGCACTTCTGGGAAATTTAAAGATGCAAAGAATATGCAGAAATATAAAAAAAGTATCAAAATCAAAGTATTAATAATTTATATTCTATTAATATGGAGCAAAATGTTTATAAAGTATATACTTCACATATAAAATATAAAGTATGACGTTTAAAATAAAACTGCATAATGATCAACAGTCAATCGACAATCTTTCATCTCTTCAAATTAAGAAAAAGAACCTGTCTTACGAAATATTTCAGAGTGTCATGACATTTCCTGAAATCTGGCAAAATGGCTATTTTTTAGGCCTGCTGGTATTTTTCTTTTCTTTGTTGCAAAGCACACTGAGCCAAGCCTCCACTCACATCCTGTGCGTTGAAGGGATCCGCTTGAAAACGTCTCTTCAGGTACACTTGAAACTCGAAAATAGCAACCATCGAAAACCATCAGGAGAATTGAATTAAAATTGCAGGCGCTGTTGTACGATAAAGCTTTGCGCTTGTGCTCGTGGAGTATCGACGAAGAGGATCTTCCGACAAATAAGGAGAAAGAATCGAATAAATGTCAGCAATCTGCTGATATTGGCACTTTAACCAATCTGATATCTGAGGATGCTTACAATGTGATGAGTTTCTTCTGGATTGGACACTACACCTGGGCAATTCCGTTGAAGGTAAAAGAACGAACAAAATATTTTTATATTATTGAATTGACTGGGCCACTATTTTTCGCGCAAGATGTTTAACAAAAATCTTATTTCTTTCTAGATCGCTGCTATAGTTTTTCTTCTTTATACACACTTGGGAGTCAGTGCAATTATCGGTGCGTTCTGCTGTATATTGATAGTGACACCATTGCAATTAGTACTCGGGAAGAAGATGTCGGAGAACTCTAAATTGGTCGCTGTAAGTTCTAATTTTCAACACCTGTATTACAATATTTTTATATTTTAATATTTTCATTCTGCTTTTAATCTTCAACGTCTATATATTTCCATATTCTTCATATTTTTCAATTAAATAAAAAATGTCTGCATTCAATTTAATATTTTCTTAATATCTGTTATTTAATAGTCTAATATTTATTATTATTTGTCTTTGTATAATTTATTATTATATAATAATAAAAAATATTATATATTTTATTATTATAAATTTATTATTTGTATTATATAATTTATTATTATTTGTCTTTTAATATTTTCAATATTCAGTATATAATGGTGAAACATGTTTAGAAATAACGTTGATTTTTTAGAAAAACAGCGATGCCAGGCTACGCTTGGTGAACGAAATCTTCCAAGGAATGAGACTGGTGAAGCTCAGAGCCTGGGAAAAGATCTTCGAGGAGAAAATAAGGAGAACGAGAGACGAAGAGCTTAAAATGCTGGACAGAGATTCATTCTATTGGACCCTCATCAGTAAGTTCGGTTTCTCGATCGGTGCAAGTTTGTCGGTGTTCGTTTGAAAACAATAAAGTAAATTATAACACTGATCATTCGCAATTAGACTTTCTCACTCATGCTTCGTCGGTACTGACGACACTTTTCACTTTTGCTGCTTACTTTTGGTTGGAGGAGCGAAGTCTCGAGGCCGGGAACGTTTTTGCAAGCTTAGCTCTATTTTCACAGCTCACAGTGCCTCTTCTCATTTTTCCCGTGATGATACCCATCATCATTAACGCTATGGTAAGCGAACTTCGTTTCGTGAATCTTTGTTTTCGTTCTTTCGAAACAAGTACTTTGACATAAGGTTCCCTCAGATCTCTACGAACAGAATAGAGGAGTATCTTCAACTTCCGGAAATTGACAGCGTCCTGCCTGATCCTACCGATGGAAAAGCAGAAGTGGCTGAAAATTCATCGTCAGTGGCGAATTCTATCGAGGAAAGCGCTGTGAGCATTTTATTGTTTACTAACTGAATATCGTTTTCCCAAAAAGATTTTATAGATCGATATATACGTAAGTATTTAGTGAATTTGTTAGTCAAACAAACTTGAATTTAAACGAAGAGTTGTAAATTTATATATTTTATAAATATAAGACAAAACAACGTTCTTTAACACTGGAACTATCGATCATTCAAGGTATAAAACTTGCATCAAAGAAATTAAAGTGCGAGGAATAATTAAAAATTTATAACACAATTGACACAAGCTTTTACTTATATAAATTTCATTCATTTGAGAAGTTATTCAAATCTCGAAAGATACGAAAAATTCCCGAGTAAAATTAGTCGCTTTGATATCACTATGATTATCGATTTAGAGATAATTAATGGTAACTCATCGTTTTATCTTAGAAGTCCTCAACATGAAAATATTTCTATATCTTGAAATGATGTGAAATATTATTATTATTATTTCAGATATCATAAAGCATTGCGAAACATTAATATCTTAAACATTGTGAGGTATCGTAAAAATATTTTCAAATATTTTTTCAGATAGAAACGATGAAAAATAGCACTGGCACTTTTGGATCGTTGGATAATATTAAAGAGGACGAAGAAGACGGTCAGTCTTGTGATTTAGAAAATTACACAATGTACATAAATTCCTCAGTTGACACTGTGTTCGAGAAAGATGCGGAAGTTCCGGTGCTTACGATGAAACGCTGCGGATTTTCTTGGGGCACGGACGAAAGTCTACTATCGATCTCTGATCTTACCTTTCCACGTGGTAAGATGAATTATCATTAATCGTGAACATTTGTGCATTTCTGGAAAATTTAAAGTCACAAGAACATACAGGAGAACGAAAAACAAAAATTCAAAAAACACAGCGTTCGCTATAATCTTTAATGGACGAGACAAACTTAAAACTTCCATTTTTCAATTACGCCCATAAAACCGTGGAATTACATAAACATTCATAGTTTACAAAATTGGAAAAATGATGTATATTGTATAGGTCAGCTAACGTTGATTGTCGGTAAGACAGGAAGCGGAAAGACCTCCTTGTTGTTAGGAATGTTAGGAGAGATCCAAAGGACAACAGGATCGATCGAATGGGCTAAGTAAACTCAAAATTTTCTTATTACCTTCAATTGTCTAGCTTTTGTATTACTATGTTCTAACTGTCGATAAAATATCGTGGAACAGAGGAATAAAGATTGCGTACGTGGCTCAGAAACCCTGGCTCCAGAACGCCAGTTTAAGAGACAATATACTTTTCGGGTCACCGTACAAATCGAGAAGATACAGAAACGTATTGAAGGCATGCGCTTTGCAGCCGGACGTGGACATACTTCCGGGCCGTGATTTCACGCGGATAGGTGAAAAAGGGATTAATTTGAGCGGTGGTCAAAAGCAAAGGGTGACTATAGCCAGAGCACTCTATAGCGACGCAGATGTTATAATAATGGTAATCATTCTTAATAAAGAACAATAAATTTAAACTAATAAAAATAAAAAAAATAAAAAACTAATAAAAATAAATTTGAACTAATAAACAAATAATTTTAGTTGAATTTAAATTAATGAAAAATAATAATGCAAAGAAGTTCTTCTGTTTTTTTTTTTTTTTTAAGAAAGAAAAATTCTTCCTTCATCCTATATTATATTCTTAACAAAGAATAGTGAATTGAAATAGTTTAATTTAAATTGATTATCAATGTTTCTAGGATGATCCATTGTCTGCGTTGGATCATCAAGTTGGACAACAGGTATTCGATCAAGGAGTCCGAAAATTGCTGCTCAGAAGTGGACGTACTGTGATTATGATTACTCATCGATTGGAATTGTTGTCCACCGCTCATCAAGTATAGTACTTGCTTTTACACTACTCGAAACAATAACTAATACAATAATAAAAGTATGAAAGTTTCAGCTCGTGTGAAGATAATTATTTAAAAAAAAAAATATATATATATAGATGTAGGAAGTATAAACTGTTGATTGTGCAGCTGTTAATCATAGATATGGTTCAGGTCGTCGTCATGGATGGGTGTCGTGTTCGAGCAGTAGGAACGAAATCGACGATCGAAGACGCTGATCCAGAATTAGCGATCGAATGGAGGAAAACAGCGATAAATCAAGACGAAGAATACCGTGCTCATAGAACTGCCAAAGACAGATGGACATTGATCAAATTAGTGTCCAGAATCAGCGCAAGGAACAAACAACTTAGTGATGGATCGTGGATCACGGATCAAGACGCCCATGTGGTAAACTTTTCAATTAACAAGTTATATTTATATGGAATTTTAAAGTACAGAATTATATATATATATGAACTATTAGGAAATATATGAATAAATAAAAATAAATATACACATAAACTAGTATATAACGTAAAAATAAATACAATTTTCTATCGGAAAATTTCAATGAATTTACATTAAAATTGTGCAGTCTGATTCTTTTCTTTTTTCCCTCCAATTGATGAACTTAAATTACTATTTATTTCAAATAATTTGATTTCATCTCAGAATCCTCCGGATTTTGTCCCATTAAGGATGAGAAGAGCTACCCTTTCTGGATCCAGATACTTAGCCCATGATCTAACAGATCTGCCAGTGCCCACAGAGGAATGGAACGTAGGGAAAAGGAAATTTCAATGCCATCGAAACGCTGTCCGATCATCCAGTCTTCAACCTCAACGACAACGACCTCCTGTTCTACGACAGAGCAGCACTCCAACAATCCTTGAGAGTCAATACGCTGTTCCTAGGTGTGTAATTCACAGATTACTGATTGCGGATTTTTATGCTTATGGAAAATTTTTTATAAATAGGCACAAGAATATATAAAAGATACGCGAAGATGTTAAAATAAGTCTCTGCCTGGGTTCTTCACTTTTAAGTTGCATAAAAGTCCGCAGTTAGACAATTAGAATATCGTTGAATCAATATTCATCGTTCCTTTGACAAATTTCCAAATTCGAAATTCGATTTCAGAAAAAGGAACAGCACATTTGACAACGAACAACGAAGCAGCGTTTTGAGGCAAATATTTTCTAGCGCGTGAGTGAAACATCTATGCATAAGTTCCTTGTTGTTTGTAATTTTAAACGAATTTTAAACGAATGAGCTTTATGTTCGAAAATTTCCGTAGTATCATCAACACGCATTCCGACGAACTGACAGGAAACAGAGACAAAAGCGTGCTACGAAGATTGATATCCCCTAACTCGAACAGACAGATACAATTCGCTGTCAGAAAGTACGAAAAGAATAAGTTCATATTATTTCTCGTAAGCAACAACGGACATCTTTCTCATGCAGAGCTTTTGTTCATTTAGAACTAATCAAGAACAGGAGAACGATCGTTTTCCCCTTAAACCGTTGTTATCGATCGAATCCAGAGGGGCTAATGAATCCGATGAAATCGAAGGAAGTTAGTAAATATCATAAAAAAAGATTCTATTAAAAGATAACTATTAATTCTACTATGTTTTCCCTTCCCATTTTCGATTGGCTTGCATTCTTTCAACGTTCAAAAAACACTTTAAGTTTGAACAAAGTATGGAAAAGTTGTTGTCAGAAAATTTTGTATTGAACGTCTCAAAAGATATTATAAAGAGATCATTTTTTTTTTTTTTTTTTTTTCTTTAGATGACTGTGATACGGAGGAACGAGAAGAGAAATCTCAGTACGAAGACAGAAGTGGAATAATCACGAGAATGATCTGTTGTGATTACGTTAAAGCAGGGGGTTGGATACCAGGTCTAATTTATATAGGAGTGGCAGTTTTCTGTCAAACGCTTCGAGTTTACATCGATCTCTGGCTGAGTCAGTGGACAGACGAAGACAACGTGAACTTCAATCAAGAAAATCGAAATGTAACTATACCGGGTTGTACCAATTTTCATGGTAAAACTGACAAAGGAATGCAAAAATGAAGCTGAACGTATGATATTGCGTTAAAATTAAATTTGAATATCTCTTAAATGTAATTGAATTAGATTAATTCAGGACAAGATAGAAATAAAATAATCGACAGAAGGTTATTCAGAAGGCAATAAGTTAAAAATGTCGACTTTTTACAAAATTCTTTTCATTAAAAAAAAAAAGTCTCGTCTCTGAGAAGACAAACTTTGAATATTTCTTAAGTGTAATTGAAGTGGATTGTCCGAGAAAATTAAATTTGCATAGTCGTCGATATAATTTATTTATGAGAAATATAAAAAATAAAAGGTCAGGTCAATTCTTAGTAAGACACAATGGATTCAAAATTCATTTCCTCGAAATAATCGTTCGAAGTCCGTTTGTTTGAAACAGAACACGTTCTTGGAAAACTAGATGTTTAACAAACAAACTTTAGTCTCTAAATTTTTGCGCGTAGAAACACCCTTTACCCTTTACTGAAATACCAAATAGATAAGAATCTTATTTTATTTCAGACGGTGTTCTATTTTAAAGTCTACATAATTCTCTCCGTTATCTTTATACTCTTATCTTTCGTGTGTAATGCGACTGGCCAATGGACAGGCGCCAGGGCAAGAAGAAAATTACACGAGGAGGCCGTGTCCAGACTTCTTAGAGTACCGATGTCTTTTTTCGATAGTAATCCTGTTGGAAAAATTTTGAACAGATTCAGCGCCGATACAGGTGTCATTGATAAGGTGAAATAATTGACAATCAAAATAGATGATTACTCAATTTATAATTATTCTTATTGATTCTCTTTTTCTTCTGTAGAAAATATCCATGTCAATCCAAAGACTGACATTTTTCGTCCTACTGTGCAGTTCAGCAATGATAGTAAATGTTATTATATCACCGTGGTTCTTCATCGCTGCTGTACCTACGTGTGCAGCTTACTATCTCGTCCAAAGATTTTACAGACGCAGTGCCAAACATTTGCAAAGATTAGACGGCAGGTATGGCATTTTTGTATTGTTTGTGACTTGTTGAAAATTAATTCTAAGTATGTTACTGAAATTGATGTTGTGCAATATCGAATCAGTGAATACATTTTTACTAGAAAAAAAAAGACTCGCAACATAAAGAAATTCTTTACATTGGTTTCACTTGCGCACAAAACGTTTGTATCTTAATGTCAACAGTAAAAGATTAAATAATTATATATTATATATTATCATATATAAAATATAATTATAAAATAATCCTTACGATTGTAAAAAGATTTATACAAATCCACTTTTGCAGTTCGAACACATTGTAGTTCAGTTATGTTCCTCGAATGTTTACGAATCTCTCAAGAAACTTTTCACTTTTAATTTAATTTGATTCATTTCTAGTACCCGATGGCCCATCACAACGCATTTCTCTGAAACACTCTGCGGACTAGCAACGTTACGTGCTTCCAAGCAACAGAATCGTTTCATGAAACAAGCTATGAAATGTCTCGATGTCAACACGAACGCGTTCCTCCTTCTGAATTCCAGTAGTCGATGGCTCGGCATTGCTTTAGTGAGAAAACTTTTGAAATTAATTTTCAACTTGGCCAGCTCATGATCTTTAACACCGTAAACACTTTTCAGGACTATCTGGGCGCAGTGATAGTTGGATCTGCGACATTCGCTGCCTTAATTTCCGCAGAATTGTACCCAGATCGTGTTACGCCTGCTCTAGTTGGCCTGGCGATTAATTACACCCTCTTAGTACCAATTTACTTAAATTGGGTGGTGAAGTTCACGGCGGAGACCGAGATGTATTTTGGTAGCGTTGCTCGTATCTCTGCTTACAGATACGCCACTGCTGAGAACTATCAGCAAAATGGTACTTTTGATCCCTTTTCTCATTCTCTCGTTATTTCGTTGCAAAAAGTTAATTAAAATCTATGATACAACATAAAGCAACATTTTGCTTTTCTCATGTGTATCTTCTTTGGTATATTTGTATTTAATTTTATCAAATATATTTGATAAAATATTACAGTATACCGCAGTTTAATCTTATTATTTGAATAGCAACAGAAGATCATATGAGATAGCAAATAAAACTTTTTAAAACTACAAATTGTTTATTACTGTGGTTAATTGTTTGACTGATTAATTTTAATATTGCTCAATATTTTTATAATGTAGATAACTTTATATATTTAATTTAAACAGAACTTAATAATATTTTCATTGTTATTGAATGATATTAAATCATCATTTAATAATATTCAGTAATAAACTATTTCTAATTTTAATCATACGAATTTTTATTTAATAGATGATATTTCGCATGATCTATTAATACTACAATTAAATTATTATTATTGTTATTATTTTCTAGTTTGTCATGTACCTGACACTTGGCCCACTAAAGGCGAAATTACTTTCGAAAATGTTTCTCTAAGATACGTTTCACAGAAAGAACCAGTGATCTCGAATCTCTCGTTGAAAATTCCAGCAGGTCAAAAGGTAGAAATTTACGAGAAACCAAATTAAATTCTAGATTTTACTAAACACATTTCTCGTAGATTGGAATTTGTGGCAGAACCGGAAGCGGCAAGTCTTCCACAGCGATGGCGCTGTTTCGACTGCTGGAAATTACTCAAGGGCGTATATCGATCGACGGGATGAACGTCCGTCAAATTCCATTGGAAATTCTTCGTTCGAAACTTTCAGCAATCCCTCAGGATGTGATCATGTTCAGTGGTACCATTAGGTATTTTCTATCTATTGTTTTATTATTTAAAAAACGCGTCTTTCGAAAGCGTAATATATAATATATTGCATAAAATTTTATAAATAATATATCGTATTATTTATATTTAATTTAATAGAGAAAATTTGGATCCTCTGTCAATGCACAAAGATCAAGAACTGTGGAATGCTTTGGAAGTGGCGCAAATCAAGGACATCGTGGCTTCTCACTCTGAAGGTCTCAGTAAGTGAATTTTTAAATCTCAAATTTGAATTTTTTCTTATTATAAAAATAATAATAATTAAAAACCAACAATCGTATTGTCGTAAGTTTATGCATTTATGGTAGTCTTATTATTACAGCTTCAATTGTCATAACTTTATTGCAACTTCCTAGGAATAAATAATAATTGGCTGAATCGTTTGAATACATCTCCTATTATCAAAGATTTCAAAAACAATCCAATGATCAGCTTCAACATCCTAAAAGATATTCGCAAAGATCAATTCTCCTTAATTTGTTTTTAAACCGCATTTTAATTGTCCAAGTTTTAAATAACGATCCAACATATTTTTAACAATATTTTAGAAGAAAAATAAGAGTATAATTCTTTGAAACACAGATTTCGAGGTGAAAGAAGGAGGTGAAAACTTCTCTTCCGGTCAGCTGCAGCTGCTCTGTATGGCGCGAGCGATCCTCCGGAAGTCTTCGATCGTCGTTCTCGATGAAGCAACCAGTGCGCTAGACGCTGTCACTGAGAAGTGTCTCTTGAAAGCAGTTTCAACTGCTTTCGAGAACAGAACAGTGATTGTTATCGCGGTAACTTTGTCTCTCTAACCCTCCAACATTCTTTTTCTCCGCGAAGCAAAATGCTTGTAACCACTTGTCAATTATCTTTCCTTCCCTTTAGCATCTCTTTCTCTTTTCAGCATCGTGTATCGGCGTTATTGGACTGCGATCGAGTGATCGTGTTCCACGATGGTAAAATCGTCGAGGATGGATCACCGGCAGATCTAACAAGACAAGAGGGATTCTTCGCGAATATGTTGAAGTCCAACGAAGAGAATCAAGTGACCAATTGTTGAGAAAAAAGACACGACGCGTGAAAGAACGATACGATAAAGAAACGATTTGAAAGACTGGAATGGAAGAACGTATCATGTTTGATCGCAAAGTATTTATTTTTGATACGAATCGTAGCGATAAAAGAAATTCTTGAAATACTTTTTACAAATACAAAGAGAGATATGTATGTTCGAATGATCGTTGATCGATCTGAGACACGTTTCATTTGATATTCATGTTTCACAGAGAATGAAACTGTTTTGCATATAAAAATCAAAATTCACTGTTAAATAATAATAATATATTTAAAAATATATATATATTATTTCTCTTTTAACTTGTATCTTATTTATTTGTATATCATCAAGAAGAAAATAATTTCGTCGCACGATCGTGCATAATTATTATTCTCGACATTTTACTAACAATATTATATCATATTATAAAGAAAGAGAAAAAATCAATCAAACGAGACATCACAGACACAAGATAATAACAAATAAGAAGAAATTCAAAATCCTCTTTTAATCAATAGTTTACAATATTGGTGTTATTAACCCTCGAATAGCGTCATTAATTTGTAAATAATTCGTAATGATTCGTATTAAATTTTACTTCGTAACACCCTCTGGCAGAGATTAGTCAAAAACGGAATTAAATCAAATTCAAGCTTCCAAAACGAAGTGAACGACACCAGATAGAGGTTAATGAAAAAAATAATTCCAAGTATACACTTTTACTACCACTCCAAAAAAGTCCCCGGTTTCTCGGTCACACGACATTCTTATCATCGTCCGCTCTACACACAAACATCAATCAGCAAGAGAAAAGAGTAATCTCAAGTCGATTAACTTGCTGGATCCGCGACCATGCCCGTATCAACGCGATACGTCTCCTAATCAGAATTAATAGAAATCTACTTTCACGGAGCGTTCTCAGCGTTGTCTGTTGTCGCGCCACGTACAACCATGTGTAGCCGAATGCATACGTAATCGCTGGCTGGTATACGTATGTCACGTAAAGATATAATAATTGCCAATATCCCCACTGTTTGCCGACGATGGAAAACGAGCGCGTGTTTTCCAACCAGTGGCATTGAGACCGGCCTGTCGATAACACCGCGGGTTCGCAAGCGAAAGTCCATCGAGTCCACATCCTTCCGCTTTTACTTGTACTCTTTCGACACTTTTGTTTTATACTTTTTACTTTTCTTTCGTTCTACCAAAAACTTTTGATACTCTTCGGATTTAATGTTTCATCCGACTCCCCTTTGCTTGGTCTTATTTTCACACGCGCTTTCAACTTGAATACTCTGCTAAGAATTTTAATGTTTCTCAGATCCAGTGACGAACACTCGATATCTCAATCTTGGAAGTTTATTATTCTATCTAAAAGTTTTAACACTCAACTTCGATAATTTTTCTCAAAGTTTGGAAAAGTGGAACGTTTGACACCTCCTCCTCATCCTCGCACTCTTTCGATGCCAAGTCAAATTCACGCGTTCGAATGTTTTGTTATTTCACGAATTCAATAACAGAGACTCGATCTCTCGACATTTGACGAACTGAAGTTTGAACGAGGAAAATGAAAGCGCACGTTCGCCTACTGACAGTCTCTCGTGCTCTCTAATTATCCTTGAATAATCGATCGCGGCTGGTAACGGACAATGAACATCGAAAGTGGCTCGTGCAACTCGTTCCCCGTAGTTTCGTGAATCCTTTCGAGAGAACAAGCCGATCAAGGAATCCAGGCGTACATTCAAAGATACGTGAGTATTTTAGCTCGATTACGTTTGTTTATACGTTTGTTGGTAGAATCGTGCAACGAGCTCTCCTGTCGAGATTAGATTCGGAGAGACGGAGCATTCCTCGTTCATGTGAGTCCGTGAAATTCGTGTTGACGATCACGTTTCGCTTGCTCGATAGGCACCGGATATCTGTAATTGTTGTTACGTCGAGCTCGCGGGAGAAATGGAGCACGAAAGCTTTTACCTGGCCGATGATTCATCGTTGAAGGGTTGCCGTAAGTTTTTAAGTTGACTGTCAGACGCTTTACAGACGGGTTTCATTTCTGTCATTTCTCATCGTGGAGAATATAAATTTTCGTGAACAACGAAATTGAAGAAATATTTGCACACTCGACGAAAAATTGTAATAACTTCGTGAAAGAAAATCGCACAACAGTTCAGTTGGTCTCATTTCAAATCGTGGAATCTCTACTTCGACACCTCTAAGTTCGTCCTTTTCAAAAATGTTCTTACATCGTGCGGCAGATAGGAGAATATGGATACCTTCTGTCTCGAAAATTGTACAAATTCAAACGTCACTGAAAAATTTTTTTAATGATCAAATCGACCATGCTCTTCAACGTCGAAGTTTCCTCTTTACAACAATCCCTTAAAAGTTGCTGTACAATTTTCTATCGTCATTTTATTAAGCTTCGAACGATTAGAGGAGGAGATCTTGTCGAAACAGTTGGCTCGTTACACGTAAAAAAGCGAAAAATGTGGAAAAGAGAGAACGTTCGATGGATGAGAGGTGATAAGGGCTGAGCGATAAAAGATCATTTTAACGATAAGGGGGCGGAATGTAAGGAAATGGTTTGTTTTCAGACACACGGTTGTAGAAAATCGCGGCAAAGTAATTAAGAATTAAAAGAAAATCTTCTTAAAAGCATAAATTGTAACATTAATGTGAAGATACAATTAATGAATATATTTAAAAAAAACAATTAACAAGAGCAATATAACGATGCCCGAATGTTAACCGCTGATCAGTATAATTAGAATTGTGATGATTCATAGTGGAATTTAGTAGAATTTAAAGATTTACTTTTAAATAATGTACGTATTCATTCGTATTCAATGATCATGCAAAATAGAAATTAAAATGAAATAGAATCTGAAATTAGAGTTAGATAATAATTATCGTGAGATCAATGACACCAGAAATATTAACAAAAAAACGAACCAAAAGACCGACCTGCCCCGCAGGATTTCAAACACGATTACAAAGTCCTGTGCTCTTTGCCCGAAAGAAAGAAACGGGCACGCCGACCTTATTAACAAAAAGAGAATAGGACTCGTTAGATAAGACACGACCGCGTATGTACCTGTCTGTTGACACTGCGTCTCTTTGTTATCGGCTAGATAAGATTTCTACGTCTTTGTCGAACTTGAGGCGTCAGTATTACGTGCGAATTTGCCGAGTGAACCTCGTCGTTCCTTCGAAAAATCATCAATTTCGTTGCCCGACGCGTCGGAAATCTACATCTAGCAAACCAACCGAGCGAAGCCACCTCGCGAGGTTATTCGTTTCCTCGGCAGGTTTCCTCGTTCCTCGATCACGTCCTCCACGCTAGAACCGAAAGGTGAGTTTCCACGTTACAAACACGAAACTCGACGAGTTTCATTTCACAAGAACAAAGATCCCGATGCGATGAAAATGTATTCTTTGTAAGAGCAAAGGATTATGTAGTCTGTTCGACAATTGGTGGACAAATCTAATCGATCAAAGGGAACAACATCACATTCGTAAGATAAAATCGACTCGATTAATGTCTGTTGAGCCAATTATAAGCAGTTTAATGAGCAATGAGCAAGCAACATCGGATAACAGATAAGGTTTACGCATTTCTGCCTGGCATAATGTCGTGACGCGGGAAATAAATACTGCGCGTTATGTAATAAAATTTCGTTGCACGATTATGCACATAGAATATCATTTTCGGATTAGAATAGGCAGAAATTGTGATGATCGGAGAGTAATCAGTTGGTCAGTAATCAGAGCAGTCGGTTTGAGATTTATTAATCGAATGGGAGAAAAACTTCGAATCATCCTATATATAGTTTCCAGTATATGATGCGTGCATATTCGATGATAATAAAATCATCACAGAACAAACAGGATAACTAAAGAATTTTGGACCATTAATTATCATAATATTATAATATTATCAGGATATTACAAAGTTCATTATATCATATTATGATATTATAAATATTATGATAATATTATAATTATTAATTATTTTTTATTGTAATATTGAGATAGATCATTTATAATATTATAATAATTACAACATAAAATAATTAATAATCATGATATTATCATAATATTATAAATACTTCGATAGAAATACTTAATGGACTAACCCTCTGCAACATCATGTATAATTTGGAAGCTGGAATATGTAATATCTATATGTCCACACATTTTGAAAATTCTAAAATGCTCCCTATTACATTTTCTTTAAGAAATAAATTAATACTTTCGAAGATTTCGCGAAAATACTAAATGATTTATTTGTAACATTTTCAATTGTGCTGCATCTGAAATTGGAGTAAATAACCACCATTAACCTATTAAGGATTTATTAATAATTTATCATAATTATTCTCTATGTAAGGATTATAATATAATAATATAATATAATAATATATAAGGACTTATTAA
The DNA here is from genome assembly GCF_011392965.1 of Frieseomelitta varia. Classification (NCBI taxonomy): domain Eukaryota; kingdom Metazoa; phylum Arthropoda; class Insecta; order Hymenoptera; family Apidae; genus Frieseomelitta; species Frieseomelitta varia. The sequence goes on along the minus strand of NW_025110629.1, from coordinate 439,570 downwards.
TAATTTATCATAACTTAATAAAAAATACTTCAATTGTTTCTTTAAATTTCATCACAGTTAGAGAATCTAACTGGAAGACACAACGATAAAACATTATTAAGTGAATCCTATGAATTTCTTTTCGTAGAATTTAATAACATAAATTAATGTAAAAAAAAAATTGCAAATGAAGTGTCATGTTATCGCAACGTTAACAGATTAAATGAAACTCGAATACGATAATGACGATAAAGATGAAAATGTCAAAAGGAATATTTAACGAAGAGCAAGAGACCAAATCACGGATGACGTTTTAGAAAAAAAAAGAGAATATATTATATATTCACGATTACGTGCGCGATACATGATTATGCTCGAGTTAATTGCGCTTGTCGCTGTGGTTGATTAAACGCGGAACGTAATTAAAACGGTGCTCGGTTTCAACGGTGTTTTGTTAATGCGAACCTCTTCAATTATGAGATAGGCACGTAGATTTGTTCGTGACCGATGAACGAAACATAGAAGTATTAAAGTACCAGTGAAACTAATTACGAATCAGGCTTATTATTCGAATAAAATGCTTGAAAAATGATTCATGAAAAATGAATAATATATCATCTAATTTTAACTCGATATTATTTTGAAGTAATTTTGCTTCAGTTAATTTATTTGAACATATTTGAGCAAATGATTTTTCTATAAATTATTTAATTATTTGCTTGTCAAATGAAATGTAGATAATTTGCAAGTATTCTGTTGCAATTATCTACTAGTGGTAGTGGAAAAATCGTCTGACATAATAACGAGAATGTAATTAGTTTGAAATGAAAAAAAAATGAAAAACAGACATGTATTGATACCGATAAAGACTAAAATAGTAATGTACTTAAAAATATTGTTCTGTACGTTTCCAGTGTCACGAAATCCAGCCGGTATTATTAGCACATTTTGTTCCACTGTTATTTACTCATTTCTACCAATATTAGCATCAGCTATTCTATCATTCACTAATGTGAACAGTCAATGATTATCCATTATAACATTACGTTACGTTACACACATGACTAGACTGCAGATTTTTATGTATTTGTAGGAAATTTTTTCCAGTTTAAAATCGCACAGAATAAAATATGGAAATATATATATATATAAAAGAGTATCTAAAATGTAGTATAAATGTAAAGGAATTTCCTCGGGCTCCTATTTTTTTAATTATAGTTTCAAAAAATTCGCAGATTTACTTCATGTTTGATAGACAATAAATCTCTATCCCGTTTAAGTTTTATTAATAATTCACTGACCCAGTGATTTTTTTTGATTTTATCAAAAAATTTGTAGATGTATGTAAAATGATTTTCTCTACCAGGCTTCTGTTTTGTTAACCTTTAAATGATATCATCGATCGTAACAAGTAATTTATATTAAATTGCTGAAATTTGGAATGATCGATATTCTTCGTGATACAGAGATTAGTAATAAAGCTAAACTAAATTAAATTATAAATTCCAAAATTAAATAATTGAGTCTTGAATTGTTACATTGATCCTCAATGGCCTATGTGTTAAGAATCAATTATATTCTCAAGAGTGTAAATTTACGTAAAAATTCCGCGTTCTACGCGTAACATGTTATTATCGTCTGACTTTTAATAAACAAGAACTTAGAAAAAGCTGCGGATCATTTACAATTCCAACAAACGTCCTCAGATGTTCAGACATAAAAGACGTTAATCTTCCATGATCGTGACAGAATAATAACGCAGAAGAATAAGAAATATCTCCGACATTTTCCTCGTCAACTGGTTAGATCTCGATCATCGTGCTCCTCATTCCACGCGTTTAACGAGTGACATTCGTTCGTGCATTGTGCAAGGAAACATTGCGAAACGCTTGCGTGCACGTGTTTGCAGTGAAACGTCCTCGTAATTACGTACAAAAAACAAAAAGAAGAGGAGAGAGAATAGACACAAGGAGACAGAAAAAGGGAAAGAATGGCGGAGAGGAAAAAGAGCAAAAGAAAAATACGACAAACAACTTCGACCGCTTCTTCGATAGTTAATAACGCAACCTCTAACGAGCCAGGAAACGCCTGGCGAAACGAATGTGACGCAATTACAGCGAAGAGCATAACTGAGGCACTAACTGCAGGTTTTGTAAAATTCGAACGTCTCTGAAAACACTGAGAGATCATTTTTCGTGACTAGATTCACCATCGTCTCGAAAATTGAAATTTTTCTCTACGCAACGATCCTTTGAAACCTGCCGCACGATATTTCTTTTACTATTTTTTACTATTTTATTGAACTTTCAATATTAAGGCATCAATAAGCGACCTGAATCAAAAATTTTAAATTTCAAATTTTAGAGAGAAGACTTCAATCTTCAAGATTGCGACGGATATAGTTTTTCAATGTATATGTTTTCAAAGACGTTTGAATTCTCAGAATTTTCGAGAATAAAATTATTCCTACTTTCCTATCGTCTGCGTTCCACATGATGTAAAAACATTGTTAAAAAAATGGTCTAGGACTGTAAAAATAAAAGCTTTTAAAACGAAATCAAGCGGATCGTTACATAATTTCTTTTAAAGTTATGACAAGAATAAAATGTCGACAATTTTTCATCGTTATTGATTCAATTATGCTCTTCAATGAATATTCCTTGTTACAGACAAATGATAAATATTCACGACTTCCGAAAATTGTTTAAATCAACATTAGTTGCGCAATGTGTTTTCGTATGTCTCAATATTGACCACAATGAAGAATAATTTACACGAAATATTTAGTCATTGGCACGATTATGTTTTTCAACTGTCGATAGAATCTACGGCGGAAAACAACGATTTTTCTAGTTTTTCACTGGCCTGACAGTCGTTTCGTGATGCGAGGAACACTCGCGTGAGCTCGAGCCCAACCAACTTTCGATGATAATCTCTTTCGCTTCGCTTTGTTTCCCCGCTTCTTATGCCGATCTCTGCGAGGCGAGTCGCTAACTGGACGGCTTAATCTCGTTTTGATTTATGACGAGGAAGTCGATGCGAAGCGAAATTCACTAGCAATTGAGGCTGTCACGAAGATTGACGTCTTTCCTGTAGTTAAACACGTGACTTCTGTTGATCAGTGTACAACCAAATTGTAAAAATATTACTGATCATTTATCATTTGACTGCGAATTTTTATTCAGGAATTCACAATTCAATTTGGAGAGTGTGATTAACTCGTTGGGATAACCCATGGCAATTGAAGATTTAATTACCTAATTGCGGAATTTGTAATTTAATCTTATAAATCAGTAATCTCTATTATAAATTGAGCCAAGTTGTGCAAAAAGCTACTAAGTTTGAAAATAAATTTTAAGACAAATAAATTAAGTTTCCTGACTTGATAGTTTTGACTTGAATTGTATAATGTAAGAACTTTTATGAATTGATAAGTTTTTTCAAAATAAATATCACTGATAGATCATGAGATTCATATTGTGTTTAATTAACTTTTTTGTCGTTTTGAAGATTGATAGATAAAAGGCAAAAAGGCTCTGTGGAAAACCATTTTACGTAGTGAATATTATAAAAATTACTATACTTTAGATCTTTTTATGTTATACGAACTAAGGCCCAATAATATATTTTATATTCTAAATTAATATTAGATTCGAAGAAACGAAGAGCAGAAAATAAAATTAGGAACATTTACATAATTACTCAATATGAATAATTAATTATTCCACTCGTCTCTAATTAATAATAATCAAATACAAATTAAGAAAAGACAAAAAAAGCATACAAATTGGCTAGCATCTTCAAGTTTTTAAAGAGCATTTTTAAATTTATATATTTGCCTATTATATGCATTGCATTCTTGCAAATTCCAAGTTTTTGAAGAAATGCATACCATTTCGTACCAATAGATCGTAATTAGTTTTAAAAAACTGAAGGACTAAACAGAGATGTCTTGTCAATGTGTCTTGGATAAAAATGAATAAGTAATAAGATCTGATTTGAATCAGTAAGCCAGGAAAGTTCACATGTCCATTTATATAATCTTATATAAGAATGACGAATCAAATATTTCTTTATGTTTTTCTCCTTCTTTAAACGACCGAGATTATTGAAAGTATGACAACCAACAGGGATGTACAAGCACGTGCTCGGCAAACACGGCGTAAATAACATTCGGCCAGATCCTGGTATGACTAATCAAATACCCTTATCGTTCTCTTAATATACTACAAACCGACTACTCTCTGCAACGGGACTACGTTATCGTTTCGATAACAATCATCATTCTACTTCATTTTACTTCATTAATTTTCTGGCAATTCGACAATCAATTAATTATATAGCTGAGAAGCAATTGTAGAAACCATAGTGTAAAACTAAATAGTGTTGAAAACTAAATTTTTTGGGAAAGAAGGAAAAACTTCTTGTCTTCTTCTTATCTAACTTCTAATTATTTGCAGATCTTGATCTTTTCTATTGCTAAATGTCACTGAGAGAACAACCTGAATGAGTGAATTAAAAATTTCTATTTCTTATGCATTAGATCTACGTCTTTGATATATACTGTTTTTATTTTCAAATAAGATGCGTTATAAAGGTATTTAAATATATCATTCTGGATTTCACATTTCGTAATTTACAGTGTTTTCTATAGTTTCTATATTTTTTATACTCTTGGTGATAATAAAAGAAAATTCCACTTACATCGTATACCAAAGTACTCCTATTAACACGAAAAATATTTTTCGACGAAGCAACAAAATTTTTCAAATTTTCAAACTTGTAGTCTCAGCAAGGATTCTTCAATTACAATAATCAGATGATTAACAAATGAATATTTCTATTAATTTACTACCCATTCTTCAAAAATTGGAGAATATTTGTTTTATTTAAAGTTGTAAACGAGCTCGTACAATTTTTCAGAGATGTACATACTTTTCGCTGACCAAGCTCTAATTTACGAAGATGAGCATCGTGACATCGTTATAACATAGATAACATAACGATCCAAATTTTATTAAGCTCCAATTAATATCTCTCCGAGTCAACGATTACTCGTACAATGAACTAATTAATCAAACTGAATTACACAACAGAATTTACGAAAAAGTTGAATAACTTTTGTACTAGAAACTCGAAGATTGAATACGATAAAACATCGTGTTTCGAGACAGCAATAAGTCAAATCGGTGTCAATGCAAAAATTTTTTCCAGCAACGAAAAACATCCGTCGAACGAGAATATCCACATCATCAGAACGTGTTAATATATCATGACGTCAGTGTAGAATATGTATCGTGCATCAAAGATCATTAGCATAAGTACGTGAAGCGAGCCACGTGCTCGCGATCGTCTCGCGTAAGAACTTTTTGTGTGACAGTGGCTTTTACGCGAGTCGACGATCTCGACAGTCGATCTCAACTAGGAAAAATCCTCAAAGGAAAAATCCTTAATAATAGAAAAAATATATGTATATAAATCGCGACTATCAGTGGTGAATTTTCAACTTGAACGCTGTTATTATATTTGGTAAGCTTGTCACTTAACTCATTGGGGACCTTGTGATTTTTTTCTAGCTAGCTTATGTTATTGAATTCTGTTGAATTCACATACTCGCGAAAATGTTTGAACATTCACAGGAATTTTTTTTAGGAATATATCTATATTATAATATTATATATATTTCAAAATTTTATTAATATTTTAATGAGTGTCCAACTGTCAGTCGGGTTTGAAATATAAAAATATGTAGAAACTGCGAAATATTTAATGCAAGTGTAAGAAGTATTTAAAATATTAATAAATATTTAAATAATCAATTATCTATCGTGTTAATAAATCTTAAGATTCAGCGCAACCATATTTAATAGTTGTTACATACTTGAGACGACTGTGCACACTGGCCTTCAATAAATTAAAACGTGGAAACGCTGTTCCATCACTCGTTAAAAAATATTCACGATACGACGATTTTTCTAATCGAGAACACAATATAATAAAGCAAGTTGCTTTTAAACAGCGTTCACGGAAACGATAAATGACATTATCTTAATTAACGTCACCGGAGGAATTGGAACCAGATAAAACAACTCTCTCGATCAACGAGTCAATCTTCAAGAAAATATTTGCTCGCGGGAATCACTTCGCCGCGAAATATTTAGAAGGTAAATATATTTGGTTTTCAGGAGTCAAGAGAGTGTGCTTTCGTCATGGTTTGGACGAAGAACGTATGATGAGGTTCTCGTGCTTCCCGAGACCAAGTATCCTGGGACAGAGAGGCAGCATCAATCTTGCCTCTTTGTCAGGGAACAACGAGTCGAACAATGTGAACAACGCGAGCATAGTAAGCAAACATTTTCAACGATGAATACTGTCGTTTTATGTCGTTATATATTATAAATGTTTTGTTGATTCTTTGCATCTATTCGTAGAATGGAAACGCGAAAAGCCCGGTGGTAACGAGCTACAAGCAAGCTGGTGAACCAGATCTGAGTCATGGTGTGGTGAGTATTTGAAAGTATTATTCTAATTAAACAGGATACGTCGTTTCGCGAGTTTACTGACGCTAATTAAGATGACGAGTAACGAGATGGTAATTAAAACGATGACGAGTAACATTCCCGAAGGAGTCAATGAGACAAAAATATTTTTCAAATGGTGCAGAGATTTTTAAATACGTAACTACTTGCGTTGAATTCTTTATCCAATAAATATTTGGTTGTGAATATTTTGACAAACTATCGAAGATTACGTTTATACAAAAGTTGTTGAATTTTTCCATATGGTTTCTAAGATATTTGTAGGAACTACGTAAAAAGATGTAATAATTCGTAAAATAATTATCTATTTTCAACAAATTTTTTTTATAGAAAAAAATATTAATTGGACAGAATAATATATATAATAACATTAGCCAATTATTACAATAATTGAAAGAATAAATTTCATAATCAGTGATATAAAAACCATGTAGAAACTTTTGCGTATCTTAAATTTTTTATCAATTATCAATATTAATATTATCAAACCAATCTTTATTAATTGAATCCAATACGTAGTAATTTAAATTAGTAGATACCAATTAACAGATCCAAATCTCATAAAAATCAATGATATGAAAAAACTATATGGAAAAGTTCAAAAATTTTTGAGTAAATATACCAATATTTAATATTTTGTCAAAACATTTGTTATGTATAACAAAAATTCATTATAATGAAAATATGATAGGAAGAATTAACAATCAAATGAATAAATCGGAGAGAATGAATATTTTAACTCTCATGCAGATACGATCCTTACCTGGTGCTGCGGTGATATCTAATGGTATCGGCCCACCTGTACACTCCAGCGGGAAAAGCAAGGCACCATTACCACCTCGACAAAATGACAATCATCTTCCAACGCACCATGAGAACGAAGAAGAGGCTGCCAGAAGTTCGGACGGTTCTGACCAGCCCGCAAATCCCAGAGGCGGTGTTATCGGTAGAACTCCAACACCACCCTCTGCACCAACTCCGATTTACGAGAAAGACCAAAAGTAAATTTCTGAAAAGGAGAAAGAAAAGAATGATTGGAGAAATCGTTCAAAGAGATTGCAAATAATAATTAAATATAATAATAACATAAATATACATTTGTCTTGTACAGGAGTATTCCTTCTAACAAAAGTATTAAAAATATATATATTTTTTTTTGTCTCCCGTAGGAGTAGACGACAGATTACAAGGGCTATTTTGGAAAACGAATTCCTTGGTAATCTCGAAGAAAATCAGGTGGAAGCGCTGGTTTCTGCTATGTACTCGAAACAAATACCACCTAATACTTTGGTGATTCGAGAGGGAGACATAGGTAAAGTTATGATCTTCGTTTTTCTACATTAACGCGTGAAATCTTTTCGTCTGTTTTGCCTAAATAAGACGGAATATCTCATTTTTATAAAATATTATATTACAAAAGTAAAAGTGCGGTGAAAATCTTCGTCAAAAATTAAATATTTAATTTAGGATCACATCTATACGTATCAGCAGAGGGAGAATTCGATATTTATCAGGGTAACAAGTTTCAAAGAAGCTTTGGTCCTGGTGTCGCCTTCGGCGAGATTGCTTTATTGTACAATACCAAAAGACTTCGATCTATCAGCGGTAAATTACTACAAATTATAATTGTAGAATGATTAATGACTATACTTTCTATTGAAAGAAGCTGTGCTTAACTTTTAGTGAAAAAGGGTGGAAAAGTATGGGTGCTCGACCGATCCGTGTTTCTCACTGTGATGATGAAAACAGCTCAGGAGAGGCTGGAAGGGAACGTTCGATTCCTTCAACGAGTTTCTGTCCTACAAAAATTACCGGAGCCGAAGGATCATGTGCTTGCTAAAATCTCTGATCTTATCCGCGTGGTAAGTACATGATGTAAACTGCGAATGTTTATGTATTACAGGAAATTTTAAAGTGTAAAAATTTACAAAATATACACCATATGCAAAAATATCTAAAACATTCAAAGTAAAACGATGACAATAACATTTAAACAAATCTCTGTTTAGATTCCATCTTATATTTTTAATATACAAAAGTATCTAAAATATTGCAAAAACGTACCTAAAATATATCTAAAATATAAGCAATCGATATAAATAATATTAAGTAAATGAAACAAGTCTCTCTATTTAGTTTACTTTTCACTATAGCATTTAGCAGATGAAACAAATATCTATTTAAATTCCACTTGCGTTGATAAAAATATGAAATTTCATAAATATTCAGAGTCTACTAATAACCAATCGACTGCAGTAACTCATCCTTTTTTCAATAGGAATTTTATCCAGCTGGAGCGAAAATAGTTAAACAAGGAGAGAAAGGCGATAAATTTTACATAATCAGCGGTGGAAATGTTAGGATAACGAAAGACACTCCAGATGGTGGCGAAGAAGAACTAGTGGTCCTTGGGAAGGGTCAATACTTCGGAGAAAAAGCTCTTTACGATGATATCGGTGAAAATCGACGACATGCTAATGCCATTGCACTGGCACCTGGTGTCGAGTGTTTAACATTGGATCGACAGTAAGTTATCAATAATGATAAGAAATTAAATTTATTTAATTAATAAAATTGAATTAATTTGCCTTGCGATTTTCTTTTCTTCAATCTTCTTATGTCTTATTATAATTTGTTACATCGTGTCGGATATAAAGTATTGAAATATTTACATTTTTCTTAATCTTGAATTAAGTATTAAAATAAAATTAGAATTCGGTTTTTCTTTTAAACGAAAATTTCGTGCCATAAAAGTAACAATATATTATAAGTGATTAATAAAGTGATCAAAATGAAATTTCAGATCCTTCCTGAATTATTTAGGTGGTCTCGACGAAATTCGCAATAAAGACTGGCTGCAGGAGTACGAAAAACAGAAACAATCCCTGACATTAAAGAAATGGACTAATGAGTACTCAAACGTCACTTTGGCCGATTTAGAGACCAAAGGTACCTTAGGAGTTGGTGGATTTGGCAGAGTGGAATTGGTCGTTCTAAAGTCAGACTCTGAAAAGAGTTTTGCTCTGAAGAAGCTGAAGAAGAAGGTAATGGTCGAACAACAACAGCAGGAACACGTGTTGAATGAAAAACACATTATGCAAGCCTGTGATTCTCCGTTTATATGCAAGTTAGTATTAAAAAGAATCTATGTTAATAAAATAGATGTCTATATTATAGATCTAAAGGTATAGTTTTGTAATGTTTATTTTATATTGTTCACATTTCATTTATACTTAATCCATATTAATTTCTTTTAATGTAATTTATAAATTGTAATTCTGTAACATCCTAATATAACACCATGATATTTAAAATATTAAAATATTAATTTATCTAATTTATAGTATTTAGTGGACGAAATACAGATCTTTGCTAAAATAAAAATATAAATTTATATACTTCTTTTTTATTTAGACTCTATCAGACGTACAAAGATAGCAAATATGTGTACTTCCTGATGGAAGTGTGCCTAGGCGGAGACGTATGGACAACCCTTCAAAGGAGAAGATACTTCGATGACTCAACTGCACAATTCATGGTAGGATGCGTGGTGGAAGCACTCGATCACCTTCACTCGATGAACATTGTTTATCGTGATTTAAAACCAGAGAATCTTATGCTCGATACACGTGGATACTTGAAACTAGTAAGTTCAATCAGCAGAAACAACTTGAAGAAAGTTGATACTCAGTAACTTGATTCTGTTTCACAGAAGAGCAAATGAAACGTAACCCTGTAAACTTTTTCTAGGTTGACTTCGGTTTCAGTAAAAAGATTGGACCATCCAAGACGTGGACCTTCGCTGGTACACCTGAGTATGTGGCGCCAGAAATTATTTTAAACAAGGGGCACGATAGGTAAATAATTTAATATGATAAATGTAAAAAAAATTAAATAGTAACGATTTATAAAAAATTGTGAATAGTAAACGAAAGAATAGAAGATAAATAAGTAACAGAATAATAAATATGAAATATTAAATAGTAATATTTTATAAAAATAATAAATAAATGTAAAACATTCTAGAAGATAATTATAAAATGTTTAGCAAAAGAAAAAAAATATACTGAATTGAGTTGAGAAACATGATGAACCTAAGATTAATTTATTTAAAGAGCGGTAGATTACTGGGCACTCGGGATTTTAACTCATGAGCTGCTCATTGGTAAACCACCATTTCGAGGTTCCGACCACATGTCAATTTATAACAAGATTTTAAAGGGTATTGAGGTAGTTGGAATACCTAATTCCACTAGCAGAAACGCCAGTAGTCTCATCAAGAAACTTCTTCGCCTAAGTCCCTCTGAACGTCTTGGGTATCAAAGAAATGGCATCCAGGACATTCGAGACCACAAGTAAGTTTATTAAATAACTTGGAATAATGCCTATCAAAGAATTTGTTCAGAATTTCAAAAAATTATTTAAATTGTCTTTTTTCAATTCTTTCTAACAAAATAATATTCTTTCTCATAGATGGTTCAACGGATTTAATTGGCATGCCTTGCAAAGATTAACTTTGCCAGCGCCGATCGTTCCAACAGTACGTAAAATCCCTTTTAAATTTCCTATTATCTAAAAATTATCTCAATCGCTAAGCAAACTTACTAGTTTGTTCTGTTTCAATAAAATCCCAGGTACGAAGTCAGATCGACACGAGGAATTTCGAGAGATACCCGCCAGACCGTAATGTTCCACCAGACGAGTTCTCTGGATGGGACGCGAGCTTCTAAAGAGAAAAGAAAAACCACGCGACAGTCAACTTGTCCACGCGTACATAATTTGTCCATCAATCGAATGATAAGAATCGTGAAATTATAGAAAAAGGGAACAAGGACAAAGAACAAATGTTGTTAATGAAGGAACATCGAATAAAAGTGTATTGATAGCGAAATAATTATCATTATCTCTAATCGACTTGTACACTGCAGACCAATAATTTCTTTATACCTGTTATATTCGAAACACTGATATATCCAAACTAACTAATTTTGTATCTTCTGATTAAACTCTAATTAATTAACAACTTATCAAGAATTAGTAAGTAATAAAATGATACTCTGCGATCGACAATAATTGTAATCATAATAACTTTAACGTTACCAATTAACAATAAATTTATACATGAATTGTTAAAATGTCGTGTTAATCATTTCTGATGAAATTTTACTAGATTACGTACATGTACAGAGTGCGATACAGGATATAGTTTATTTATATATTGTAGTTTATGATCTTCCTCAATAAAATTACTTTTTTCCGAGTTTTCACGATTGTCTTAATGGCGATGACACATTATATAATTACAAATGATATCTGGAATTAATAAAAATGACATATTGTATTGCATTAACATAAGCATTGTCGTGTCATGAAGTGACTTTGCCAAGAAAAAATGCTGATAATGAACACTCGGAAAAAATCTATTCATTAGATAGATACTTTCGATATCACTGCATTTATCGAACAAATGGTTATACTGACAGATTATCGTGGCATTCACGCAAGATAAGATCAATTTTAACCAACTTAATGAATTATCTAAATACTAGTTGATTTTCAACCATTTGTGCGTTAAACGCTCAAGTACGAACAATCGATCTGTGATTATTTGAACTTTGATTCGTAAATTGCCATCCATCCCAGAAAACACACTCTAAACGACATAATAAAGTTTCTATCTTATACAATCGCATCAAGTGAACTACAATTGAAAGTTACGTTGAAGCAAAATTTTACCACTCGAGTGTGAAAGAGAAACAGGAAGATGCATTTTCTGTGCTTGAAAAGAAGTACCCGACAGAATTTCAATGAACAAGAGTTCAATCAACGAAACTTTGACGCTTATTATCGACAGTTGTCCCAGCAAAGGAAACACGGTGTCATCGGCGAAATAAACGTGTCCACCAGTACACCGATCCCCGTTTTCAAGAAAGATGAAAAGTGAATTAGCAATTTTAAACTATTCTTTCGCCAGTAATTTCTAACTATTATCGAATACATGGGATCGAGTACCTCACGAGTAGGTTCGAATCTTTAATCATTGAATTCAATCATTGAAACATTCGTATTTTCAATGATACTTGAATCTAAGCAGGATAACTTCGAACGTTTCATAAGTAATTATATTTTTAAGTAGACTTGAATACTGAATAGGGATGTATCTCATAAAAGTCAGAGATTTTTGACTAAACAAAACATGTCGTCCTGTAACTTTTATTTATCATTCTTACAATTTATCTTTATTGTTAGAATTTTCCCTGATTATTACAATTAAAATCAAATATTACACATATAGATTCGTAAATACATAATGGACTCGATCCCTGCTAACTGCAATAAATTCACGTTTCGTGTCACTTGTAGGACGAAAAAACTGATAAAGAACGCGATTTTAAGCAACAAGTTCCTCGAAGATCTCGATGAGTCGCGAATAGAGAAATTTATTTCGATAATGTACCCAGAAGAAGTAAAAGTCAACACACGGGTCATTCGCGAAGGTGAAACTGGTGAGTGATTATCTTTCGAAATGAACGACATATTAATCAACAACGAAATACAAATTGTCCATTGCGATAGGATCCCATTTGTACGTTTCGGAAGAGGGAACCTTCGAAATTTACGTAGGTAACACGTATTACGGAAGCTTTGGCCCTGGCGTCGCTTTTGGAGAATTGGCCTTGTTGTATAATACCAAGAGACAGAGTTCAATCCATGGTAAAATAGCCTACTAGAATAGACCTTGAAATTTCTAAATACCACTAAAAAAAATACCACCAATATCCCTAAAATACCACTACAATAGACGTTGAAATCTTTTCCATAAAAGAATTACTTAATAAACTTTGACACTCAAATGGTATCGTTTGGAAAATTTAGAATATTCTATAATATTCTAAGAATATTCAAAGATCAGCAATTCAAATTAACTCTACGTTTCTCTGTTCAATTTCAATTCGATTTCTCTAAAATTAAAAAGGTATCTCAAATTTTTAAAAAATATAAAGAAATTCTTTCAATTAATTTTGATGTTAAACATCTTAAAACATTATAAATCCTTTTTGCTTGCAAACTGAATGTAAGACTGAAGTATAAAAATCTGAGGGCCGTAGCAGGGTTAAATTAAATTGACGATTTTAAAATTAATTAATCTATCCCAAAAGCATTATAATTCCCAATAACTCAAACTTAAAAGTTAAAATATTTCGTATGATTTCGTATTAAAAATACGAAAAACTCGTTTGTGTACTCTTTAGCGAGTACAAATGGAAAATTATGGGTGTTAGAGAGATACGCGTTTCAAGCGATAATGTTGAAAAGCAACGAAGAATCCTTGGAGCAGAATTTAAAAATTCTCCGTCAGATTGATATCTTCAGAGACCTACCGGAGGAAATTCTTCTGAAAATATGCGATCTTATAATGGTGGTGCGTATAAAAACGCTTCTAATAACGTTATCTCGAAATTGTAGTGTATATTATGTACTCCAGGAATTTTATCCGGCAAACACGTACGTGGTTCGGGAAGGAGAAAGGGGGGATAAGTTCTACATTATAAACAGTGGAAGCGTGAGGATCACGAAGAATAACTCAAGTGGCATGGAAGAGGAACTAATGATCCTTGAAAAGGGTGACTACTTCGGTGAAAAAGCACTGTACTCCGAGGAATTTCGTCGGCAAGCGAATGCCATCGCAATGGCTCCTGGACTGGAATGTTACACTATTGAGAAAAAGTAAATTTCGAAATCTTGATGGAAAATTTATAATAAGGTCATTTATGCAAATCTATTATAGAATTTGCAAACTTTGAAACAGAGAGTTTCTTTGATGTTGTAGAGAGTTTCTAGATTATCTCGGTGAATTGGATTCGATCAAAAATAAAAATTGGTCAGCATATCAGAGTGTGATCGAAACGGATGAATGGGACGATGAATTTAAAAAGATAACTCTGTCTGATATTGAATCTGAAGGAATACTCGGAACTGGGGGCTACGGCAGAGTGGAACTGGTTGTTGTGAAATCGATGCCTAATATTAGTTTTGCCAGAAAAAAGGTGGAGAAGCATATGATCACGCAAGGTGGCTTTCAGAAAATGATTTACAATGAGAAAAATAATTTGAAACTGTGTAATTCACTGTTTACCTGCAAGTAAATTAACTCTTCTCTAAAATAAATCTTCCTCCAGTAAACAGAATAAGCAATTTTAATTTAAGGAAGAATTAATAATTGAAAGTTTTAGCAAGAATTTGACTTTTTTAAGTATTTTTGTTTTTATAAAAGATATAATATATAATCAAAATACATAATTCAATACATAATTTATATTTTATATTTGATATACATATAATTTATAATTTAAAGATTATAAATCCTGATTCGAAGACAAACCCTTTCAAATTTCATTGTATTTATACATTTATAAATTAAGGAGTCATGAGGTCAAATTTTCTTCTTCTTTAATCTAAAATTATTTATTCCATACTTATAAAAAACTTATTGGAAACTTATTAAAACGAAACACGATTCTACATTCCTTCTAGATTATACAAAACCTTTAAAGACAAACGATACCTATATTTCCTATTGGAAGCGTGTTTAGGAGGAGATTTAAGAACAGCCTTATATAGACATGGTCAATTCAATAATTCAACAACTCGATTCATCATCGCTTGTGTCATAGAAGGTATTCGACATCTCCATTCACTGGGCATCATCTACAGAGATCTAAAACCTGAGAACATCGTGATCGACAGTCGAGGCTACGCGAAACTTGCAAGTTTTTTTCTATTTCAAATAAACAGTAATTGATAATAAACTTATTCATTAATTCAATTTCTTTTACAGACTGATTTTGGATCCAGTAAAAAGATTGGTCCTTACAAGACAAAGACTTTTATGGGTACACCAGAATATTTGGCTCCAGAAATCATTCAGAGTAAACTTTATGATCAGTACGCATTTTCATGTCCAAAATTAGATATTTTTTAAATGTCATACTGATTTGAATAATTGATTGTATTTTTTTTTTTTTTTTTATATAAATGAAGAGCTGTCGACTATTGGGCTCTTGGGATTCTTACGTACGAAATGTTAACAAATCGAACACCTTTTCAAGATGTAAATGATATCGAAGTGTATAAAAATATTCTTCGTGGTTTTAAAGACGTAGTTGTACCATCCATTATTAAAAGCGCGGCAAAGAGTTTCATCAAATCTCTATTACAAGATGATCCATATAAAAGACTCGGCTGTTTACGATACGGTGTTGCCGATATTCATAATCACAAGTATTTATTATTAATTTATCGAATTTATGTACTATTAATATAAACAAAATTCATAGAATATTTATTAATATATAATTTAAATTCTGATGACTAAATATTTTAAATTAATTTCAGGTGGTTCCATCACTTTAATTGGCAAGAATTACAAAATCAAACAATACTTTCCCCTATTGTACCAACGGTATATAAAAAATGACTAGAATATTATATTATTTTTGAAATAACTAACGTTTTATTATCCGATTCATTTACAGGTGAAAAATCATCTTGATTTAAGGAATTTCGATAAATATCCTCCAAATCACAAAGCGGTACCGGCTGATTTGTCCGACTGGGATACAAATTTCTAACAACCAATGTTGTACAATTAACTTTTTTGTATATATATATTAGGTTAGGTTTAGATTCTACTATTATTTGATGCACTATCCCTCCATTTTTATTTTTCAACCATATTCAAAATATATCTTTATATTATTAATATTGTTAACCAAAGATATAATATAATAAAAAGAATAGTTAGAAATTGTAAAAAAAGATCAATTTAAAGAAAATATAATTAAAACATACATACTTTAGACATATATTCGAAGCTCAAATTTGAGATTAACCAAATACGAATAACCACGTAAGTAACACCGTAATTCATTAGATTATTAGAGATTATTTGTTAAAAAAGTTACGAAGGAATCAAAAAACAATCACACATCACATTACAAATACCACACAAACAACATTATGTTTTAGAGAAAAATACTCCGATGCTTTTTAACGCGGCTCATCAGCCTTTTTAAAATATAAAAACTAACTTGACATTGCGCAAAGAACGCCGTCAACTTCAGGTGGCGCACGATTTGCTGCACTCCCGTGCAAATAACCTTGTTACACTGTTGTTCGAATGGTGAATGTACAAATTTATATAATAAATAAATCACAGCTGACAAAATATATTATTAATTACATTGTTACACGGATAATCTATACACCATAAAATAACAATTCACGTCATTTAATTTGTAATCAATGAAGATAAGACGTACGTCGTATTGAATTATAGTGCGAAAGAAAAGAATACGCATATTTTTAATAATGTCTACAGCTAACTGTAACAGTGAAATATAAATAATACAATTGTTTGTAATGTATTTCAATACATTGATAAATACCGCTTGGTTATTAATGGTGACAGGACCTAACTTAACATGAGGTGAAACTAGGTTTATAAAAATTCTATTTGATATTGCTTGACAGCATTTTACAAAAATATCGCATGATGGAAGCTCATGAGAATGAGCAATATGTTACATTTCCTCTTTCGGGAGTACATGATGGTATACAAGATAATATCATATCTCATGAAGAGATATGTGAACCTGTTGACGAATGCGTTCTACAAGAAGGACTCACCGAGGTATCTGTTACAGATGTTAATCCTAGTATTACAGAAGCACAAGTTGCAGTTGAGATTTTAGCTGAACATTCCGATGAGGAGGATGAAAATCGTGTAGTGTATCCTATATATATTAAACAAGAAGAACAACAGCAATATACATCTGGAGATGACGAATCCATGGCTGTGGAAGCCCTTCGACAACTTGGGGGCATGTATCCTTGTTTTGAAGATAAAAAAGTATCTTGTCCGCATTGTGCAAACCTTTTCACACAGACTGAGATTACAAAGCATCATACTACCTGTTCTGGTAGTAAATTATCATGTGTTACTTGTGGAGAAAGATTTGAAAGAAAAATAGATTTAAACAACCATATAGTTTGTCATCAAGTAGATCGCCCACATGCTTGCAGAACTTGTGGCAATTTGTTTCGTTCAAAGAATAATTTAAGATGCCATATGTTGCAAGTACATCAAGTAGAAAGACCTCATAAGTGCACCATATGTGGAGCAGATTTTCAGAGGCCTTCTAGTTTATCCAATCATATGAAAATTCATACATATGTCGCTGGACGTGCCATTATGCAGGGTAATAATGTGTCACAATCAGAAACATTTAGAAAATGGCCTGAAAATATGACAGAATCTCAAAATAATCAAGTGCCATCTTCATCTGTTCAAACAGTTCAAAGTTATGATACTGTTCAATGGACAGTTCCTTCTTATAACTTTCAAAGTGAACAAACAGCAGTTAATACAATATCCAACCCTGAAGAAAAAATAGATACTTTGCATGAATTTACTGTAATGCCAAATGGAGAAGTGACGCAATTTGAATATACGCAACAAAATAATATAAATACTCAAGTCAATCAACAATACAATCTTTCATTAAACTCATTTAATAATGCTGATACAATGGTGAAAGTTGAAACATTACCATATAATAATGAAGATAGAAAGAATTATATAGAAGTTGAAACAAATGATACAAAACAGCATACTTGCAGACATTGTGGAATTAGTTTTTCTCGTGCAACAGCACTAGTGTCCCATGAAAAAATTCATGCATCTAAAAATTGGAACATGCCAATCGAATGTGAATATTGTGATAAACAGTTTCAAGATGGCAATCATTTAGCAACGCATCAAACAACTTGTGCAAAGAGACTGATGCAAAGTAATGTGGAACAAGGTACATCTAATAATAAGTGGGGTAAACATGCATGTTCTGAATGTGGTAAAAAATTTACAACCAAACAAAAAATGTTTAGACATCAGTGGATTCATAGAAAGAAAACACATTCTTGTGAAGTATGTGGATCCCAATTTGAAAAACAGAATCAATTGGATGAACATAGATTATCAGCACATCCTGGTGACTCTCCATTTACTTGTACAGAATGTGGCAAAAGTTTCGTATCACGTCAAGGACTCTGGGAACATGGTAGAACACATGCTGGGAGTCCTGCGCATTTTCATTGTGATACATGTTCCAAAACATTTTCATCAAGACAAGGATATCTAATACACCATAGGACTCATACTGGGGAAAGACCATATGGTTGCAAATTTTGTTGGAAAGCATTTAGAGATGGTGGGACATTAAGAAAACATGAACGTATTCACACAGGAGAAAGACCTCATGTTTGTCCTTTATGTTCAAGAGCATTTAATCAAAAAGTTGTTTTAAGAGAACATGTTCGATGGGTTCATGCAGCAGGAAAGAATGAAACTGAAGTAACTGGACCTCCTTTCTCATGTCCTATATGTGGTGCTTTAAATCAAGATCGAGATGAATTATGTGCACATATTGTTAAACATTCAGACCAAATGATTGCAGAAGCAAAAGCTAAAACAAACAATAATGCTCCGAAAACCAAGCCAGTTAAGAAGAAATCAAAAGCATCTACAAGTACAAGTTTACAAGAAAAACAAGGCACTGGAAGTCGTATAATTTCTAAATCAGAGGAAAATGAAGCACTTTTATCTATTACAGAAACAGATAAATCAGATGACCAACAAATTTTAAGTGATAAACAAAATAATACTTTTCTTGTTGTTACTACAGAAAAACGTAATGAAAATTATATTTCAATATCTGAACTTAAATCTGAGGATGTACAATTGTTAGTTGATGAGAAACATGAAGATGAAGATATGCATATTTCACAAACTAATCATAACCATAGAGAATCTTTAAATACAAGTCATATAGTCTCTACAGAGCAAGAAAGAAGTGCACTTCACACAAGCAGCCATAATGCAATAACTACAATGCATTTAATACAAACTTCAAAGCAAGAAAATACTTTACATTTAATATCAAAACAAAATGAATCATTGCCTGTTCTAACATTACCAAATTCTCAAAGCCATGAAAATTTTCCCAGTCAAATTGCACAAATAAGTAATGATTTACCTATGGACATGGTAACTCACCATTCAACTAGACAAAGTCAAAATATCAAAGATGAAGTTGTAGAAGAATCGTTAATACAAGAAGGAGGATCGCAAACGGCTGTAATACAGGTTGTACAATATCATCAACAAGACAGTGATGATGGAGAGGAATTAGTCTGTGGTATTTGTGGAGAAGATTTTAATGACAAGAATGTATTAATGGAACATGTTAAAATTCACATATAATTATTGTTACTTTATTACTATCCAAGTTTGTGATATTCTTATGCTATTAATGTGGCTATGTAGAAAATAACAAATTCAAAAATTTCTTATGTTCTTGAAAGAAAGAAAAAAATATTAAGCATAACTATTTAAGTATTGTTTCAAGTAGTTGTAGAAAAGCACCAATTTTCTATTTGTCTTGTAAATGCACACTGATATTAAAAAGAAACAGGGAATTTCAATGATACTTGTACATTTTTAATTAATTTGTTTTTGTTCCTTCAAAATGCTTTTGCACCTTTAGGTCATATGTTATACACATGATAAATAATGTATATTGTTTAAAATAAAATATAGATAAAGATTTATATATTATGTAAAGCACATTACTGATTGTCTTAAAACATATCGTAAAACAATTTTAACAAGATTATATAATTCTCCTTTGTATTGTTTAAAACTTGATTTCACGTATCATTTTTCGATACGTAAATTATAATTGAATCGAGTGACACTTAAAATGTAGAATGTGAGGTGCAATAAGAAAATAAAGTACATTTTATTTTCTACATTTATTTCATATTAAGACATTTTTCTTTAATACCGAGTCGTACTTTCTCCTTTATCCTTCATATTTGTATTATCGCGCGGTTTGCTAAAAGTTTACTTGATTAATCACGTGTCATTACCGGAACGAAATACAAGTGCGCGTTATTTTGTGAAGTAAACAATTGTAATATAATTGTTAATATAAATGTAATTAGTTTATAACGTGTTGTGTGATAAGTAATTAAATCTACAAAGCAGTCAAAAAAAGTAAGTATTAATATTTAAGAAAATAAGAAAGAGTTCACTACACGTAATAACACGTAATAATTATTTGTTATATATTATAATACATTATTTATATAATATTTTTTTATTATATATCTACAAATGTGATTAATTTTAACATGCATCTTTAATATTTTCAAATATTTCTTTAAACTTTATTTGACATTAAATACTAACCTATACTTAATAACCTATACTTAGCATGTTTGTCTCGTGTTTGTAACTCAGGAAGCATTTGCAAAACATTTGTGTCTCGTAAACATAAAAAAAAACAATACGTAACAAAAGTTTATTACAGTTACAATAAGTTTATTTAAGCGTCGTTATATTGAGGTAGAAAACAATTCATTTTAATAACAAATTTGTTAATCTCAAACGTATGTAAATATTAATAAGTTGAAGAGGTTATGTTGCCGCTTCGTCGTTCTAATTGACGAATAACTTAAGAGATAAACAATACTAGTGTTCATCTCAAATAAGAAAGTTACAAAGTGTTCAAAGCTTTTAATCAAAATATACAAATATGCCAACTTGGAATCAAATCCAAACACAACTTCGAAATCCAAATAATCCAGTGGTGTTCTTCGACGTATCTGTAGGCACTACAGAAATCGGACGAATGATTTTTGAACTCTTTGAAGATGTTTGCCCAAAAACGTCGGAGAATTTTCGACAATTCTGTACTGGAGAGTATAGAAAAGATGGTGTATCTTTGGGTTTCAAAGGTGCCATATTTCATAGAGTCATTAAGGATTTTATGATCCAGGGTGGTGATTTTGTAAATGGTGATGGTACTGGAGTCATAAGTATCTATGGTGGTGGAACATTCCCTGATGAAAACTTTACATTAAAACACGACTCACCTGGATTGTTATCCATGGCTAATAGCGGCAAAGATACTAACGGTTGTCAGTTTTTCATCACGTGCGCCAAATGTAATTTCTTGGATGGTAAACACGTTGTTTTTGGAAGAGTTATTGATGGACTCCTAGTTATGAGAAAGGTAGAGAATGTTCCCACAGGCCCAAACAATAAACCAAAAATTCCTGTGACAATATCTCAATGCGGACAAATGTAACAATTAATTAATCACAATTTATATTTTTGTATGTAAATTAAATGTAAGGGACGCTATAAAAAGATTTGTTACATTTCCTCAGAATAAGGGCAGTATTTTATAGTCAAATATCCTTTCCCTCAGCTCAGTATTTAAATAACTTCTAATATATTTATATTATACTATATTTCAATAATCTATAATTGTAGTTTAAATTGTTAATTATAATTGTAATGATTTACTTCGTAGCTGACGGCATCTTACATTGCCCTCAGGTATCTTATAATTTCCCGCTAATAGAAATTGCCTATTAAGAACTACTTAATTGTATTTAAAAGTTAATTAATTGCATCTCAATCAACAAGTTGATAACTCGGTCGAGTTATAGGTACGATCGAAAATTTTTGATGCGACAAAAATGAAAGAAGTTGTTGTTTTACGAACTTCAATTTTATTACGTTAAATTTTACATACGAAATAAATAGTCACTAATATGATCTACATTGTATTGTACTGGATAAAAATCCAAACGCGTTTAAAATATCAATGCGACTTACAACTGGAATCGATCTTCTCCAGAAGTAAAACACCCAAAGTAAACGATCTAACATTATGATCATTGTCGACTGAGAATATTTCAAAACGGAAACGTTTAGGTCTTCATTTCGTATCTAATTTGCAGTAATCTAATCGGAAGCTAATTCTTCATTCGTACATAATTCGTTCATGAAACAATTTAATATTATATCTATTAATAGCCTAAGAGAGACAATCGATGTACTTAACAGTGAGTCTTATTTCTGCCTAGCTACGTATTCATATTTTTTCCTTTTTTAATACGCTCTGAATTGTTACACGAATTGATAAACTGCTTATACTACGTACAATTATTTCTCCCCTATTTTATCTGGCATGTTTACTATACCGTTTCTCAGTTGCAAAATTAGGAAATAATTCATTCTAACAATCATTCTCGTCAGCACATGGTCTCTTGCTTTGGTTGATCGCGAAATAAATTATGAAAATAAATTCCAGTTGCACTTACGTTGCATAAAATCGTGCGTGGAAAGGCAAATTCCCAAATGATTTGCCAACTTCTTGAAAAAACGTTTCCACCAGTAAACCTTCTCGGCAAATAAGTCTATCAACGTCTGAAACGATAGCCCAACGTTCAAAGCACCAGATCGAGAACGCCCTTTGAATATTCTTTATTAATCACTCTCGATAAATGATTCTCAGATTTTCTTTCTATTTGAAAGAAACTTATCTCGGTGCGCAAAATTTGCTCCGTTCCCTAAAAAAGACAACGACATGATTCATGAAGCTGTGATATTCCAAACGAGAAATCGGCCGGTTTCGAGAGAGGCGCACTCCTATCACATAAATCACGAATCATCTGGGTATCATCATCGGGATCGTCACGACCTGAAACAACATTACACCGATCATCATCGTCAGCAGCTCACGGCAGCGATAGCAGTTGGTCCCTCTTCTTAGGCACCGTGAGCTGTGGTGCGGTCTACCTGCTGTTGCAGAACACGTCTTCCTCAATGGTATCGACCTGCGAGTTATCATCGACGACCATGATGGGCGTAGCACCGTCGTGGAGGCTCGATTTTGAAATGGACCTTTTGTACACGTCCCTCGTCACGCTCCTGGTGAAGCTGAACTTTCGTACCAGCTTCTTGTCCAAGGCAGCGGGACTCTTTGGCCCCTTCGCCCTGAATTCGTCTTCCGTACCTTCGTAATGGGCGAGCATCACTTCTGTCGCGTGTTCTTCGATCACGTCCACGGCGTAATCGATATCGTCGTCGGTAGCATTCTCCTTAATTACGCAGAATCTCAAGATGTACTTCCCCATCACTCTAGCTGGGATCATATGAAGCCTACCGGATGCATTGATATTCGCCAATAGTTCTTGATTAATCTCGTCGTTCTCCTTCAGTCTGAAGCAAACCAGACCGACTCTCACGTCGTTAGTGATCTCGAATCTCTTGTCCCTCCTCATCAGTGTCTCGAACCGTCTCGCCAGTCTGATGTGGTTCCTTATATATTTCTGTAATCCTGTGATCCCGTACGACCTCATTACGAACCACAGTTTCAACGCTCTGAATCGTCTGCTCAGAGGGATCCCCCAGTGACGATAATCGATCGATTCGCCGGATCTAGCATGCTGAAGGTACAACGGATCGACGACGAGCGCTGACGTAAGCTTCACTCGGTCCCGTACCCAAAGACAGGAACAATCGAAGTTGACAAGCAACCACTTATTGGGATTCGTGTTGAACGAGTCTGCATGCTCGATGCCTGTCATCAACGGCCTCATTTCCGGGCAAATGAACGCGTTCCCGGCGTAAGCACCGTCCACGTGCAACCAAATGTTAGGATACAGTTTGCACACTGGCCCAATCTCGACTAGATTATCGAACGCACAGGATCCGGTGGTACCAAGAGTGGTCGAGACGAAGAACGGGACCAGACCGTTCGCCACGTCTTCCCGGATCGCTGACTCCAGTCGCTTACCTCGCAAGGAGCCTTTCTCATCCGGCTCCAAAACTCGAAGCTTCACCAGACAGATCATCGCTGCCTTCTCGGCGCAGGAATGAGCCTCCGTGGAACAGTAGGCAACCAATCGCGGTAGAAAGGCCGAATCCTCGGTGTTGGGATCTTGCTCCTTCAAGGTTCGAATCGCTTGGGTTCGTGCCGCGAGCATGGTGACCAAAATACACTCGGAGGCTGAACCTTGTATCACTCCACCGCCTTTCGAGCTTTTATGCTCGGCTAGGAACTCCGGCGGAAGGTCTATCGCCTTTGCGTACCAGTCGAGTACAATGGTTTCCAGTTCCGTGCAGGCCGGGCTCGCCGCCCAAGAGAAACCTATGCAGCCGATTGCGTCCGACAGCATGTCGCCGAGGATCGAAGGGAACGAGTTGCCCGCTGGAAAGTACGCGTGAAAACGTGGATGCTGCCAGTGTGTGATCTGCAAACCATCCGTGTTCTTAACGTTTGCTTTTTTCACGCGGAAAGATTATTCATTTGTTTTGTGTGTGTGTGTGTGTGTGTGTGTGTGAATTTTTTAATTTTGCATATATGAATTTTAAAACCTCAAGACAGAGGAACATTACAATTGGAATTATAGCAAAGAGAGAATATTGGAAGTAGGTAATGAACGTGTTGGTTTTTACGGACGAGCGGGCGTTTCCTTTTTTTTTTTTTTTTTTTTAGTATTCGTGAATATTAATAATATCAAAAGAGGTCGGAATCAACGAAGGGGGATCGATAACGAAGCCCATGGTTGACACTCACCCCGGGCATTATTTTGCTGTCGACGTCCCTCATTATGGCATCCCATGGTTCACCTTTCGCCGGAGCCTCTTTCGGAAGAAGGGGCCTTAAGTAGCCTGGGTCCACGTTCGCTGTCACCCTCTTCCCCTCCAAGGTGCGGAGGTACTCGCAAATATACTCGATCATCTCCTTGCCGCGTACTTGAAACTCATCGATGTTCATGATAATTGCTGGAATGTAATTCGAAGGAGAGACGGGCTAGTGCGTGCCAATGAGACTCATGTTTGATTAAGCACGTTCTCGGTTAAAGCGTGTGTACATGATCGTGACATTTTTCACCGCCATTTATCGGGATTACAGACGAAATAAAAGTCATTCGCAAGCAAAGAAATACTTAGGTTGAAATACCTTCTCTATACGTGTTCTCTTTTCTTTTCTCTAGCTCTCTTTCTTTTTTTCTTTTGTTTTCTCTCTTTCTTTTTTTCTTTTCTTTTCTCTCTTTCCTTTTCTTTCTTTTCTTTCTTTTTTATGTGTTCATTGCGTTTCCTTGCTCAAATCGATTTACGTACGATCTCGATTTACGTATCTTTCACTCACTTTTACTATTCAATTACCGATTCACCTCGATGATGTGTGATCACTCGAATATGTTCGAATACATTTGGGAAAAGAACTTGGTGATCGTCGTTTGAATTGTTTCGAAGTACGATTCCACTTGCCAAGGAAACGCGTAACAAACGTCTGTCCCGCGTTGGAACCGAGACTGATGGCACCTGCCATAGCGCCGGTCAGTTTTATGCGCGCCTCCTCTTCGTACATCCCTGCCTCACGCAAATAAAATTAAGGCGGAGCTTCGCCGATCGTGAAAAATATTAATTTACCTGCTTCATTCTGGATTACGACGCTGGCGTCTACCACAGCTTATTACGCAAATGCTCGCGCGAAAAAAAAAAAAGGGATCGCACTCCATCGAAATTTCACACCCTCCAACCCTTGAAATTCGTCATACTTCCACCCAACTAATTTATCAGTGCCCTTTTTTGTCTCCCACGTGTGACGTGATAATTCATTCTTTCCCTCACTTGTCTACACCTATACACTTGACCCTTTCCCATTAAAAAAAAAAAAAAAAATACTGATTCGATTTTCAAAAAATTTCCAATTTTCGGACCCTCTTTAATATATATTTTCGTTCAACTAAATAAAACAACTCCTCTATAAAAAAAAAAACATCATTTAATCTCAAAATATCACGTTTCAATTATTTTTTTCCCCCAGGAGAAAAAAAAAACAAAATAAAACAATAGAAAATAATAACTGGAGTTTATATCGCGTTTCATATCAATTAATCGTTTCGAGAGAGGCGTGTTTGATAATTAAAAAAAAATTGACTGCGCCACCCGCGCAGATAGTTGTTGCGTATCGATGCCAAAAATCTGAACGAAAATTCGTAAGAAGGGTGGTCGACATCAATGGTGATGTGCCGAGGGGGTCGCTGCTTGAATAAGCGCCAGTATGTTGTCGATGATGCACGGGGAGTAAACTCTCATCCCCTTCCTTCCCCCGTTATATAAATAGACGTTTACTCTTCACCTACATTTACAACACCCCGTAGAAGCGGTGACAGGTCACCGCTCAATCTTTGTAACACACACATGCAAGACACATGGCGAACACCATTTTCTCTCTCGTCACCACCTTCACGCATGGTCTGCTCGCGACCGACGTTTTCGAATTGGATTCTCGATCGAGGGTGTCGGAACGATTGCCATCCAGTTCGTATTAATTAATCCCGCCGTCGATCCCCTTTTTTCCGCCGGCCATTGTCCATTTGACTGGCGTTTGCTACTGGAATCGAAGTGTTGTCGATCAAGAAACGAAAACACACAATGAGAGAAATTGTCTTTCCTTGCGCGAGCTTATATATATATATATCTTTGAAAGCGTAATTTAAAACTTTTACAGAAGGAGTGGAGAAAAGGCATGTTTGATCTGTTACTGATAGACCGTGGACTTTTATGCAAAATATAATTCGGAGCACAGAAACTTTGCAGGAAATTGCTTTACCTGTCGAACGTTATAGAAAGCACTGGTATTTTGTATACTTTGCACACACTACATTCGTATGCATTCTACGTATAATCACCATTGAATATCTCGTAAATGCATAAAAATCCGCAGTCCAACTATCGAATTGTTGTCGAATATCTTCATTTATTATTGAATTAGTTTTAGTCAGTTAAAATTTTTCAGCCGCGTCGAGTCTTCCGCTGATAAAAAAAAAAAAAAAAAAAAGTGTTCCTGCGACAGATATCCTTTTTTTTACAATAAGTTGCGCTTGTTTATTTTTCTATATAATCGGAGATTATCCTTTGATGTCTGTCGATTTGCAACATCCTCCGTTGATACTTGTCGCTCGTGTAATTGCCGGCAATGATCGATGTCATCGACGATTTTCCCCTTCTACCTGTCAATTGTGTACTGTGTCGCGAGTGTTTTTCTCGCTTGACGTAGTATCTTTCGGCAAGGGAACCTCGCTGGCTCACGATCATTCGTCCGAACACACGTGCGACGTGTTCCCTCTCCAACCGCGTGAAATTTCATTCGCGCAAAGAACGAGCTTTACAAAATGCAGAATCGAAATGAAATTGAAATGTGACTATCACCGGATATTATAAATGAGAGATAGGGGGAGGGAAGGAGGAGGGGGAGGAGGGGGGAGGGATGATAATCAAGCAAATCGAGCAAACGGTCCAGGTGCATCGCTCACTCTCGTGACCCCAACCTTTTCGATCGTGTAACGAACAGCTTTTTATGACCTTCTATCGATATTCCCGCGACACGAGTTTCCGTTTCATGTTTTTTATCCCACCCCGTTCTTGTGTGCCGGGCCAATCCGCAAATATATCTAGAACGACACAGAAAACTGTTTTATTACGCTCCGACATGATATGGTGAATAATAAATTGGAGATACAATGGACCCCCGATCTTCGAACGGTTTGATTTCGAGCAAGAAATTGGAGGGACTCGAGAGTCGAACGAAGAGTTGGATATCAAGCAACCGAAGTGAAATTTTGTTCGTACATTTCATATTGTTTGACGATTAAAGACACCAAAATCGGCGTAGGTATTGTTCAGCATTCTCTGTACTATACAATTTTTCAATTCATATTAAATCAATTTAATTTTGAACACGTTATCATCAGTTTAATCTGAAATCGATTCCATTGATTTAAATTATATTGTTTCTTTAATATAACATTTAATTAACTCGAATGTCGAATCGTTTCCTAAAACTTTCACCAGAGTTCGAGGGTCCACAGTTTCTCTCGAAATCTTTTTTTGCTGTATCGAGCATGCTTTTATATAACATAGTACGTAATTTATATTATGTAGAGTAATACGTTATATATATATGTAGCATGTTTCGCGTGGATTCCGTCGCGATTCAAAAGAGAGCACACTTACATAAACAGATCGATAAGCAAGTAAAGACGATGTACTTATATCTATCGAGACGGTGCTTCCTTCAATCGAGAACGCGAAACTTTGCAACTGTCGCGAACGGGGGGGTGGTTAAACGCGAAACAAGCGGCGAGAAACCATGCCACAGTCGAACCGGGTCGTCGATCAATTTTCCACTAGATTTTCGTTCGTTGCTGAGCAATTTTAAGAGCAATTTTTTCCTTCAGAGAATCTTGCATCATTTCTTTCAGTTGTTCTTCATCGACAATCTTATCGGCAGTATCCGTACGATTCGAGGACATTTCGATTACGAGAGAGACGATTCTTGTCTCGTTGTTTAAGTTTCGTTCCTATCGATGCACCTGAAGAAACTTGAGGAAACTTGAAGAAAAGATGATGGACGATCGGGAAGCGTTTTACGCCCTGCCGTTTGGCGATCTTCCGCGGGACGGCGAGGCGGATGGCGATGGATCCGGGCTGCATCCGTTGCTGCTCCCGCGGCGACTTCCGGTACCGCTTGCTTTTAGTCGTACCATGGTGTCCAAATGACGAAATCTGAAATTATCCCTCTTAATTAATAGGACAATTTCATATAATACCCAGACACGAAATTATGTTTTAACTACCTTTGTGACATTTCGAAATTTTCACGCTTAGACATTAATGTTACAACTGTTATATTACTATTATCTGTACTATTAGATATTATAGTAAATATTCATATTCACGAGACAATGGAATAATTTTTGGAGTAACTTGAATTTCTATGTTGGAAGAAAAAAGCAAATTTGATTGATCTAGTCTGCGAAGGTCTTGAGTAGAAGGATAAATAAAAGAAATTTCGGGAGTATTTTATTACATAAAATTATCTTTCAATTTAAGAGAATTTCACGAAGAAGATAAAAGAAGAGTTTCGACAATATTTTGCGTAGAACATAGAAAGATCCTTCAATTTCGGAAAATTTTGGAGAAAAGAGAATAGAAAAGAATTTTAAAGAAAAGAAATCAAAAGAAACACAAGCAACGCAAGAAAATATCTTTCTACTTAAGAAAGTTTCAGAGAAAGAAGGAGAAACTAACAGAGTAACTTGGAAAATTTTTCAAACCCAAAATCTTCACCTAGAGAAAGAGAGAGAGAGAAAAAAGATGACAATTTTCGAGAGTAATTCGCAACATACCTGAGAGATAATTCGCTGGTGTCGGCGGTATCCTTCCTCAAATACGCCAATGGCCACGATATCCACGAGCGTCTAACGTCAGACAAATTAAATCAGTGATTTTTATCAACTCTCCCTCTAAATCCAATTTTTACACACTCAGATCTTACGTTGCAGTGTTCGTAGGATTCGATCCGATGCCACCGATCGTTGCTTGAGCGTCGAGTTTCGCCCCTGTCCTGTTCGGTGTTTTCGTGAAGCCAGGCTGAATCGCAGGATCGGACACCATGCGAACGAAGAAGGACCTCCTCTGCTCCAAAGTGGCTTTCCTCTTCTTCTCGCGAATGTCTGCCAGCTCGTCCATAACGTCCTGCAATTCGAGATAAGTCGTCGTACGCGTTCACCCTCGAGAACGTCAATCGCCGAAAAATCACGTCAATGAAATTCCAATTGTCGAGATTTCGCTCACCTTGGACTCCAACAGCTCGGCCAGATAATCCGTGATTATGCTCCATGCTATGTCTACGGTGTAAAAATAAAAGCGGAAATTCAACAAAGAGGGGAACGAATTTTTTGAGAAGCGAATTGTTATCAACCGACAATGATATTGCTAACCAACGTCAGAAGCGGTGGCATTCGGCGCAGCGAGCGCGAAACGAATTGTGAAACGTTGATTCACCCGGGCCGGCACCATATGCAACTTTCCGGAGTCGTTGATAGTGCTGAGGAGCTTCTGATTCAGCTTGTCGGTGCCTTTCGCGCGGAAGCATACCAAACCCAGCTGAAAACCGTTTTAATTAACACGATAAAACTTGGTAATTTTACGAGGGCGTGTTCTGAGCCTCTTCCGTTCACATTGTCTCCCGATCGCTCACCACAACTTCGTTACAGAGTTCGAATCTCGCGTCCTTCCTCACCAACGCCTCGAACCTTTTCGCCAGTTGTACGTGATTCCGAATGTAGGCCTGCAATCCGGATATCCCGTAGCTTCTCATCACGAACCACAGTTTCAACGATCGAAATCGTCGGCTCAGCGGTATGCTCCAGTGTCTGGGGGTGAAAAATAAGTAGAAATAAGTATCTGATCAGTGTAGTAAATTCGTTTCTCAATGGTACATTTTGAGAAATATTGTGGCAATAACAATAACAATGTTCTTAACTTTGTCTTTGAAAAGATATTGTAGAAAAATTGCATAAAATAGCGCGGAAACAATTAAAATTAATGTCATTTAAAAAGAAAGATGAATCTTTATGAGAACAATCGTTCATTTCTATAGATTTCTACAGATCTCTTCTGTTACACATGTAAAAATATTGAAATTTTTTTGAAAAATAGAACAGAAGAAGCTTCGAAATAATTAGATACTTCATCCAAATACAGATGATATTATTAATTAAACAATATTACGTACAAGCTTATGCAATGATCATTGATACTATTTTTAAAAGATACAAATGATCTTAATGCGCAATAAATATAATAAAAACGATTGAGTGAAGAAATAATATGCATGTTATTTTATCAGTTGCTCTATTTTTTTTTTTTTTCTTTTTGGTTTTCGTGGAGTTTGACAAATTCAAAAATACGTTCCGGTGTACGAAATTCGTACAACCACGTCGCACCCTCCCTGCCTTGCCTTTTTTTAATGAAATAAACAACGTCGATGGAATCGATAGTACCTGTAATCGATGGCTGTATCCGCGTGTGTGTGCTGGAGGTAAAGTGGATCGACGACGAGTGCACCGGTCAGCTTGAACCTGTCGCGAACCCAAAGGCAGGAACAATCGAAGTTCGTCAACAAGAATTTGTTCGTGTTGGTGTTGAAAGAATCCGCGTGCTCGATGCCAGCCATCAGGTACTTCAGTTCCGGGCAAATGAACGAGTTGCCTGCGTAAGCTGCGTCCACGTGTAGCCATACCTGTCGCGTGAGGGGGTGACAACGAAAATTTCGAGATTCAAGACGATACGAATAATGAGAATAGAATCTTTCTTGCAAATTGTCGATCGTCTTACGCCGGAGTATTTCTTACAAACTGGACCGATTTCTCTGAGATTGTCGAAGGAGCAGCAAGCAGTCGTGCCCAGAGTGGTGGAGACGAAGAAAGGGATGTATCCTTCGGCTGCGTCAGCCTCGATTGCCTGAAGGAATGGACGATGGTGGAGAAGGAAACTTTGATCGAAATTAACGCGTTTATGCATTGTCCATCTTTGTGGATATGAATGATGGGAACGCATAGCGGTGTAAGATTACGAATGTTTATGCAATTTTGTATTTTTACAAGGTTAATTAAAAAAAAAAAGAAATTTGATCTATTAAGGTTAATTGAAAAAAAAAAGTTATTTGATCTATTAAATATCGTATTACGTTACCTGACGTAAAGTTTCGCCACGAAGAACGCTTTTGTCATCGGGCTCCAATATTCTTAATTTCACGAAGCAAATCATCGCGTCTTTCTCCACGCAGCTGTGACTTTCACGACTGCAATAAGCCATCAGTTTGCCTAAAAGAGCAGTTTCGTCCAAATGTGCGTGAGCAGGTGACTCTTTCAATCTGGCAATTGCCTGCGCCCTCGCTGCCAGCATACACACTAAAATACACTCCGAAGCCGAACCCTATAATTCGTTTGACGATTAGTTCGTTGCCTACAATTTACATACATTACGACTTATTTTATTTTATTTTAATTTTGTTTCAATTTCCTTTTATTTTAATTGAATAACCCTTTAACAATTAATAAGCCTGTATGTATCGTGCAGAATACTTGGAAAAGAATTATGCTTGCTTCCTTGCTTCGAAATTTATCGGACGCACAACGTTAGAAATATCTTTCTTTCGTAGAAAAGAAAACACACGTTTTTTTTTCCAGCAATCTGTTATCTTAATCGACAGTAAAAGGGTTGATTCTCTTCAAAGGATGGAAGTATTTACTTGTATCACACCACCGCCTTTGCTACCGGGGTTGAAGTAAAGAAAGTCCGTCGGTAAACCAATAGCTTTGCCTGAAATTTAGCACACAATTCTTGTAATATTTCATATATATTCAGTTGATGTTTAACGGGATAATATTGAATTACCGAACCAGTCGCAGACTATCGTTTCGAGCTCCGTGCAAGCTGGACTGGCCGCCTAGAACAATACAGGGATGACCGTGCAAACAAACTTGATCAATCTGTCAGGTTTCAGCGACCTATGCTCACATTCTAATCTTTGATAGAAAATTGAATTCGTGCATCGATGAGACTCTGACAGCTTGAGAATTATTATATTTGTAATATATAACATTTAATGAAATATAGAATATAATAAGCGATACACAGTAATGAAATTTATGATACATAAAAATATATACACTTCCGGACACTTGCTTATATATATCAATTATATACGTTAAATATCAGTTTTGTTTTCAAGTATTATTATAAAATAGAGTAAATATAACAAGATTGTACAATAAAATTAATCCGGAAAAGTATATCTGTGCTCTAGTAACTGTTTAGACCAAAATAAGCAAGTATCCGGTGACTTATGGACGGGAGTGTACATATTGTAACACGTAACGTATAACAAGAATGTTACATTCACAACGCAAACGAGAAATAATTTTCTTGAATTGCTCGGTATTATCAGATATTGATATTTATAATTGTATCCAATAGTTGAAATTTTTTTATTATTTAATAATTTAATTTAATTATCTAAGACTATCTAAGATTTAATTAATAAAATTGACAATTGATAAATTTAAACTTCGAAGAAGTGTTAAATGTTAGAAGCAAATAGTCCCTAATGTCAAGTGAATATTTTTCTCTGAAAAGAAGAAAAAGAAAATTGTCAAACTCACCCATGAAAACCCGATGCAACCTATCGCGTCCGACAACATATCACCGAGAATCGATGGGAAAGAATTTCCGGCCGGGAAGTACGCGTGGAATCGTGGATGTTGCCAGTGAGTTATCTGCAAGTAACGATCGATGGTTTTTTTTTTCTGTTGATTTTTAAAATCTTGATCGTTCGTGAAACACCATGAGAAACACAGGGAACGAGGAGTGATTGTTCTTTTCACTTACTCCGGGCATGATCTTCGATTCGACGTCCCTCATAATGTCCTCCCAAGACTCCGGTTCTTGCGGTGCTTCCGATGGTAGAAGGGGTCTCAAATATCCGGGACCAACGTCCGGTGTTACTCTCCGATTGTGAATGTTACTCATGAATTCGCAAATGTACTCCACCATCTCCTTGCCACGCATACGAAATTGTTCGATATCCATGGTGATGATCTGTATTCTCGCTCTCGAGAACCTTTGGACAGGACGTGATTTCATTTGTCATCACAGTTATCACATTTCTTTTTTTTTTTTTTTTTCTACTTTTCAGTGATCATCATTAATGAGAATAAATCTTTTTCCACTCTGTTTGTCACTAAATGCAAAACGATTCAAGAATTGACACAGATATTATAGAATCTTACAGAGAGGTGTCTGTAACTTTTTTTAATTTCACTGAAACAACACATTGAGTAAAGACAAGTAATCGATAAAGGAAGAAAACTTGGTAAATTCAGAAATATATTTGATCAAAGGATTAACTCTTCGACTTAAAAAAAATGATCTCAATCTTCTTCTACGACGCGTGAAATTGTCTGCATAATTTTTTAATTTCACTGAAATGACACATCGAATGAAAACAATTAATTTATTAATTAAAAAAAGAAAAAAGAAATGGTGAATACAGAATTATATTCGATCGAAGGGTCCTCCACACGAACACTCTTTATTCTTTGGCAATTTCTAAAAAACTACGCCAGTCTTGATCTACGATACGAAAAAGAATCTAATCTTTTTAATTTAAGCGTAGTAAGCGTAGTAACAGTAAAAGCAATTCGTTAAAAAAAATTCGAGAATTATATTCGACGGAAAGATCAATCTTTTACACAAACACTCTTTATTCTTTAATAAGATAAAAAAAATTACTCTAATCTGGATCTACGATACAGAAAGATGTCTAAATATCTTTTCAATTTCACTGAAACAGCACATCGAATAAAAGCAACGTATTCATATAAAAAAAAAAAAAAAAAAAAAAAGAAAGAAAGAAATTATATTCGACCTTCACACAGGCACTCTTCGAAAAACTACCCCAATCTTGCTCTACGATACAAGAAGATATACCGAATACATTTCCAGTTTCACTTTTTTCGTCACAATCGGGGCTAAGTCGAACGAAAATTCGTGGTCTCCACGCGAAAAACTAGCCTACCTGTTGCTAGCGAAGACAGAGATCGAAAGGTCCAACCGGTGTACGTTGAATGAGCCACGACCGAGCAATCCCGAGCCTCGCTTACCACCGCGGATATATCGAGGATCCAGGCAGCGAGGATTCTTCGGCTGCTGCGCAAACGCGTCCTCCCGTGGGATCTTCTTCGCGGATCCTTGCGAGGACGAGCGGGAGAGATGGGTGGATCTATGTATGTACGACTTGGAACACAATTTCCGTCAAGGAGACGATCGAAACGGACATGTAAGGATAGTACCGACTCCTTTTTGTCCAATTTTCATAGTTACAAAGCATTAAACAGTTGTTTCTGATTAAACTCGTGCCTCTGAAAATTCGTTTCCTTGTTTCTCCGTTTTTCCTTGTTCGATAGCCTCGTCGTTAAATTTTTAACAGAATTTTTGCGAGGAGTTACACTCGGTGCTTCTTGGTTAGAATAAAAGGGACAATCGTCTTAGGGCGCAGGTGTTCTCGGCTAACGATGAACTTGATTCCAGGAAATGATCGTAGGCTTCATAATTCACCGGATCCGTCGCATCTGTTGCACTTGTTGGTTATATAGCCGTTGCTTGCCACGTGTATTAGCTGCGAGAAAGAAGCGTAATATCTTGCTAAACCAATGTGAGTTCTAACGAACAACAAGAGAGCATTGTTGAATGGTTGCTCGATTTCGTAATAGGTCATACGTCAAAACAGAGGTTTCCCGGGTGGGGAAATTTCATTCCGCAGGTCGATCGACTGGGAAATATTCATACAATCGTTCGGGGAGAGAGAGTGAGAGAGAGAGAGAGCGAAGCTCCTCTTCAGGATGCCAGAGGAAAACTTGTGGAAACGGCTCGCCCTGTTCATCCGCGATGAAATCGTCGAGCGTCTTCGCCATAGAAGGGTTGGCCACTCGAATAAATTGGAAACCGGGCTTCTGGATACGCGCGATGGTTTATTACGATGGGAAAGGAGCGCGTAGGCATCGTTAAAAAGGTGTCAGACGCAGAATACACCACTCTCTCTCTCTCTTTCTCTCTTTCAAAAGTCGTGAGGATCACTGCCGCTGCACGAAAAGTGGTCAGAACTCCTTGACCTTTCCTTTCTTGCAGAATCCCCCGGCGCATCGAGGATCTCCGTTGATCTCCTGTCGGGGCCGGAATTAGGTTCTTTCGTCGCTCGGGCGAGACAACATCGGATCGAATCGCGGAAAACACTATGAAGGGGTGGCTAAGAGGCAACATTCGGAACCGCTGCACTAACATCGATGAAACACATCTTTGATATATTGATGTATCGGACGGCTGCGAACTCGTTCGTTTTTACCCTGCTTTTTGTACCAAAGCTTCTCTCTGTGAAGTGTCACACCAGCATACGACAATTCGAAGATGCAAACGTAATGCCCTCGACTACCTGCCTACGACGACGCGACATGCACGAGCGGTAGCGTAACAGCTCTGCACCCGGATATAGGACAAATAATGATTTCTGACGTAGCGGGCACGAAACTAGAGGTACTTTCAAGGAATTCCACGGCTAAATGTTTAATCGGGATCGATCAGACAAGGTGTCACTGTCTGTCCAACAAAATTCCTGAGAGTACGTGTACCGGAGGGACACGTATCCATGGTGGGTGCCGGGCGAATAGGATAAGGACGTAGAAGGTTTCCTCAAAGAGGGAAGGGGGTCCGCGTGAAATGACGCATGAAACCGATTGGGGCAACGAGCGATGGGAAGCCGGCTCGTTTCGTTTCAAATAGGCAAAACGACGCCCTTTTAGGGATAAAAACGTTCATAATGCTGGAATGCAGGGGCGAGAGACTGATAGGGGTGCTTAATAATGCAATATGGCGTCGGGGCGTCGCGGCGCTATGCCGGCTATGCCGCATACCACCACCATATACGCCTACACTGCGACCCCCTTACACCCTTCGTGGCTACCCCCGAGTACGAGCAAGCCGGGGGAAGAGGTAGGGATAGACCGTGCAATCGAATGCTGATTGGAAAATATTGATGGGGCTTTCCATACAGGATCCCTCAGACCGCCCCGATGCTTTTTCTAAGTTCGCCTCGGAATTCCGGAAATTATATCGAACGCCAACTTTCGAGGGATGCCCCAGTTTCATCCCGCGGAAGATTGATATTAATTGATGATCGTCGGATTAATATCCTTGAGTTCTCTTTCAGCGATCGAACTGTTAGAATAGAAATAAATAAATGAGTATTTTAGAATGGAATTTGTTCTTGCATGTAGGCTTTTCGTTTGTTTCTTTACATCGAACGCGAAGTTTGGAAGAATGTTCTAGTAGTTTCATTCTAGGGAGGACTGATATTAATTGATAATCAACGAATTATATATCGATTGTCAGATCTAAACAGTTTCAGCTTTGGACGATTTGGCATATAGGTATTTCAGTACTGGTATAGTATAGCATTTATTTTATAGGTAGGTCCTTTATTTATTTTTTATGTTATAAAAAAACTAGGATTTAACAGCCGTAAGATTGCCAATGCAATATTTTCTGAAGTAATATCTAGGAAAATAATAGGATGATTATACATTATAATTCTTGATGATTATACTTATTATGATTCTTCTGTGACCTATTTAAACGTAGAATTTTATTATAAATTAGATTATTAAATTTTTTACTATCAAATGAAGAACATACCTGTTACAACTTCAGAAGTATGTATTTCATTTTAAAAATTATAATTAACTTATATTTTTTTAAACTCAAGCGTAGTACAGTCTGCACGATTATACTGTTGCGTTCATTCATAAAAAAATGTATCCTCAAAGGATTAAATTCTCTTCAACAGAGTCGAAATTATCAGTACGGCTTTGAAGCGACGCGTCTGACCAATGATGGTCACTTTTCACTTGGAGTATGATGTACCCTCTAAACGTTGCGCTGTATTATAAAAGAATAAAATTTATTTACTTTAATTTTATCTTAAGACAATAATATTTTACGAAGAATAAATTCACCTTTATGAGAATGAATTGATTGCTATTTGTTAAATGAAACATAATTGGATTTGACTTGAATTGCAAAAAAGTAAAATTAATTGTTCGCTAATTGGTTTTATTTTAGTAATAAAAATAAGTACAATACCTTAATTATATTGCCCTTTCTATGAAAAATAAATGCATCTTTATGACAATATATTAATCATCATTTATTAAATAATGAAACATTATCAAATTCGGTGTAAGCCAAGTTAACTCATGAAGTTGACAACTTAAAGGAACTGTATATATTTAAACATTTTCCTACGAAGGAAAATGAGTTAGAATGAAACCAGCGAAGGTTTATGTGCAAGACTGTACTCCGTCATTCCAAGTTCCATGAATGGTTCCAAGAGTGGCACGCCGAAGAAGCGATGCCTGCGAACTCATGACCTACTGGCAGAGAGACGTGGTCTCCTCACCATTTCATGGTTCCACTCTCGTAATGATTCCCTTTAAGATCACGGAGATCGTTAGAAAATCGAAGCTACATATCATAAATATTTATTTATTTTTTTTTTTTATGTTAATATAAATCGTAAAAATCTCCAATCTCTTAATTGTTCATTGACTTTAATTTAGATGACGAGAAGTATAATTCATTGGTTTTCTTCCAGATGGTCAGACCAAAATCGAAGAGAAATAAGTGGATGAAAAACGTGGAACCTGAACCGACAGACCCGGGAATTCCTATACCGAATTTAACAGAGAAATTTCTTCTAATGCGAGTAAATATCAGAATGTTCACGACATCACTTTCGTGTCACGTTGTTTAATTGGTAATTTTTTCAGGTAAAAAGCGGCACGAAAATTAGGAACGTTCTAGGATACGCGTTGAAAGAGTTCTCGAATTATGACAGCGTTGTTTGGACCGCGACAGGACACGGTGTTGGAAAAGCTATTTCTTGCGCGGAACTTTTCAAACAGAAACAAGAAGGTCTTCATCAGATCACTAACATACGTTTTGTGGAGTAAGTTATACGCTTTTATAGTACAGTGTAGCATTCTTTATTTCTTTATTAATTGAGCTATATGTATCATTATAAAGGTCAAAGAAATCGAAAGAGAAAAAGGAGAATGAAACTGACGAAAATGTGAAAGTTCGTCACGTGCCGGAGATACATATTTTACTTGCAAAAGAAGTAAAAGACACATCAGTACCTGGGTAATAAGTTATGTTTAACAAGAGTCTTTCGATCATATTGGTATATACTATTTTTATGATGTCGTGTGTAGATATCAGGCGCCTGGTGATAATGGAGAATTCTTAGATGATGAAGAAATGAAAAATGAGAGCAAAAGTAAAAAACAGGAAGCTGGTAATAATGTGACCCGCATCGATGCCCAGGAATTCGCAGCTATGGGATTGAGGACCGGTCAAAAAAGGTCAAAGAAAGAGCAGCAAACAGAAGCGCCACCAAAAAAGAATAAGAAAAGAGCGGACGATGATCGATAGTATAAGCGGGGAAGATTAAATTGTAAATAAAATTCGATTAAGAATAGCCTGCGTAATATATATAATTACAGAGTAAAAAGTATGAATAAATTGTATTTTTCAAAACTTTGTATATTTGTAAAAATTCTAATTCCTCGTCGTATGATTGTTGATCATAAATCGTAAAGATGTAACATAGTTAAGTTCATATCAAGTAAAAAGTTTATTTTTTGTCAGTACATGCATATTTATTACAGAAATAATCACGCGATTTCAGCCGATTTTATTTCTGTCGATTCGATCTTCTGTTAACTGATCCTGTCGAGTTTCTTATTTACAAATTATATATACAGTGTTGTACTATGAAAATTACAGTGCCTTCTACAGAGATTTAATTTCACGATTTTTCTTTTCTTTAGTTTTAGAAAAAGTTACTCGCAATAGACAATTAGCAAAAATCACATTTCATCAAGAATAAATGAAATTGCTTAAAAATTCTTTCACGATGTTTGTTTTTTTTCACCATTGGTGAAACTGGAAGAAAGAACACTTTACATTTCTCTGCTTTCTTAATAATATATTTTTTGTATCAAATTCGTATAAGCTTACAAAAAAACCTTTTTTGAATTAATCGCAATTGATACATTGATATAATAAACCGAAAGGCAATAGTTTCCGAAGTATGTGTAATTTTTCTTTCAATTTTCCTATGTTTTATATTAATTATTAGTGTGAACTATTTATTAGAACTTACGTTTTCGGCAGTAGTATAGATAATTTCCCGGCACTGATATTGTTTTTTCTTAATAAAATTAGAGAACACTTTCAACCTTGTTATTGGTGGAATTATTAATTGTTAAACAAATTGTCGAATAATAAAAACATATGATTATAAAACGAATTGATAAATTATGTTTACTTGTATTCTCTAGTCTTAGTTTGTGAGTGCCCTGATAATTCTATCATTCTTCTTAAGTTCAATACTTCGCAGACGATAAAAATGTAACATCCTTATTGAGAGTTATATCAATAACAGGAGGAAAAAGTACAACATTTCAAGTTCAATCCCACGTAAGATAAATATGTTATAAATAAGAACACTACAACATTTATTATCATTGCTAATAATGCATATAAGTGCTTAATTTGGTTACTGCACAATGATTATAGTTACGTCATACTGATGACTTTTGCTACATTAAATGTACTCATTTTCTCAAGATGATTTAAAGTAAGAAAAAAAAATGTCGATATTTAATAAAAAATTAATCAAATATATCGTAATTAACTTACTTATAAAGAGAAATATAAATTTATACACAGTGATAACGTAACTGTATCAATGACGAAAAATGTCCACTTCGATAATCGTAAGTTCATTTTTTCTGAAAATAATTTTACATTATGTACGAAAGTGAAGACTTTTTTTCTAATGTTGTTAGACATAATTTTTACAATTTTCGAAAAAAAGTATCCCCACTTTCCTATCCGCTGATGTAACATGATGTAAAATCGAAAAAACAAGCTCTCGATTGTCAAGGTCTTGCGTTTTAAAATAAGACTAACTGGATCGTTATATGATTTTTTTGCGAAATTATGTCAGTTTAAATTATCAACAATTTTTCACTATCATTGTTACAGTTAGGCTCTGCACTGTAGTTATAATAAAATTAAATATTTTTATACAAATTTATAATAATACTAAAGAGGAGAAGATATAAGATACATAATAAAGTACTACCAAAAAAATTGAATATTTTTACTCTAAATTTACTTGAATTTCTTGTCAAATTCTTTCATTCTAAATTACTGTATTATATTAAAAACGTAATATTTATTGATACAGAATTTAACCTTGTATAGAATATATTGTTTAAAATGAATTCATTTTTAATAAATACTGCAAACATGTAGTTTTAAACGTGATGATAGTTTTAAATTGTATTGATTCAATTAATAACAAGAAATTCTAGTAAAATATTTCTAAACGGATTACCAAAACTTTCCAATGCTCTTACAGTTGGAACTACAAAAGATATTTCAGTAACATATCAATATTACCAACGATTTCATTAAATCTGACAAATCAATTTTGGACAATATAAATAAACATTCAAGTCCTACGCTTCACTTTCTGTCGTTCCCTCCTCTTCCATAATTGGTACTATTAAACTTTCTTTCGACATCAAATTATATTTTGTCACAAATGCTGTAAACCTGAAGTAAAAAGATCAATTAATTAAGTAACAATATTCTTGTCAATGCTTCTACAAATAATCATTTTACCTGCGGCATAGAAAAGTCTCATTTTCAAATTCATCAAATATTGTTCTATGATGATAATATGCATGGGAAAAGATTCTGTAAACTCTGCGACTAACAGATCCAAGTTTTGCTACTGAAGATTCTTTGATACTTACTCTGAAATAAAACATAAAGAAATATTTACATATTCTAATTTTTTATTTGATAATCTTTTGATACTATATATATATACCTGCTAGGAAAATATTTGTTACTGTTAAGTAAACAAGCTGCACCATCAAGTGTATGTCGCGTATAATCAATAGCTGGACATTCTTTGGGTGTTTTATGTGCAGCACAAAGAAATATCCATTGTTCAGTAGCTGTCATTTGAGTACAAGCCTCTGGATGACATTCTGCTTGCAACCTTACTGTCAAACCATTTAGTTCCATACAGAACTGTCTTAAATGTTCATACTTCCATACTGCTTCATCTTGCGCTTCTGGCATTTTTAATATTAGATCAACATTAGATGGATCTCTTCTAATCATCTGTTGAATATATTGTTGCACAGCCAATGTGCTATCCATTTCTTCAAAGGGTTCATCGGGCCACCTACAGAAACTCTAAACGAAGAAGGTTCCTAAATTAAGAATGTTTAATAAGAAATGAGAAATTAATGTCATTTATGTAACTCACTTATTATGTGAATGATCTACTACAATAATTGATTAACTCTTAAAAAGTAATAAGTATTGTATTGCCATTATCTATCAAAATTTTTATGAGTAAATTGCATTTATACAAGGGAATAACCAATGTATTAACATTCACATACAATTAATACGTGAGTGAGAATATAAAATAATATAAACGAAATATTATAAATTATTAGTTTGTAAACAATAGTTTCTTTATAAAGCATTCATTGATTTTCGAAAGATACGTCAAAAACGCAGTTGGACATTTCTGTACGTACGCTATACATAACCGAACTACTATTGAACGATAACGTACAGAACATGAAAAAAATAAATTCTCATTTAAAATTAACATTTTTATTAACCTTTGCTGCGGTTCCGGGTCTATTTCTTCTAAAGAATACACATCCGTCCGCCATCTTCATTTTTCCAGTTGTTGCATCCGATTAACATGCACGTTCGATTGAATCAAATAAAAAGATCCGAGATGTCGTAACGTCGGCCTAGAGAGTAGCGACACCATACTACTACCACTACCATAGTGGCATTTGGTTCTTCATTTAAAAGTAATGTATATGTACATATATATACCATGAAAGAAAAATATTCAATAAACGTATTCTTTTCTTTATTTTATATTAAATACAAGACAGTATAATACATAATTTAATCTAGTAAAACACTTTATTTTTACTACAATTTATAGTATATACAGAAGAAATAAAGTTCAAATTTTAAGGTTGAAATTTCTTATACAATGTTTTAAAAATAAAAAAGCTTGATTAATGAGATGACTTATAACATGCGAATATTTATTCATAAACATCCTGTCTATCTGCTACGTAACGTACTATATCCGTAGGTCGTAAAAGTTTTTCTGCGTCCATATCTGGTATTTCAAAGCCAAATTCATCTTCTATGGCCATTATAACTTCTATATGATCTAAAGAGTCCAAACCCAGATCATTGATGAAATGAGAATCCAAAGATAACTGCATAAAATATAAAATTTTTAATTATTATGTATTTAAAAAATAAATAATAAGATTTATATATGAATTTATTACAAGGACATTACGATTCAAGCGAGGTGTTAATCAATCATATTCTTTTTCTGAGAAGCTATCTATCAAGGTGTTAACAAATATAAAACATCAATAATGATGCTACTAGATATTATACATTTACATAAAATATTAAAATTTTAAAATTATATTTTGCAAATTGATAAATTTTATGATCAGATTTGCTAAACACCTTCACAAGGATCTTTCATGTGTTATATTATTCCTGTGAATAGATACCTTCTGAGGATCAATTTTATCATACAGATTGAGTACCAAAAGTACACGCTTGCGAATAAGATCAAGTGACATTGGCTCAGCAATACTGTATTGACGCACCTGCTTGACTCGTGTGCCCTGTAAAATAATTTAAAAAAGTATGCAATTATACAACCTTATCAGAAGTTATTTTATCAAAAGCACTGACTACATTCAACACACGTTCTTCAATTTTCTTAATGTCAGGGTTTGTACTATAAGTACGTATAGATTGTATATTTTCCTGCATTTATAATATTATATATTATCTAAACATCATAGGATAAATAATAATGATTATAATATATACAATATGTATTGATTTTTATTATACAACACACATTTTGTCATACAACATATATTCTCAAACAATGACAGAAAATTTGAATATCTTGATGTCGCAAGATTGAACATTATTTTACTTACTCAATCACGTTATGCGTATTCAATTTAGTTAAGACATAACGTACGAAACCAATATTGCAAATCTCACGTTTAAGATTTTACTCATATTCGTTATTTTATCGAAATCTGAATTATTTTGATTACATAATGCTTAAATTGAAATGCGGTATCTGAACCATCGGAAAGAATTGATGAAAATCATAAAAGAGCAGTGTTTACCTGTGGTACATGTGTAAGGATACTTTGTCTTTTCCAGTGAAAATATCGTTCGTTTGATTGAAGTTGCGTAACAGCACTTCGTAAACATGTTCGACTAATTGGATTTCTAAATTTACCGGTATTTCTTATTAAAATACGAACTCCCGCGAGAGACGCCATTTTCTCTGCAATGAAAAATCTTGCGAGTACGTAATCTAGTTCGGTTCGTCGTTATTACTTACAAGAGTTCACATGAATTAGAATTTGTAGCGACATCTATGATATACACATTTATTGTAAAATAAAAATAATTAATTCGCATACTTTGTTAAGTAGCGTCAAACTCTTTTAACGTGTTTATCAGTTACTATTGCAAAAGATGTTATCTTA
This sequence comes from Frieseomelitta varia, assembly GCF_011392965.1. Classification (NCBI taxonomy): domain Eukaryota; kingdom Metazoa; phylum Arthropoda; class Insecta; order Hymenoptera; family Apidae; genus Frieseomelitta; species Frieseomelitta varia. Next base: position 394,988 of record NW_025110629.1, on the reverse strand, counting down.
AAAATATTACAATCGCTTCGTTACAAACTTTATATGTAATTATATATACATCAAAGTAATATTATTTACAATCACACATCTCATTTAATTTGTATAATATATGAGAGATACTAAAAAACCTTCTCAAAAGGTAAAAAATTTTTTTGCAAAACAAAAATGTTGAACGCATAGTGACATTTCAAGTTGACAGTATGGCAAAATTACAGTAGTTGACGCAGTTTGCAACGACCGATTCGTAGTGAAGTTCGTATTAGTGTTTATCTTCGGCAAGTTTTTTTTTATTGCTGGCAGCGAATTTTGCTAGTGTCTTGGATAAACTGTGCTTGAATTCGTATCGTTAGTGCCATATGTGCTGGAAGAACGGTGATCAATATGTGGGTGAAGCCACAAGAGGTTCTACTGGCAAACGCTCTTTGGTAAATTGATACGTGTATACAATGTTTAATCTTCTGTTATAATTACTGTTTACATCGTATGTCAAAGACAGCTGACAAACATACACATAAAAATACGGCCAATTTTTAAACGTTTATTTATTGCTGCATACTCGTTTGAATAGAGAAATATTTTTTAATCTATTTGACACTTTTTCCTCAGTATCTATTTACATCTCGTGGATGTATCTATACGATATTAGGATACTGGATGTTACGTGTTCGTTAGTTGTTGCCAATGGAAGTTTCAAACATTGTAAAAATTGTAAATCGTTGCTGTATTTTTTTTTTTTTTTTACATTATATACCATGTAGTATAAATTATAATACGTTGTACACGGATAAGAGACACAATAATGTTATTGGAATCATTTCGCCAATTATTCACGAGATTCATCCCTCTTCAATGATACTTATTAATAAAATATATACTGAAAAATTGCATTGATATGCATATTTCTGTAAATATAAAATTATGTATAGAACTATCACGGACTGTGCAAATTTTTTGTATCTTTATTGCACTTTTTACGACATATTGTTTCCATCATGAAAAATCTGTCATACGATTGAATTTCACTTTTTTATACTTTGAAGAGTAGTATTTTGTTATATTTTGACAAAAAGAATTCATCTCACATCTTATAATGAACAAGATTTTCAAAAAAGAATTGATTTTATTTTATTTTTATTATATAGGGTAACAGAACAAGCAACTGTATATTTTGTTTTACAACGCCGTAAAGGACATGGAAAGGCAAAAGGCATTACTTCTATATTGGTAGGAACATTGGATAGTGTTTTTGACACTAAACCTCCACCATTTAGAATATTACATCAAACACCATCATCAGAAGTTTATTGGGGTAAAATACAATATAAATAAATTTAAATTAACTAACTTGTGACTTTTTGTGATTTATACAGATGTATATTAATATAAAAAATTATTATTATAAATAATAATGTTCTTAACTTATATAGCGATTGCATGTTCTTTAACACATGAAGAAATTTTACAAGATTGGGAATGGCTTCATTCCAATCTGATGGATACTTTAACATCATTTGACACTGAAGAAGAAATAACTGAGTTTGTTTGTTGTAAAATACAATCCATTATTGCAAACAGTGTCCCAGACTGTCAATTTGCTGATGGTAAATGATTTGTTATAAAATTAATTAAGAAATAAAATTTCTCTTGTGATATTGAACTTTATGTTGTCTACAGAAGAGGATCCAGAATCATTTAAAACTGTGTCTTTCAAATTTCATCAACTTTTCAATATATCAAAAGAGGATAAATTGGTCAATTATTATTCATGCAGGTACTTGTATAATTAACTGAAAAAAAAAATAAATTTCCAGTAAAATTAAGAAACTCTCACATTTTGCCATTTTAGTTACTGGAAATCTCGCTTGCCTAGACAAGGATGGTTATACTTATCAATAAATCATATGTGTTTTTATGCCTATATTTTGGCAAGAGAAACGAAATTAATCATAAGATGGGCAGACATTACTGAATTAAGTAAAACTAATTCCATCTTATTTCCAGATAGTATACGTGTTGTAACTAGAGACAATAAAGAGGTAAATGAAGTACTATGATGTTTATTATTATAGTTATTACAGTTTTATTAGCAAACAATTTTCTATTTTTTTTGCAGCATTATTTTTCAATGTTTCTTCATAAATCAGAAACATATTCATTAATGGAACAGCTTACAAATATTGCTATGAAAAGGTAATATTTATATACAATAAATAATAATGGAAAATATATTTAATAAATTAATATCGTTTTATTTTTGTTAGACTTATAGACGAAAAAAGTGGCTTTAACGAAGATAGAGAATTATTAAATAAACTAAGGTATTTGAAGCTATTTTGAAACTTCTGAGTAAAATCATATATGTTAATTACTTTAGTAATTATATTTACAGCAAAAATGTACCTAAAAAACCATCTTTCTTAAAAAGGGATCTTGATGCAAGAGCGCATTCCGAAGCTTACAGATTACAATTCAGATTACCAGGAATCGAAAAATTAGATGGTAGTATTGATGCAACATTATGGACACCATACAACAAAAGATATGTCTGGGGAAAAATATTTCTTTCCCAAAATTATCTTTGTTTTGAAAGCAGGGTAAATGTATGGTTTATTATAAATGTATGCGTACTTCAATTTATGTTTAATAACATGATTGATATTCGTTTTAATTTAGGTACGAGGATTAGTAAGTTTAGTTATACCTTTAAGAGAAGTAAGGCTTATTGAGCCTGCTGAAAATCAGTCATCCAGTACAGGAATAGATAAATCTATCCTAGTGACAACTGCTCGCTCGTCATTTTTATTCGCCCAAATTCACGATCGAGATTTTGTTGTTCAAAAAATATCTGAATTATTAGCGAAGTCTAAAATATCAAATTTGTAAGTATTCATTTAATATTCTTAGTTGTGATGTTATAATTTCATATCTATATTACAATTGGTATATTCTGTTTTAAAATAGGAGCGTGGATCATGTACTTTCTCAAAATAGTTTACCTAATAGCAGTGAGAAAAATAAAATTGTTAATGATTGGAAGCCACAACCGCCATTAATGACTCTATTTAAAGCTCCATTAAGTAGTGAAGCAGCATTAAAACAAGAAGCTAAAGAAAAACAATGGGAACTTCATTTTGCAGAATATGGCAGAGGTATTACAATGTATAGAACAACAGAAACAGCAAAACTTATAATTCAGGGTGTACCACAGTCTCTTAGAGGAGAAGTTTGGCTTACTTTTTCGGGTAATATAGTGAACACAATCATAATCATATCATGTAATTGTGCAATATATATTATAGCTTGTAGAAATTTATTTCTAGGTGCATTGAACGAAATGGTAATGAATCCAGGACTTTATAAATCCTTAGTTGACCAATCATTAGGTAAATCTTGTCAAGCAAATGAAGAAATAGAACGAGATTTACATCGATCTCTACCGGAACATCCAGCATTTCAGTCCGATACTGGTATCAGTGCTTTAAGGAGAGTTCTTTCCGCATATGCTTGGAAAAATCCTCAAATTGGTAAAAATTTCACTTGTTGTCATCAAAAGCTTTCAAAAATTTTTAAATTAATTGTCTTGAAACAGGTTATTGTCAGGCCATGAATATAGTAGCTTCGGTTCTATTGATCTATTGTTCAGAAGAATCTGCATTCTGGCAGTTATGTAATGTATGTGAATCGTTATTACCTGATTATTATGACAGAAGAGTGGTCGGTGCTCTTGTTGACCAAGGTCTTTTAGAAGAGCTAGCTGCTGAACATTTACCAACTTTACATGCTAGATTGCAGGAACTTGGTCTCATTAAAGTTATATCACTTTCATGGTTCTTAACCATATTTTTAAGCGTCATGCCAACTAGTAGTGCAGTAAATATAATGGATTGCTTTTTTTATGATGGAGCAAAAGTAATTTTCCAGGTACAACATATTTTATGTATACATATTTTCTTTTTAGCTCTTTAATTATTTTTTATTAGTCGAAATATTGAATTTTATTGACATCCTTTCTAATAAATACAGAATAAAATACATACAGAAGAAATTTGAAGTAAACAGGTCTTTCTTCCTGTGTCAGATAGCATTGACAGTACTGGAGTGGAATCAAGATAAATTGTTAAATTGCCGTGATGATGGTGAAGCAATGCAGTTATTAACAGATTATCTTGGAGGTGTATACAATGATGAAGGGCTTATACTTCCTAGACCAGTTGACAATGCTGCTCCTAATAGAGTAAAAAAAATTTTATGCATGAGTTAATTTACAAAGATTCACGATTTTATTTCTATGTTTTTATTTTTTTAGAGTATATCTGTTCAAACTTTAATATATGAAGCCTATTCAAGATATGGATCTTTAACTATTGGTGGTATAGAAAGACTTCGTTTAAAACACAGACTCAGGGTAGTACAAAGTTTAGAAGATGGAATTGAGAAAAATGTAATTAGAAGTGTTGTTGTTGACAAATATATGACAATGGAAGAATTACAGGTATAAATATAAATATATTTTTAAAAAATATATAAAAAAATACGAATGCTTAAAATACAATGATATATATTACTACGTAGGAGCTATTGAGTTTAGTAAGGGAAGAATTAATGAGTCAACGAAAATCTGAACCTGATCGTTATGATCCAACGCAACCACCTTACGAGGCATATAAAGTAGATTTTGAATTGTTTAGAATATTATTTGGTGGCTTATCTCCGTGGGGAAAATGCAGTCAAGCTGAATCTCTCGCCGCTCGATTATTTCGTGTAAGTTAATTAAATTTTACAAAGTAATCATTTATATTTAAATTAGTTATCTATAATGGGAACAAAAACAATGAAAAATAATAGAATATATTAGGGAATTAATATCCATATGTATCTTAATTCTATTGAATAAAATCAAGCAAATACAGAAAATGTTCATAAGTACTATTGTACTATCAGTTAATGGATCGCAATCGTGATGGATTACTAAACTTTCGAGAATTAGTACAAGCAATTGGTATGACAGCGACCGCAGATTTAACACAAAGATTAAAACTTTTATATACTCTACATTTACCGCCACTACTTACACCTGTTGATTTTGAATCGCCAACACATTCTGGTAAATATTTTATACTTAAAAGTATTATAATAAGAAACTATTTACTGGATAAGTTATATCATTATTAGATGGTGCTGAAGTAGCAGCAGAAGCTACAGACTTTTTTGATAGTATGGAACAAAGTGTTGCTTCTTTAGAAATGCCAGTTAGTATAGGGGAAGAACCAAGTATCGGCACTCTATCTCGATCGACAAGTTTGACCAGCCAACAGGGGGATCAATCATGGGAAGTTCAAAGTATGGGTAGCTTACGTTCCATGATAGCATCTAAAGATAGTCCATTAGATCTTAAAACTGTGCCAAAAATGTCACAAGGACATTTCATTGTATTATGGAAAACTCTTTATGATATGTTCCCTGCACAACCAGAAGAACAAGAAACTTATCATTGTATAGCTTCAATAGGTAAATTATATATACATCAAAGTGTTATTAACATTTGACCTCATATTAAATAATAAATATTTTCAACAGGTACACTTTTATTCCAATTAGGCGATGTTAGTAAAAAGTTTTATGTCGGTCGAGATGAGTCTGAAGACAGTTTACTTTTAGCTGCTATTGCTGAGCAACAAACACCTTCAGCTGTGGAACGGGTAACACATTCAATTTATATTGAATAAGTAATCTTATAGTACATTATAAATTTTACATAAATCACAATTTTTAGTCACATGATCGCAATGGAAATCCGTCGAATGTAGTTGCGTCTACTGGTCCAGATTGGTCAATAAGTGTCGAACAATTTTTGGCATCTGCCTTAACAGGTCAAGCTATAGTTGATTTTTTTAGTAAAAGAGTAGATCTTATTGAAGCGATTACAACTCTCAAAAATCGTAGATTCAATCGCGTTCATTCCTTATCAGACACTCCTGTGTTAAATGTTTGATATACAGGCTTAATTGTGTATAAAAATAGTGTAAGATATACATGAAATTTATAATGTTATAGATTGCCTTGAATAATTGACCAGCAATTTCATTTCCTAAGGAAATTTCTACGTTTATTGCAATTAGACAAATAAATCTTAGTTAAAAAAGATAGGTTTGTAATCCACAAAAGACATTTTTGTAAAAAAATGAATCTAAAAAAATTGAAAAAAAAATTAAAATATGTTCCAACGTATTAATTCAAGTTATTAAATCATTAATTTAAGTTTTACATAATACTATTCTATTTTTTATCATTATCAAAACGATATCAAAAATGTTTAATTCTCTAAACTCATTTTGTTTTTTTTTTAATAATACCATGTATTAGTTTATTGCAAAGATAAAATTTTGCTGCATGTGTAATTAAGAATTACTTATTCTTTCAAAAATACTAATCTTTAAAAATATATAGATTTATTGGCCTAACCATATAATAATCATACTAATTAAGAACAAAAAATGGCATCAATAGGATTATACTCAGGGCAATATTTCTGAAGTATTAATTCCAAATCAGTTCCATCACTTTTTAACAATATTCATGCTTGAAAATAAAGTTCCCGGTAAATGATACTAACATATAACAAAAATATTTTTTAGAATTAAAGCATATTGAATCTCTTACAAGTTTCAATATTTTCCCAACTACAATATATATGAGGAACATGTGCACAAAATTAAGAAATATTTTTACTCAATTATTATAAATGTCTAATTTCATTCATTATAAATGTCAAATTTACAAAAAATTTTAAGACATGAAAAAAGTGGAAAATATGATCACATACTAACCTTTGATTACCAACAATTATAATAACAATTAGTATGTGATAAATTGAGATTTTAAAATAATATAATAATCAATTAAAACTATACTTAGATCATACACGTCCTTAAAGAATAGATAATTCTTCAAGATATTTATGAATTTATACTAATTCTTATTATCCAAGATGTTACATGTATAATATAAAGTTTAAAGTGGATACATATTTTAACACGTTTGTAAATGTTTTTGTTGAATGCAGTTAAATATTAATATTTCAAACCATACTTTCTTGACATATACAACTATATTTTTTAAAATGATTTTTATTTTTATATGATCATTGCATACATAATTTTTGAAATGGAATTAGTGAAAAAAAATTGTTTCATCATAAGAAGCATGAAATATTTAAAAATTTATCTTTCTGTATCATATATATGTATATAATGATCCATTATTTCATATGTAAAACTCTATGTACAAATCATATAATAAATGATATATATATATATGTATAACAAAATTATAAGTTATAAATATGCAATAATACACACTGTATCAGCTTTTTTTATATTTTTATTGAAAGAATAAAATAATCATCATAGATTAAAAATTTTTTGGTAATATACCATCATTTTTTGCAAGTCGTACTAAACAGTCATCAGATTCACCCTGAAAAGATTACATAAACAATTACTTAATATAAAAAAAAATACTAAAAATACTAATTCATATGCATAACTGGTATAACAGTAAATGACGTACCATACGACGAATAGCTCCACAAATTGCATACATTTTTTGAGAATCAGTCATGCGTCCAGTTTCAGGATCAACATCAGCAATACTCAATTGAATAGATGCATGATCCTTTGCATGAATAATACGATTACTCGACGAGCTGTAACAAACCATTTATATAAGATTCAATTAATTTAATATTAATTTATATCTGTATTTTTTATTTAAAAAAGCATTCAGAACTATATGTTAGAAACAATAATCCACGTGTATCGCATACCATTTTCTTGGGATGTATAAGTCAACAATTACTCCGTTATCGTTCTCCATTTTTATATCTATAACAAAGCTTAAAATATAAAATCTTCTACATGTACAGAATTATGACATTAGGAGCTTTTAAATTAAAATATTTTCTTACTTCTGATTGCTAAATGTGCACTATAAAATGGCTTCGTACGAAGAAGAGTTTCTTCGACAACATTAGATAGTCAGAAACTAAAATCAAGTTTGCCAACATTGATAATAAGTCTCTATATGTTCCTAAAAATTCAAATGTATTTCTAATATGTTCACACTGAATATACTGTTCATACTGTGTATCAATTTCTGTTTTTTCTAAACACAGTCTTATTAAATACTTGAAAAGCAGTAGATTTAATCAATTATATACGATTAATATAACAAAAATGTATATATTTCTGATTATAATAATTTCTTATAATATTTCTTTAAAAGTAAATGAACGAATAAGATATTTGTATTGAATAACAACACAGACACATATATATAAATATATCATAGCAAATAAAAATTAAGTATACAATGTGATATATTTATATTCAAATTAAAAATTTAAATCGTGTACGATTAGTAGCGCCACCAAACGGAGAGCGAGGAAAACATATCCTGTCTATATTACAGCCGTACAGTTCCATCGGGCATTCGGTGACTTGAAGTCATCCGGTGTATCAAGATGTTTTTGTAATGTGCCTTCGTATTTCGTAAACACGGGAAGGTGTATTTAACGTTTTGTTACATGTATTTGAACGGACTGTAATACGAAAGTGTGTCCCCGATGTTAAAACATGTATTGTTTCTTACATGCCAATTACAACTAAAATTAATACACAATACCTAGCCAAAGTATGCTCGGTGCACTGCGATGCAATTGCAACATTAATGCTAAGTGCACTTATATTTTTTCCTATAAGAACAACAAAACGTTAATTGCGCGAGTTCCAGCTACACGTGCTCATCGAACATGTCTATGAAGGTGAGCATTTCTCTGTTAAAACATCACTGTGTTCAATTTATTATCCAACATATACACTTTGCTATATCGATATGTTTTGAATGAAACGTTGAATGCCACGTTTTTGAATGCAGTTCAAGATATGCAGAAAACACCATTTTGACGTGATTTCGAAGATTTCGTTGGTAAATCGCATGATAAAATATATTTACACTTGGAACAACTTCAAATAAACAATCGAGCACAAAAGTTCGCGTTTGAAACATTCTTTATAGAAAGACGTAAAATATACATTCTCAAGGAAACAATGTAAAAAAACGTAATTTGCTTTTTACGTACTATTACGCACGTATTTTGTATACCATTTATGCATATATTCATCGGAATGATCATTTATTATTAAAATATGCATGCATGTACGATAAATAAAAAAGACGACTTTGCTCGTGATCCTTTACGTGTACACATATATGTACGCTTAAAGTCATAAAACTAGATGAGATCAGATGAAGTTTCAGCGAACTGATGTCATTTCTTGACTGCGTATATAATAAGTTGCAAACACGTTGTCCTCTTAATTCTACGAGTACATGATTATCGTTTTTACTCGTTTGGTATTTTAATAGAACAAATGTATGAATAAGAGATTCGGAATAATCACGGTCGCAAGTTACAGCGATCGATTAAGATCGCGGGAAATCTTTCTTATACATTGATCGTCGTGTTCAACGCTAGATGACCTAAAAACCGGTTACTCGTACTAAACAATGTTGTACTTTGGTAAACTTACATAACTTTACGTACGTGTATTTTTAAACGGGATATATACACGCTGTTTTTTAAAATCGTTCGGAAAAACTCTTGAGCAGAATTTATTTGCTCGATATTCGCCTGCCAACGCTGTCTGCCGATTTGCATTTTAATTATGATCTCATTCCATAATTTTCTAGCGTACACGATGGATAAGCATTTTGTTTCGATTGATTCCGTTAACAAGTGTTCTCGTTGAGACCAACATTTGAGAGCTGTGTATGTACGCATGTTAAAAATATTGAGAAATCGATTTTCATATGAAAACCAGAGAAACGCAAGCTCGGTCACAGTCGGACAAGTTTAGTTCATCCACCTTTCGTAATTATGATTGCTTAATCGATACGCAGAGACCATAAAATATTCTTTCGGTAAAAGTAAAGTAACGGAGGAGAGGAAATGAAATAAAATTGAGAATAATACTGGAGAAGAAGTGACCGGCACTGTGTATAATAAAAATTGTTTTTAAAGTTTTAAAGGTTATTATTCATTTTCTGTTTATAGAAAGAATCACCTTGGGACGTAGAATTACATTTGGCAGCGGCACGCGGAGATGCGAAGCGCCTTCGAGTTCTTCTCGATTCTGGTCGTGTCCATGTCGACTGCAAAGATAAGGTAGAAGAAAATCATCTTGCACAATTGAATAATATGATATGCAAATCATAAACTGCAAGTTATCAATAACACAAAGGAAATTTTACAATCATCTGTATTTAATGAAAAAATTATTAAGTTGTGAAAAGAAAAAGAATGATAAAATCTACTAATTTATAACTTGTCATTTTAGGAATATTGTTAGTTACGTAGTAAATTATTGTGCAAGAAGACCCAGGAGAGAAGTATTTCTTTTCATCGACGCGTCGCATAACGAATATGTAGATGTAGACCATAAGAAATTAGTTACCAGGCGACGATCAGTCATCGGGTCAATCGTTTAATTATGCAAATAGCGACGCATTGTTAAACGATCGAATAATTCGAATAATGTTATTCCTAGTTTCAAAAGTGGTTTATTAGATCACGCATTGATATTCATTCTACTTTGGCACATGGTCAAACTTAGCCGCTATACTCAGGGGAAATTTGGAATTTAGTCAAGAGGAGGAAGCAGTTTTCGTACGCGATATTATTTTAAAGATATTTTCCTTTGCTAATTTGCAGACGATCGGTTGAATTAATCGCATCATTAAGGACCAGTCTTCTTGATTGGTCGTTATATCAATTGGGGAACTTTACTAACAATCGCCTCGTTATTGCGCTAAATTACCGATGGTAGCGACGACGCGTGATTCGGTACATCGAATATATATGTAAAAGAAATCAGTTCGAAACGAGCATAAGATACCGAAGACAGATTTACGATACATAATTGCCTGTTCAATGATACTGGTTTGTATGAATAATCACGATACTAGACCCGTTTAAATCAATTAGAAAGCAATGCAGAGAAATAGCAATCATTATGGACAGAGCATATCGAAGTACGAGTGATCACACACGGATGAATTTATATGCTTAAATTAGGTTTAGTCAGATTTTGCGGTATTTAAATTTAATTGAAAATTTAAAAAGAGAAAAATATGATAAAATGTTTTTTTTATTGATTTATTATGATTCTTAGCGACAGATCACTGACTAAGTAATTTGTTTTCAGGATGGAACGACTCCTTTAATATTGGCCGCCGCCGGAGGCCACATTGAAGCGGTCACCGAATTACTACAACAAGGGGCGGATCCTAATGCCAGACGGCTGGTAAGTCCTGAGCCAGTTCATGAATGAACTAAAAAATGAATGAAACCCGTTGAACGTCCTGGCAACCCTGTTACTCACTGAATGGAAATACTATTTGCGACTATTGGAAGTTGTAGTTCCAGCTGATTTGTTCTTTTGTAATCTACTGCAATCTTTTTCCTAAACTTTCAAATGTCTCTCAGTATATCGAGAGAAACTACATAAGCTTAAAGTATTCCGTATAATTGATTTAATAATTGGAGATTGGAAGGCGACAATTATTTTCGCGCTCTATAAATATTAGATTGCTGAATAAATTTTATCCACCTCTTTATTCATATGACTATCTATATTACAATTAGACTGTAGATTATCACGCTTTTTTGATGAATTTAAAGATGCCAATGTACTGTTTTTCATAATGTTTCAACGGTTTTGCAACTTAGAAGATAAAATATTTACTCTCTTAATGATCAGACATTCAAGAAGATAATTTTCATTAGCAAGGTTGTAGATTTATTAGTAATAACAGATCTGGTCTTACAAAAGGCTTCAAGCGAGAAAGATTATCTAGTTTCGAGGTCGTAAAAAATGTAATGAGTCCTTTCTATAACATCCATGTAAACGTTGTAAATTAAATTTATCTCTGGTTTACTCTAACAAATAGAACTTATCTAGCAATCTAATACAACAATACTTACAGTATAAAGTTTCACAATGCATATGCTCGAATCTAAACTCATTTCAAAACAACTAGCTTTGTTAATGTCTCTATATTTATCTCGTTAATCTGTATCGTACGATAATACCATATTCCATTCGTACCCGATAATAAATCTTGTAAATTGCGTTACGTTCTCGATGATTATAATCGCATGCTGCGAGGAAAAACTGGTGCGTGCAAGGAGAAACAAACGTGTAATCTTTCTGTAGTGTCTCTATTTTTTCGAAAATAGAAACGTGAAGACGCGAGATCTTCTTTGGTCTATTCATATAGAGCTCTTGGGAAGTCCGTGTGACATAAAAAGCTCGTCGCTTGTAACACGAGGCACCAGGAAGCGGTCGAGTGGCCTTTTTTAAGTGGCTCGCGACGATTTATCGCTGAGCCCACGTATACTCTGCCATCGAGAATCACGGTATTGTATGCAAATCCAATGAAACACCGGGGCACTGTCGCGATTTTCGGCCACAGAATGTCCGTTAACTTTTTAAATTAATTTTCAATTAAGAACAGTATCTTTATGCGTGATTCATGTCGATTAACTCATCGATGGTTTAGATAAGTTATTTGTCGTCACTGCGATCATCGTTTAATTTGATGATTTTATTTTTCTTTGGAAATGAAAGTTGCGAAGGGGACTTAAGAAAGGTCATTAAGAAATATGCAATAATAAAAATGACGATGACTAGATACAATCTGGGATGAACACAGTGTAAAAAATAAAGTCTAAGCAGTGACTTGTTTCATACATATATATTATATGAATTTTTGTACTCTAAAATTTTCCATAAATGCATAAACATCTGCAATCTAATAATGACTCTTGAAACTTTCTTTCTCTCTGACAGTTCTCGTTCCACGTGCATTCTTCAAATCTCTCCTCATTCGTTATAAATATCCCAACATAAACATTTATTCAATTTCCAAAATCATTTATAGCATACGATTTCTCACCACACGTTTCTTAAGATCCAAGTAATATCCACCTGTCCTCCCTTTTTTTTTTTTATGTCACATGAACATCGACTTGCAAATAAGTCAAGATGCGACTGAAAAAGAAAGAAAAAAAAGCGTTCGAAGAATTCTTTTCTGGCATCCGAGACCAAGTGACGATGTTCTAGAGAACGAATTACGCAAACGCGCATTATGTCAGCTAAGCGCCCGGTGACCCGTTACACAATCAACGTAGCCTGACTTCCAGAATTTATTTTTATTTTTTAACAAGACTAACAATCATCTTTAAAATCAGACTCTGTCGCTACCGATACCGAAATGGTAACGATTCTCAACGATTTCTCGACAATCTAGATGAATTCTTAACCGGTACTAATTATCGAGAAAAGAGGAGAGAGTCAATCGAGGAAAAGCAGATACTTGAATATAAATGCGTGCAGCTAATCGCAAACCGTTCTGGATATTTCTGCGAGTCAGCGATCCTAAGTCGCTCGATTATTTCGCCTGATAGGCGAGTTTCTAATCCATGCTAAGAGATTAGAGAACATAGCATTCCCCTGAATCGAATACACAGCGTGACCACTTCATTTTCCATATTAGAAAATACGGTTATCTATGATTTTTTAATTGAGCATTGTGATTCGTGAGAAATTCGTTCCTCTCGCATCATGCTGATGCGGATGATAGTTGTTATCTTTACTATTAATTTTTAATCTCAACTACAGAAAAGCTCGTCGTTGAAGAACGACCTAGTTAACAAGTTGAAGATTATTCATTTAGCATAGAAGAGATGTAGTAAAGTGAAACATCGGTAAAAGTGTACATTAGAATCTATGTACGACTTAAAGAAGCTGGCTGCATCGAAAGCTCAAATGTGAATTCGTTAACGCCGGTTAATTAGACATGCTTGTTCTATAGTTTCTAAAAAGTACGACCTGAATACAACGGACGAATATTTCCCCTCGCAAATACTGTCAGTGTTGGCTCATAGAATACATGTGTAAAATACATACCTGTTGTATACTTACATAAAGCATACGCTTTAGGTACGTGTATAAGCACATTCAAGGTTGCTGAAGCGAAGCACGATAGGTTGCATCGCTGGTATACGCGGGATTCGCGTGTTTTAAATGCATTTCAGCAGCGACGTCTACCGTAATATGCGACCGGCCGCGTAGAACGATATTCGCGTGAAGCGCGAACCGTCTAAATGCGGCTTTTGTACAAATTGCCGGTATCAGCTTGAAAATCGTGCGTGGGCGTTCGTGACACACTGATCCCTTAAGTTTGGCCTCGTTCAAGAAACAGACTTTCGACTGGTTGAAACAAATCATTTCCGTGATTACCAGCAAATATCTTGTTGCACAAATATATCGAGTTTCGCGGATTCTATCATCGTGTCCTTTATGAATCCTTTTATTATCGAGTGGTAGACTAATTCTAAAATAACTTAGTTTAGCATTAGAAATATCTTTTATATATATTTCTATTCAAGTTCTTCCCTTAATTTAAATTAGGCGCGAAGAGATTTACCTTCTGCAAAACATTTCTCGAAGAATGTATTCCCAATATCTAACACGGTTGACTTATCAAAATCTTATCTTGTTCATATATTAACGATACATTATTATATCTATCAAATATCTATCACTTGAGTCATACGATTTCACGGAAGCAGTATGTTATCACACTTTATTTTTATACATTCACAAAGATGAAAATTTTCGGAGGTTCCGAATTCTGAACTGATTTATTTTTACAGGAGGCGTTTATTTTTTCATGGAATGAAAGAAAAGCACCGATAAAGAATACAATAACGTTGCGAAAGATAATTTCGGGATTCCTGAGTACGCCGGCCTGGCGGAAATTTTCCAAACTTCACCGGGTGCCTCTTCATAAGAATTTCAAATAAATGTGTATGCTTGTAGTGCGCGAAAGCGTGTTGTATATCGCATAAACACGGCAACTGCGTTCAAATAGCGTGCGTTGGAAAGCAGATTAACACGCAGGAAGTAACAAGTTCATTATAAATCGACGATGGCCGTCGTCCGTCCGAGCATCCTCTTGGTTTCGAACGAAGCGTGCATTAATTGATACGATCATCCATCGGGGACCAGGGCGCAACACGCGCCGCAGGTACCATGCACCATTTGCCTCTAATTACTGCGTTCGCCCGCGATTCAACAAATTAATTAAACTACGAGGCGAAAGGGGCTTAAACTGGTGTCGAAAATAACTTTGACCTTTTATCCTATCCAATTTTGCGCGACTTTGCATCACAGGATTTCTACATGTGTAACTATGTATTATTCGCAGATTTTTGTTTTACTGAATCGACATCAGATAATTGTTTGATAAGTGCTTCTTGGCAATCATAGTCGAATTATATACTTTCAAGTTTAATCCTTACTGAAGATTAACGTATAGAAGATAAATGGAGAAAAGTAGAAATCTTGATTTTGATTTGAATATTTAGCAAGGCACTCTTGCACTGTCTAATTGACAAGAAATTATAAATATTATATTAATATTAAATATTATAATAAAGAATATTTGTATATTCCTTTTTTTTGTAATTTTACAATCTCATATTAAGCACATGTGACCAATTGATTTGTAAAATTTACACGTACAATTTCACTTGTCATTATCTATTTAGTGTTGATAATTTGTAAAATTTCACTAATATTAGTTCAGTCGTGCAAGAGATGCCAAGATAATATGATTGTAGTATTTAATTATAAGCTGTTGAGAATTGCAATGGTATGTATCATTCCCAAGATCCTCAACCATGACGAACGCGTGATCGGATGCAGGTCGAATGGAGAAAAAAAATATATTCGACCACGATGGCGGCTGTTACCGTGACTAGATAGACAGGTTGATCGTCGTTATAGAATTTCTGTGGTTTGTAATGGATAGGTATTATGTCTCCTGACTTGATACGCTTGAGAAAACATCGAAACTCCATAGAACTTGTAGCCCTACTCTGGCAATTTCTCTAATATGTATATACATTCAATGAAATGGCGAAACATACTGTAATTCGAAATCAGTAGTTTCGGGATAGTCAGTTCAGGTGATAATCATCGATGCTTCGAGGCAATGGAACAACGTCAGTGAAAGTGCATACATATATAGCTGGCATTTGAACAGGTTCGGTGTTTGCATCGGTCTGGACATGCTATTCCTTTCCTGGATATTCGAGAGACACACCAGTACTTTCTCTCTTTTACCAATAAATAGATATTCAATTCGAAATTTATCTTTTTTTTTATTCAATTATTCAGAATTTGACTCCGAATATCAATATGAAACATTAATCAGTGGTTTACGCTGAATCCAATGAGTACTGCGATAGATATGGTTTACCTGTGTATTGTGAATATTTTATATATTTTTACAACATTGCATAAATTTACAAAAATTCGCAGTTTATCAATGAATCTAATTATAATCGTAGAAGTATAATGTCCCATTGATGATCCACATATTTGTTCTTTGTTCTCCTTGTTAATCATTACCGGATATTGCAACTTTATATTATAGTGATTCTTTTTTATCATGATCAGAATAAAATTGATGATACATTAATTTTTCTCGAAACGTTAAATAAACGATAAAGTATTAATTTTACAGACGCAGGATAGGTATTTCTGGTATATTGTAATAGGTAGTCGCGACAAAAGTGACAAAATGTCACCTCCACTGTCAATCCACAGGTATTACTATCATGGAAGAGACCGTCTGACAGTGGTATAATAAATTTAGTCTAAATTTACACAGATAGAAAGACACGTCTGACAGACCGGGAATAAAATGTAAAATTTATGAGTTATTCAAGCAGGCAGTCACATGCATGCGGAACTTGAGGAAACTGTGACATTTAAATATCCCATTAATTATTCATTGATATATAAAACTCTGACATTTTAAATAATTGGTCGAAATTTTTTATTATTTTCTTATAATTTTCATGTTGTTACTGCCATTTTTGAAAGTGTTTCATTGTTTCTTTAATAGTCTCTATTTTCAGCTTTCTCTTCGTACTTCGATAATCAATATTGATATATTTCTTTTGGGAACTGTTGCTCTCCTTTCTTTCTATCAATAAAAAACTCCGAGAGTTTATACGGAAATTGTATTGTACATTTAGTGAAATTAACTTCTTCTGTAGACAAAGAATAGGAAGAATACATATTTCATGAATTTTATAGTTGATCTTTACATCTCTAACTACAGCAAAACAAAGTTCAACATATAATATTGATCATGCTGTAATACTTTTGTACCAAAGTTTTTTCTGTAGCCTAGTCTACTCTAATAGTATTTTCTACAAAAGTACATAATAAAATAGTCTTCCGTGCCATAAAATTCAAAGAACTTTCTGCTACTTTATAAAATCACCTCGACGTTTAATTGGAATCTCTAAAATTTTATTACATTTTACTTTCAGACGGGTACCACGGCGTTGTTCTTCGCCGCTCAAGGTGGCTACATGGACATCGCCAGTCTATTATTGGAGCATGGTTCCATCGTTGACTCTTGCAGCATAGTAAGTTGTACCAAAGTAAAAAGTATCGGTGTAAGCCAGGTGAAATGGAAACGACAATTTCTGGTTGCGATTGCAGGACGGCGGTACCCCACTTTTCGTCGCGTGCCAGTGCGGTCACCTAGATGTTGTGGAAGGTCTGATCGAAAGAGGCGCCAGTCCGAACGCTTATATGAAGGTAAGATAGTTTGGTAGCTACTTTTACGATAAAGACTCATCGTTTACCTAATCTATAAAAATTGTCATTAGCGTATAGTCAGCAATCTTCAAGAAGAGTGACAACTTTTTTGAACTTCGTAGGATGGGGCCACGGCATTATTCATTGCCGCCCAAAATGGCCACGTGCGTATTTTAGAGGTTCTCCTGGAGCATGGAGCAAAAACGGACGCGGCAAGAACCGATGGTGCCACGCCTTTATGGATAGGAGCGCAAATGGGACACGACCATATTGTGAGAAGGCTTTTGAAAGCTGGTGCGAAGGTCGATGCCACCAGACATGTAAGTGGTGAATGATCGGGCAAAGAAAGGAAGTTGGACTCGACTTTTCAGAAGAATGGTTGGTGTCTAGAGTGTTCTTTTTTTTTTTTTGTAGGATGGTGCGACCCCGCTATTCAAAGCGGCTCACAAGGGCCACACCGCTGTTGTAGGTGAACTACTTAAGTACCGTCCATCTCTTGGTATTCTTCCAGTACGTGCAAATGTCTCTTGCGTCGAAACTCAAAAGTTCTGAAAAGTTTTCGAACTTTTTTTTATATCTTATAATCAACGAGAATCAACAAATCAGTCATATTTAACAAAAAAGTAATTTATAACCAATTATGAAAAATATATTTATATCAAATACTGGAAAGTATGATAATATCTAAAGTGTTTGCTATAGTTCATTTAAAATTACACAAAAGATAATTACTGTTTCAGAATGGTGAAAGTGCACTACATGCGGCAGCATTAACAGGACAAATGACTGTTACAAGACAATTGGTAGGTGCAGGAGCAGATCCTTTACTGGTGAACCAAGAAGGTATCACGCCCCTTCAATTAGCTCTTAGACACTCACAGACGCAAGTAGTCAACTATTTGAAAGATAAAATTAGAGCGCGGACGGGAACATCCTAGCAAGATCCACGTTTATTATCTATGCGTTAAAAATAAAAATTAGAAGATGAAAAAGTGAGAAAGCAAGAATAAATTATAGACCAATGTAAGAAATCAGTATTTCTGAAAAAATGTGATATATATATACACATATGTACACATAATGTATATATATACGTGTCACAAATTGAACATACTTTAGATATGACTTGTATACAACATGATCAAGTGATTACAGTCTTATTGTATTTCACGTAAACAAAGTTAGAAAGTAAACAAAGATGTTGATTTATGCTACAACCATAAGACTGTGGTTTAAAACTCCGTCATTTTCTTAAAACTATTTGTTCACTATGTATATAATTTACATATCCTATAATATTTAAAAGTAGGAAAAGTATATTTTAATGTATTTTCTTGTTGTAAATATTTTACAACACGTTGAAATTTTTAAAAAAACACTTGTTTGATGTAGGCGATATACATCCCACAGTTACAAAGTTAGTTTGCGCTATATATCGAATAGCGCTATATGAACTATATATCTTGTTAACACTGAATTCGTGGTTACATAAATGTAATATATAATATATGTATGAATCTTTAAATAATATAATCATTTTGTTCTAATTGAAAAGTTTTATAAGACTGATTGATTTGCCTTAAAAAAAAAAGAGTAAAATTTAATAATTTTTTAATACTATTCTTCTGTTGATTTATATTATATTACATTAGTGTTAGTGCAATACGCACAAAAAAAAGGAAACTATTTTATGTTCTTAAAATTCTTTATGGTGATATTAAGATGTTTTATTTAAATATATTATGTTATCTAAATGTAATGAAATATATTTATAATTGCTTGTTTGATGTTACTTTATAATGTAATAAATACATTTACTGTTTTCCCAAAATGTTATGTTTATTTTAACGGCAAATTTATTGAAGAAAAAGGACAAAACATTTAATATATAAATTTTTAATTATGTAAAAAATAATTTTATAACTACTAGCTTTACTTTAAATTACACATTGATATAAATTACATGTAAATTTTACTAAATTTTTTTTTTCTTTACTTAATATCACAAAAATTCAGTTTCATCTGTATTTTAATTGTACTTTTGTTATCTAAATTGTATATAAATATAAAAAGTTTATTCGAAATATATTTTTAATAACTTTTAATTAACAATTTCTTTTTGATATAAAACAAAAAATATTTTTGTATAAAAGAAGAAAGCACTGAAGTTTTAGAAGAAAAGAAGTATTAGTATTACTATAACATACAAAAAAAAATCTACAAAAGAACAAGTCAAAGGTTTACAATCCATGTCAATGCTGTCCTTGTAATCCAGATGCTAAGTGCCTATTTCCTATTTCATTTCAGATGCAAAACATCTTCTAAGTAATACAGTGTAGCTGTGAAGCGAATCGAGTCGTATCATACATAAATTTATTTTTTTGTAAATTTCTTTACACACAGTCAATTACAAATACTAATGTCAACGGCATAATGGATTTTATCCATTATCTCTACTGCACTGATAAGACAGATAACAAAAAACATATTTTATGTGTATAATTCACGCAATTATCAGTTACACGCTGATTCTCAAGCAATACTATCATGGTCCGTGATCGAATGCCGGAGTTACGTGCCGTTAGTGTTTTATCATTCTATAACTTCTTTTAACAATTATATTATGATAGAATTTGGAACAGTGTAATAGTATTATATCAATAATAAAAGCTATAATAATATTTTTTGTCAGTTTTCTAAATATCATCATTTATTATTAGTCCTCTGTTAAAAAATTGATATAATGTAATATTTCCTACTATTTCTTTTTAGTACCAAAATAATTGCACTACATTTGGTAAAGGATTTTTACAAGATGTACGCATCCAAATATCCCAAAATAAAAAATTGAAGGAAGTATTAGATCAAGTACGTATATATAAATATATATGAATATTTAAGTTATCATTTAAATATCACAGACTTTTATATTATCAATAGATATACAAATAATATTAATATAGGTTGAAGAAGTTCGAGACTTAATTCAACTTATTGCTGACAATACAGCTATTGTAAAGGATTTACATAATAATATTTTATCATACACCAATAAAGGTAAGAACAAAATACCAAATGTTGTGCTCAATATCGATAATTAATAATTTACATATTTCAGATATACAAAAAGAATTGGAAAGTCGAACATACACTATTTCGCAAACGTCATTTCGTATTCAACGAAAATTAAGAGGTAGGCATAATTTTTCCTACATTTTTACGTAGTGCAATATAAATAAAAATAAAGAAACAATAATTTTTCTTACTATCCTAATCAGACTCACTATCATCTTGAACCTGAGAAATATTTTTTTCTCTTATTTTACAATCAAATAATTCATTTTCATTTTGAAAAAGACTAGAAAGTCTTCTAATTTTTGAAGCATGATTTACAGTATTATTAGAATCAAGATGAGAACATGTAGGCGTACTTATACTAGGACCGGGTTGCAAAGGTGAATGTAAAATTGAATTTGAACATATTGAAGAATTGCATCTTTCTAAAGCACTGGTTGATGAAAGAGAATTTACTGATGTATTGCCAAAATTTAACATCTGAGAAATCGAAAGTCGCTCCAATACAACTTTAGGATATAAATTACACGTTGTTAGATTTAAATTTTTGTTAGACGCATTTTGATTATTAATTTCTAATGCAGAGTTTTCTTCTTCAATAAAATTCTCATCATTAACTTTAATATCTTCCATTTGTCTGAAATAAATGGAAAATTAAAATTAAAAAATAATCAGTAAATTTATAAATAGTCAGTAATATATAACACTAAATAAACTTGCGTATACTTTTTAAACTGCTCCACTTCTTTCTCCAGTTTAGGATACTCGCTTAATATATTTAGTAGTTGGTCCTTGTTATATTCAGAATATGTTTTAACCAGAACTTTTTTCACAACATTTTCTAATGGTGACTTTAGGATAGATAATTTTATCCTAAGTTTTATTAATGTAGGTAACAGAACTTCTAAACCATGTTTTTTGATTCCTTCAATAATAATACTAATAGCATTAGAAGTTGAGCCATTTGGTTGAACTGTACATTCTTCGGTCTCTTGATCATCATCATTTTGTCTGTTAAAAGATGATGGACGTAAACGATCGTTACTAATTATATACAATGCATCTTTTAAAATACATGCTCCTTCTTCTTTTTTAATGTCGATTGAATCAACACAAGTTCCACCAAGTATTTGACTAGTTACTTTTACAAGTAATTTAATTTTTCCAGGAGGATCTAAATGATCCAACATGAAATCATAAATTGCTTTTCGTTTATTTTCATTCCTTCTTCCAGGAAGTGTTAAAGCTTTCTTTTCTTTTTCACACATTTTATGATGATAAACTTTATGTTGAGATTGATAATTATTATAATGATATATGCTCTGTAGAAATTGTTGTGATATTAATGATTTATTCTTTGTCAAAAGTCGTTCTTCTATAAGAAATATTGTTAATTCACGTATCGTATCATCCGAGTCTGACAACATTGTTAATATATGAAAAAAGAAAGGACCCTTGATCTTTATATAATCTTCCAGAAGAAGTTGGATAAATATTACCAAAATAGCCTCTCGTACTTGTGGAGTCGAATCCTTCATACTTACACACATATCTGATAAATATGGTTCAACCAAAGCAGTGAATCTAACACAAATATCAGCTAAAGCTTTTGCAGCATTTATTTTTACAGCAATTTGTGCAATTGAATTCAAATTTATTTCTTGTTTCATTAATCTACCAAATATTTTGACTACTTCTTTAGCAATTTCACGGTCTCTCATTGCTTGTTGTCCAAGAATAACAACAGCTGAAGCTTGCAGTTCTTCTATTTCTTTTATTATTTCTGGCAGTGCTTCCCATTCCAATAACATTCCTTGCAAAATTCGTAATGTTAACGGTGAAATTTTGTAAGTACATAAAATTGTTGCATGTCCTAATGTAAACATGGCTTTTAAATAATTAGGTGCTGCTTCTATAGCTTCATTTTCACCTTTAAAAATTTTTTCAATTTCTATCTCTGAAATCTTTATTAGATTCAACATGCTTGCTTCTAGCAAATTATCTTTATCAGGATTTAAATAATAAATTATATTATGTATAATATCTAAACAAATGCTAATTAATCCAAAATTAATCTTAAATTGTTGTAAGCATTTATATAAATAGATATGAAGATGTTCTAGTACTTTATAATCTAAAGATTCCCAAGAACATCTTAAAACTTGCAAAACCAAACTTGTGTAAAAATTATTTTCTGCAAAAATCTCTTGATAATTTGAAAAATATTTATTCATATTTGGTAACTTGGTATTTTCAGCCAATGCAACCAAAAAGACCCAAGCTTCTATGTTATTATTTGTTCCAATATGAGATTGTATATTTTTTATTATAGAACTGGTGATAACACCGTTTTTAACCCACATACTACAGGCTTTTGATAAATGTTTTCTCATTTTCAGATTAGTTATAGAATTTAAAATTTTCCATGGTAAATTATTTGCAATATTATCAGTACACATAGAAACATGTTGTATTCTATTTAATAATAATTCTTTTAAGTAGTCCAGCACCTTTTCTTGTACTTTAATTTCAATATCAAATATTTGTGGTATAACAGTTTGTACCCACTCATGTAGAAGTTGAGAATTCTCTGGAAATTGTTCTAGAAGTTGAGAGAGAACTTGTACAGAAAACCGACGCACTAATAATGTTGAATCTCTGCATCTGAGACTAATTACAGGTACAATGTCATGTATCAGAGATGGAAATATTAAAATCAAATTTTTGAAAATCTGCAATGTACTTCGTCTTACCATTGCTCTTTCATCCTCTATTCTATCTTTGAGCATAGTTATTAATATATTTGATCCTGGTAATAAGTTAATATCTTCATATAGAGAATCTTTTATATCATGAAATGCAAAGAACTGTTTATTTACATCTGAGTCTTTAAATATGGTTAGAAATATTTCTTTATCTTTTCCATTATCAGATTCTGCAAACTCGGCGATTATAGCCATGGCTTTTCCTCTTACCATACTTGAACAATCCATGCATCTATTCAATACAATTGCAAACAATGCTCTTTTCATTTTAATTTTTAAGCTATCCATTATATTGCAATTCATTAAAAAAGATTCAAGTAACAACTTTCCAATTATTTCTTGAGCAAATAATCTAAAAGATATCTTTGAATGATATGACAATAACATTAAATCCTTAAAGGCTTCTAATGCAATATTTTGGTTGCATATTTCAAAAAGCTTTAGCAACACATTAGCTTGTTTTTGTCTAGCTTCAAGTCGGTCTGGACATGATAGCATTATGTGTTGTATTAATGTTAAAATTGCAGTTTTGGCTTCTTTCTCATATTCATTCAATAAATCTTTTAAGAAATTGATAGTATGTTCACGTATGTTTGTAATAATTTTTACGTGTGCATCCATATGATTATATATCAAATGCGGTAATACATACTTTGCTATGAATGTTATAGTTATTTTAACTGGTCCATGTTTATTATTGCATAATTCTTTCAAAGCTGCATAAGCATTTTGTGGCAAAGAAACATTCAAAGTACCTATTTGTTTATTAAAATATTGATCGATCACGTAATCATCCTCTATCTTTGTAACTTCAATTAATCCATGAATTGTAATATCTAATGATTGTACGTGATCTTTAAACCAAAATGATTTTATCATTACAATTAAATTACAAACAATAATATTCAAATTTTGTATAAGAACTTCTTTTTCATTAGGTAAAAGAATAATAGTTTTATTTAATTCATCAGTGATATTTAGATCATCTAAATTTATTGATTTATTACGTTTCTTAACAGGAGGCTGTAAATGCTCAGAGCCTATTTTAAGTGTATCTATGGCTCGTTGATATAAATTAGGATGAAATACGTTGAACGCACTACTACCAGGAATAGCCAAAAGCACAAAATATAAACTAGTTGCATATAAACATAATTGTCTTGTCTCTTCATCAGCTTCTTTGCTTTGACCATTCTTTATTATATAACCCAATACAGCTAATAAAGCACGCACCTTTATATCCTTAGTAATCAATGTGTTCCATGATATTTCAGAATCATAATTTTCATCACTTTGACTTGTACATCCTTGTAGCCAAGCTTTAACAACAATGCAAGATTCGTTTAAGAGTAATTTCATATCTTCACTCTCTAAAAACATGAGGTACTCATCAGGTGGTTCATTATAAATTATAAATTCTCCATCCCATACAGATTGAATCCAGTCTTCGTTTAATTCACTAAATTTGAAATTATTGAATATTTTCAAGGACTCCATAATAACAACAGGTATTTAGTTTAAGTCATTTTAAATGAAACTAGTTATTATCACATTTATCTATCTTACAAATGTAAACATAACCTTAACTTATCATTTATGATAAAGAAAAGTGACGCCTTCAAGTTATCATTTTTTGGATACATATTGAAAACAATTTCAAAATTTTATTGCGATTAACAGAAAACTTTATTGATGGCTTATCACTAAACATCTCGTATAAAGTGCGAAGAATCGTATATGAGACTTTAGCGTCCATTCGAAAGCGGGAAACCGACTGACCAATTACACTCATTGGAAAGTATAGCAAAAAATATTGTAATATTTGTTTGTAGTTTTATATACTGTACCATATATTGCTGAAAATTTTGTTCACAAATTTAAACAAAAACTTCATATTTTATCAAATGATTAGTCCCTTAATTAAATAATTAACAATAGTAATTAAGCATAATTAAATTATATATTAATTAATCGAGACTATTTTGCGAACGCAAAAATGTGTAATTTTACAAAAAATGTGAATTATAAAAGATTAAGATAAATTTCATAACAACAAAAATTAACTATGTAAATTTGGTTTTCACATTTGATTTCATTTTCTTATTAAAATTGTTAAATATTTTATTTATTTTATAGAAATGGGAAAGGAAATTAACTGCATTGATGACTTAACTTTACGTAGTGCGCGGGAAGGCCCTATACATATACGAATTAAAGTGATACAATATACAACGATGATAAGATTATTCTCTGAAGTTATGGAAGATTATAATGCATCTATGATAAGATATCACAAAAAATGTCGTTTACTTTTACATCAACAAAAAATGTTAAGTATGTAAGAATTGTACATCATTTTCATTTAAATACTTAAATGATGTTTAATATTTAATTTTTTATTTTTAAAAATTTTTTAGTCCGGAAACATATTACAAGTGAAGAATTGGAAAAATTATTTGATGCAGAAGAAAATAATTTATTTGTTGATAATGTAAGATTTGTTGATAATTTATCTCGATATATTGTTAATTTTATAAATTTTAAATAATTATGAATTGTTTTATAAATAGATTTTACAAGACAGTAAAATTGCAAAGCTACAATTATCAGACATTCAAAGTAGGTATAATGATATAATAAAAGTAGAAAAATCAATTGCAGAAGTTAGAGATATGTTTACAGAAATGGCATTTCTTGTTGAAAAACAAGTAAGTGCAAATAAATTACATAACTATATTTAATTTTAAATACATACATAAAAATTTTTATTTTCTGTTTTAATAGGGAGACCAAATAAATAGTGTAGAATATTATGCTGGAAGGGCAGCAGATGATGTCGATGTTGGTCGTATTGATATAAAAAAAGCGGAGAAAAGGAGCCAGAGACATAGAAAGGTATTTATGTGAAAAATAATAGCTCTACATAAAGTAAGAAAACGACATTAATTAATAAAAAAAATACTTTTTTCTAGAGGAAAATCAAACTTGCTATCATAATTAGTATAATAATTATTATTTTTTTGATGGTCATTATCTTTTTATAAAAGGATAAAAATATAATAATACAATTTTGTGCAAAACTGAAGAATTTGTTGCATAAAATTGAAAATGTTTATTATTTGTGTTATGTAAGTTATTATTATGTAAAAATCAATATATCTAAATAAATAAAGTAATATGCATTATACATACTTAATCTTTTTTATTACCATATCATAATAACCATAATAATAATCATAGAAACATAAAATTGTTTAAGAAGTATTAAAAATAATAATATATATAGATAATATATTACTAATTGGTAGTATAAACATATTTCTTAAAATAATTAACAAGACTTTTGGCACTAGGTCTAAGTTTATAATCTGCAGTAGTGCATGCATAAAACATTTCAAGCACTTTATCATATTCTTTTCCTAGATTGATAGCAGGTAATGCAGGACGAGTACCTATGATCATTATATTTGACGTACTAGTTGTTGAAAATTCTACCATTCCATTGAAACTTATTACAAAAGTACTTACCACACTTTTTGTTAATTATTTCATTAAGAAAACCACTACTATCATCCATAGAGATATCTCGTTCATTTGCCCTTGTATTATTTTTCATTTGCATTTCTGACATTGAATCATCTAAACTGTCCATGTCCACTTCTGAGTGTTCTACATGAGGTGGTGATAAGGCTATCATCTCCCAAATTACAAGACCACATGCCCAAATGTCTGCTTTATTTGTAACAGGACCATCTTCTGAAGGATCAAATTTATATTGTTCATATTATTCTATTCATATTATATTGATTACTATAGACATTAAAAATTAACTAACCAAATATTATTTCAGGTGCACTCCAACATTCTGTTCCCACATATGAAAAACTTCCATTTGAAGTATCTATTTCTAAGAGTTCTGTCAGTGGCAAAGATACTCCAAAGTCGCATAACTTAATTGTTTTATAATCTACAGAAACTAACACGTTATAGCTTTTTACATCACCATGTAAAATATGAGCAGTATGATGTAAATATTCTAATCCTTTTACAATTTCATATATTATTTTTAAAATATCTTTAGCAGGAAATGGGTCGTCATCATTCTCAAGTTTTTGTTCTATTCTATCACCTAAAAAAATTATATTACAAGAACTGCAGTCTCAATTTTTTAAACTTTTTTACCATGATATTCTTTTACCTAAAGAGGAGTCTAATTTTTCCATTGCCAAGCATGGCTCACCATTTGAAAGTTCAACGAAAGCTCGAAAACCAATAACGTTTGGATGATTTAATTTACGAAGTACTTCTGCTTCAAATCGAAGACGTTCGTTATATTTCTGATCTTTCGTAACTTTGCAATTGCGTTTTTTTATCGCCCATGGAGATCGGATAAAACCGACCTTTGGCGATCGTTCCAGACTAAATACATTAACTCCTATTAATATATTTACACATTAAAATAATATTAATATTAATAGTAATTTAGCATTTAAATAATTATATTATTTTACCGCAGCCATAACCTATCTTCTCTAAAAATGGTGAAGCTGGTATTTTAATAGGCGTTTGCAACTCTGGATTAGTTTGTAATCTGTTTCTGTATTTTTTTGTTGTTGGCGTCTTAAATTCACTCATTTTACCACTATTCCTTAAAAAGTTTATTCAAATAGAACCTAGTTCTTATATTAGTCCGTTGATTTTTGAATTGTCTTGATACTGACGCTCAATTAGTACCAACTTTATGCATTATGATAGAGAGAAAGTTAACAATATCAAGATTCAAGAACGAAAGGTAATTCTTCTTATAAAATTCTTTTTCAGCATTCCTGAAATTATCTTTCGATAATATATAAAAAATAATAGTTTAAAAAATCACCTATAACAGTTTTTATATACGCGTTAGATTACTATTGTTGGCTACCATGAAAGAAACGTTTCTAGTTTAAATAGATATATGTGAATAGTTTGAATAGGTATACAATAAAAGTAACAACAAAATTTAGTATTTATATTCTGATGTACTAAAAGTTTTATGTATATTTTAATTTCCGATCGAAGAATATTTTCTACTCCTATTATGTTCATTAGGCATTAATTAAACTAGAGGCATTAAAATACTAGCGTCGCGCAGCGGTGAAACGGTGGAACTAATTTATATTGTTGTCCTTATTACACGCTATCGCTCTCCTTGTCTACCGCGCGTATATGTCTGTTCTCGTCGCACGCTGTTGCTCTTCTTGTCTATCGCACAGATATGTTTGTCCTTGTTCCACGCTATCACTCTCCTTGTCTACCGCACAGACATGTCTGTCCTTGTTCCACATTATTGCTTTCCTTGTCTAGCGTCATTAGACAAGGAGGGCAATAATGTGGAACAAGGACAGACATGTCTGTGCGGTAGACAAGGAGAGTGATAGCGTGGAACAAGGACAGACATATCTGTGCGATAGACAAGAAGAGCAACAGCGTGCGACGAGAACAGACATATACGCGCGGTAGACAAGGAGAGCGATAGCGTGTAATAAGGACAACAATATAAATTAGTTCCGGCACCTATCCTAGGGATGATCCACACGGTGCATGTTTAACTCTGACTAAATTTTCCAGATTCTAGGTATATATGTATGTATAAAAGAAATTATTTTAAACAATATGTTCAATATCTTTAACATTTTTCAGGTACGGTGAATTTGATAAATCGATCTAATACTGTCTTACGACTTGCTAATTTTACTTCGTAGCTTTGCATTTTCGTTAATCGCACGAATAGATACTCGATCGAATGTAAGCGATGTTTCCAATGATGCTTTCTGCTTGAAATAATCGTCCATTTTTTCAACACGCGCCTTTGGCTATCGATAAAACTTATATGTTAATTTTGATCACTTCAAAACATTTTTATTGAATAAATTTTTCTCTTTTTTATAATAATTCTCTTGTTTATTTCTTCGTTTGTTTTTAACATATCTTTATATTTGCAGAGCTCACCGCTTGATCCCATTTGACGATATTAATTTGAATATTACTCTTTTCGTCTCAGACAGCTGAATATGCTATTTACAACAATAAATAATTGATCATATATTGGTTGATAGTTTGTTGAGTATTCTGATCCATATCGATTGTGATTTTAGAAATTGAGTAAACTTTCGAAGACCTTTCTGTTAAAGAGGAATGTATCATCCACAATAGTAATCCCTGTTTTTCTACTAGTATAGTATTTGCGTTTCATTTTACAGTATTTAAATATTTCTAATTACGGTAATTTCTAATTAAATTTTTGCTTTTATATGTTACAGTATTAACACTTGACTGCTCCTGTAAAGGAATTGAGAATCATCCAGGCATTCGTTGGATGGGTGACAGGGGCAAAAATTATCTGACGTCAGTGTCTTCAGCGTGATAGTACAGAAACTGATGAATAATATCACCCTGAATAATACACCCAAACGAAGATAATCGATTAATTTTGAACGTGTTTTGTAGCTAAAAATAAATTCGTGTGACGTATAGTTTTATTTGTTAGGAGAAAAGCTGTTTACTGTTCAAGCTTATGATGGAATCTCATTCAAAATAAATGATTCTATTTCAAATTTATATATAACTTTCATATAAAACTCAATGTTTGGTAATATACATACAATTTATTTATTATAGTTGAACGTTCGTTTTCAAAAGATAACACAGAATAAGTAGAGATTTTTAATATAAAGTTTTACTTTAAAACATTTCCCGAATATATTCTTTTTCTTCTTGGTTTTCATTGTGATGAGATTTTGCTGCAACTAGATAATTTATTATAGTTGACCACGGAACATGTTTTTTATTGTATCTTAAATTGAATTAACTCGACGAAGGGCGCTGGAATATAATTATAATGTACGAGTAAATATACTTTGACTACAACAATAAGTGAACCTTTTGCGAGAGCATGCGCAATATCGACTTTTCATAGAAAATACGGTACGGTCATCGAGGATGGATCTCGCAGAACTCGTGCACCCGTTGTCTCAGTTTTATTCAAGAAACTATTAATGAAAGCGGTAAAATGAGTGAGAAAGAATTTCTTAAAATAACGATAAAATCTAATAGATTTTTAACATAATCTCGAAATTGTGCTTTATCTTAAATTCATTCAGATAGTTTTAGAACAGTATCCACTATGTTAACGGGAATATTTAAAGGGTATGTTTTAAAAAAGAGCAAATATCTAAAATATATAATAATGATGGATATTAAAAATATTTGTTAGTTTCTAATTTTTTAAATTTCATAACATAATTTGGATCTTTATTAAACCTTTTAATATTAGCTCGTTACTGGATACATTTAAACTGTTTTAGAACTCTTTTATGTTGCGACGATGAAAATTCTACCTGGAACAATATAATTAACGCTGATAAACATGCTCTCAATGAGACTACATCTTTGTTACGCGTTCTTTATAGAATAGTAATTCCTACAATTGTAATTGGCGGCATTTTTGGTAATGTCTTAATAATCCTGGTGTTATCCACTCCGGTGTTTCGAGGAGTCGCGTATTTATATCTCCGAGGATTAACTTTAGCGAACGCCGGAGTTCTTCTATCTTGGATACCTGTATGTATGTATCACTTTATGAATATAAAATTATATTAAAAAATTTAACTAGCAATATTTCAAATAAATATAATGTAATTAATACTATTTTAATTTAAATGTTGTATAATCTAGAATTTCTAAATATAAATATCAATTCCACTAAAGATATATGATTTCAGTTATTAGATTAGGATATGGATTGAGGAACAATTATCCGTCTGTTTTTTATCATGCTCATTTAGAGCTAGTTGCCGTAAACACCTTCGCTATAGCCAGCATTTTAATTATGACCTGCTTAATCGTCGATCGATATATCTTTATTTTTTTCCCGGCTCGTATCCGCAGCAGAAATGCACGCAAAAATGTTCGCTCATTTATCCTGTGTTCTTTCATCCTTGGATTCGCGGTATCGTCCTTTTACTTCTTTCTTTTTGTAAAAAAATAATACTACACGATAGTGTATGATAGTTGTAATTTTAATTAGAATCATTTTATAGGTAAGCGCTCCATTAACGGGAATGAGAATGGTATATGAACAGCAAGAAGATACTGGAACTCTCTTCACACTGCGTGAAAATATTTCTATCACACGAAGCGCTTTATGGAACGCGTACATTTGGATAATGGAAGTCGCGTTACGGCTTTGTCCAACTATAATTCTTCTTTTGCTAAATAGTTTCGTGGTCAAAAGATTTTTGCAACTTAATGCTAAAAAAAGAGAATTCCAGTCGGTTTCAGAAAAATTTCGTACTTTAAATGTTCCTGAAACTTCTTTATTGACCCGTAATCGAGGATACAGGTAGTATTAAAAAAAATAAAAATTTATATCTGGTTACTTAGATATAAACCGTGCAACTCTGATATTTCTTTCTAAATAAAAAAATAAATAAAAAATCAAATTAAATTAATATATTAATACAAGAAATTAATAAATAAATAAATAAATATGCATTTTAATATATTTTATCTTTTTATTCTATTGCTATAAATTTATTATTAGTTATAATGATTTTTATAAAAAGTTACCTTTTTAGGGAAGAACAGAATTTAGCTACATTAATGTCGGTGATGGCAATATGTTTTATAATAACAATGATCCCATCAATATTGCTTGAATTTGTATATTATGATTCTAAGACCGTTGATGGCGGTTACTTTTTATTTAGAGCATTTGCTGCTATCACGGAGCTTTCTAATTTTGCTATCCATATTATCATATACTTTATATGCAGCATAGAATTTCGGAAAGAATTCTTCAAACTTCTTCAGGTAGATAAAAATTTTAGAAGATGACTTGAACTAAGAAGAAAAAACTTTAAATGGAATTTTTTAATTTTAAAAATTCAAAATATAGAACAGATGTAAGAAGAGTATAGTTGAAGAAGATGTTGAAAGACCAATAGGTGAAATCGAAGATTATAGTCGACATGGAACAACAGTCCGATTAACACCCGAACAGACGAAGTTAAATTCTCCAGCTTCTGCAAGTAAATTGAATCCTATGGAAGAAGATAAAGAATCGGAAGTATTAAATGCTTCTGATATTGTCTAAAGATTATGTCTAAAGATTGTCGTCTAAAAATTATTACAAATAAAGCACTATAATATGATATATTAATTTATTTACGTATGATGAAATGTTTTACTTTGTCAATGCGGATGCAAATTAATTTCTCATGTACATAATTTCATTTACATAATAAAAATTTTGTTTTTGAAGATATTTTTAAAAATTAATACTTCAAATGTGTTAATAATCATTACAATAATATAACACAATATTTGTTTTATTGTTAATCATTATTCTAGCTTAAAAATAATTATAATAATGATAATAGAGGACACTAGTAGTCTGCAGATTGACAATATCATCAAAGAACAACATATAACCTAAACTGTCAAAGTATAGAGACGTCGAATAGTGTTACTATTTCTAACACAAAGAGTTTTCAATAGTTTTTCTTCGATGTCATTGATTAAATAATAGTTGGGTATGTGCTTAAACATTGTTATTTGATATAAAATATAATTTATAAATGTATATATTCTTTTTTTGTATATAATATTTATCATTAATAAGAAAATTATATTATTGCTTTTCTTATAGTTAATCCTTAATTATGTGTGAGTTACCACCAGAATTAACTACTAAGCCATTAGCTCTTATTGGCTTGACTGGTTTAGATATTTCAAATCCTGTACATCGTTCAATTTGGGATGCATTTAGTAATAATCGCAGATTAGAAAGTTCTGCCATACAGTTTAAATTACTTAGTCCTACTCATGAATTCCCTACAGTAAAACCCAAGGTATATTATACTACATATAATTATATAATACAATTCATTATTGAATTACTAAGATATTATTAATGTATTTCAGAGAAACTCATATGAATGGTATAAACCTAAAGGAATATTGAAACGTAATTGGATGAATAAATATCTTAATGAAATTCCAGCTGTTGTTGTTGTATTTTATAATTTAGATTGGAATGATCCACAGTGGAATGAAAAAAAAATGGAATGTGCTTCTAGAGTACAATCTCTTAGGTATGGATTATATTAGATATTCACAATGTTTTTCATCAGAAAATATTATAATTGATATCTATGATTGCTTAAACTTATAGAAATGCTTTGGATGGAAGGACTACCAAAATAGCTGTAGTACTTATACAACACTGTACACAACCTCCACCTGGTTCTGAAGATACTATTGCAACTGAACGTGCTACGGCTGTATGTGGAGCATGTGAACTATCTCCAAAGTTATTATACATTTTACCACATGGAAATCATTTATTAGGATATATATCTAGGTAATTAATAAACTAATTGTAAATATATACTTTTTTATAGTTACATACTGTACATATATTTATGTGTGTTATAGGCTGGAAAGTGCATTATATGATCTAGCACAAAATTTTTATCATCATGAATATCGTATTGTCAAAGGGCATAAAGATCAACTTAATAAAACTATGGAAAAAAATGCACACAAACAGCATTTATTTGTACGTCATCAATTTAAAATGGCATTTTTAAATGAATTAAAACAAGATCAAAATTTAGCCCAGAAGTAAGTATAATAATATTGAGAAAGATTTTGAATAGAAATAAAATGTATAAAATTATTTTATAGGCATTATACTCAAGCATATAATCACTTATTGGAAATACCAATAACAGATATAAATGTGATGGAGATTACAACTGTTGCTTGTTTTATAAATTACAAATTATGTAAAGTAATGTTCAACTTAAATATTCCTAAAGATGCTATAACACAATTTAGATTTCATACTGACAGGTTAGAAATACATATAATAATATAAGAAATATCTAACAAATACTATCACAATAACATTACTTAATGATGCAGATTCAAAACATGGATTGGTCCGAAAGAACTTATATTTGAACATCATGCTTGGATGTGTAGTCAATTTTCTACATTTGCAGAACTATTTGATGATGCTATTCGACAGGGACTTCCTGCTGTCCAAACTCAGCATCCTGGCTATTACTTTCAGTCAGCAGCTCATCATGCAGGTTTAAGACAAACAGCTTGCAAAGAACTTTGTCAGGTATAAAAATTAATACATATAATAAGTCCTATTTTTACACAGAAAACTTTTAAGCATTATATGTTTAGAATGTTACTAGTTATCCAGATCCAGATCCATTAGCAGGAGAAGAAAAACTTGAATTCTATGGGCAACGACCTTGGCGTCCTGGAAAATTGAGTGCTGAACCTATAGATCTTGCAAAAGAAGCTCTTGCTGTTCAGGCTTTACAGTATAAGGAAAAGTACACAGTTAACCATTCTGTAAGAAAAATATTTAATACTTTCTCATCCAAAATATTTATTTATCCATAGTTAAAAATTACTCTAATTCTAAACTATAAACATACTTTCAGAATATAATCATTGGTTTATTGGGCAACGCAATTTCACAATTTAAAGTATATAGATGTCCAAGAATGAGGAGAGTGTTAGGTATGATACATCTATTTATTATAATATAGAATTATATAAATTTCTGCTCAATAATACACATAATAATCATATTTCAGTTGTACAAATGGCTGAAGAATATTATAATTCTAAGGATTATGGGAAAGTTTTAACGTAAGTAGGAACTTAAATGTTATTATATTTACACAGATTTATTGAAGTTACTAAAAGAACTTTATATTATTCATTAGTCCAAAAGTTGACTCTAACATTATTTCCTCTAGACATATTTCATAACTTAACATCAAAATCATAAAATTTGATTGGCCAGATTATTGATGCACATGTTGTGGGAATATCACGGGGAACGGTGGCCCGTCTTAATCACAAATATCTTAAAGAACGCCTTGCATGCAGCATATCTTTCCACAAGTATTCAAGACTACATCACCTTGGCATTTGAAGCTTTGGGACCTTCCACTACGTTTTCGGAGGATTTTAAAAGCACTGTTTATAATAACATTATTAATATTCTTCACGTGAGTAATTTTTAAAAATTTTTTACAATTATTTGCAATTGATTAATTAATAAAATTAATTAATTAATTGATAAAATTGCAGAAAAAATCACCAACTCCAGAACCTGATTTACCCGATGATGTGAAATGTCCCGCAGTAGAAAAGTGGGTAATGGAACTTAATAAGTCAGAACCAATTGTTTTTACAATTGATAATAATAATATGAGTTCATTTATAGAAGTTAAAGCAAGATTTTTACAACCAAAGTATGCTGTTAATTCTATGGTTACTACAGAAGTCATTATTAGGTAATTTAACAAATTTTTTATGTACAGAAAAAAGATAATTTACAATAGAATTTTTTATTTTATACAGAAATTCATACAGTAATACTGTGGAGTTTTCTAAAATAACAATAACAGTTAATAGTCCAGGATATAATTCAGAGTTTGTCATTGCTGATGCTGAACATAACACTCTCGTATTTCGTGGGAAAGAAATGAAAAAATTTCCTTATCAATTTGAAGCTCTGCAACAAAATGATAGTACTGAAATACGTATTACAACAATCTCATTATATATGAGTAATAATAAAATGTGTTGTATTATTTTGAGATTTTCTGCTGTAGGAAGAGAAACAAATTTTTTAAGTCAATTGTATCCTGAAATACAGCAACTTCGGTATGTTTAAAATAAAATACTTGTAAATATTTATCCAGACTGATGCATTTTATATTTATAATAGTAGAGGAGAGTTTGAAACAATACAACCACTAGTCAGTGCTGAAATAAAACAAGAAGAATCTAATCTGAATATAAGTGCTGAATCCAACAATCCAGCACTTTTAGGAGAATGGCTTCCTATTAATATATCTATTACTACTAGTGAAAATATATCATCAGCTTTTTTAAACATATCACTTATGTCTGATGGAGCAAATGAACAGTCAAGTATGTATGCAATTTATTACAAAAATTTGTATTACATTTGCCAATTACGATTTCGTTAAATTATAGCCGAATTAAGTTTGACGATGAACAATAAACAATCAGTAATATCGATACCAATTGATAATTTGGAAAAAGATTGCGTTACTCATCAAACTGTATACTTAAGAGCTCATAAAGTTGGTGATCGAGATATTCATATAAAGGTATATATTGTACTTTTTCCTTTATCCCTTTAATTTTTATAAAATAAAATAATTTATATAATTTCATAATAGGTAGAATACTTGAGATCTAAACAAATTAAAGGATCAAAAGAATTATTATATTCATTATCAGTTACAAAGCCATTTGAAGTATCAACATTATTTTATACCACACTTTTTGAATCATTAACAAAAGGTTTCATTAATGAACCATTTATAATAATGCCTCACATTTCTTGTGTTTCTCCATGGCCTATAAATATTATAAGTACTTCTATAGAATTGGTAAATAATACTTTTATTAGTTATTAATCCTTCATTGTACATTCATATATCAATAATGTTAATTATATAATTATCTAGGGAGATTCAATAGAAAGGGAAAATGAAGATCAAACAATATCCGTTTTAAGTGGTATTACACTTTCCGAGAATGAAACAGGTACAGATGCATATTGTTTGATACCAAGAGTAGGTGGTGAACAACCTATTAGTACAGGAGTCTATACCATTAAATGGAAACGGTAAACGAAGTTATGTAAAATAATAAAATAGTTAAATAATTTAATATTAATAATTGCTATTTCAGTGCAAATGATAATAATGCATTACAAACAAGCAGTAGTGTTACTTTAGCTCCTTTAAGTGTTGAGGATGCAGTGATTGGTTTGGAAGCTAAATTACCTGCTCATGGTTGGGTTCGTACACCATTATTAATATCGTATTTTATAAAAAATCATTCGGACAATATAATTACACTACGATTGACTATGAAAGCTAGTGATGCCTTTATGTTTGCTGGGCAGAAACAAGTGAGCATTTATTTTAAATAAAATAAAAATTCGTAATATAATTATTAATTTGGCTATTTTTCTTTTTTAGATCGATATTTACATACTTCCGAAAAATGAAAGAAAAGTTGAATGGATTTTACGACCATTGGTGGCAGGTTTTGTACAACTTCCGTCATTGTCTTTAACAGTTCCCGCTGGTAATAATTTTATTGAATTATATATTTTTATTAATTATAATTAATTTAAAATTTAATTTATATATTTATATCTTATATATAGATGAAGAACATAAATTAAATAAAGCACGACTTTCGGAGATAGTAGAGCGGTCAATACCGAGTCATATATATATTCTTGTAAGTATCCTAATTTTATTTTCTATTAAAAAGTTGAAATTTAAAAATGATATATATTTTTATAGCCAACGTCACAAACTCTAGAAGAATAAATAAAATAATATAGAAAGGAAATACTGAGAGGAAGGAATTTTGTTCTTTTAAAAAATACTATGAGAGAAAGGAATTTTGTTCTTTTAAAAAATACTATGAGAGAAAGGAATTTTGTTCTTTTAAAAAAATATTTTATTGAGTCAGAAATACATTCTCCATATATACATACTTAAACATAAGATTTCATATATAATATTATAAATACCAATTTATTAAATATAATTCATTTAAGTAAAGTTTAAATTCCAAATGTAATAAATAAGAGTCCCTTATCCTTTAATGCACATTCGATTCCATTAATATATATACATACATGTTCATTGACGCGGGTATATTGATTTATGTTACCATATGTACTTACATTACTATAGAAACCATATTTGTCAAAATACATTACTTGTACACATAAATTACAATATATTAATAATTCGTTTAAAATTGAAAATTTAGTGAATAAAATGGTGGATTATAAATATAAAGATTGTAAACAATAATATCGATAATGTCCGATAACAATCACGTGCAGAATACTTCTTTGAAACAAGATGAAAACCATCTGGAAGAATTGCTGACGCCTATTTTTCGCATAAACTCGGAAGAATCATTGGCTCGTAATCGAAAATTTTTAAAGGTACGGTATTACTTAAAATTACTTTAATATTATAAATATTTCATAATAGAATTTTTTGTGTTACATAATCAATAGTTAACGTAACAAGAAAAATCTTGCAGCATACTATACTAAAGTCATTTAAAAATAGGATTTGGAACTTGTAAAAGCTCGTTTGCGAACTTACGCTGCATATAGTCCAACTGATCGAGAATTGCAACAACGTGTAATGGAATATCGCAAACACCTCCAAAAGTACAACATATAAAATTTCACTTCATAACAAATCGATTTTCTGTTGCGTGCGAAGTACATCCTTTCAGTTTAATAACTCGAGCCGAACGAACAAACTTTCAAGTGAAAAGTTTGTTGATCGTTAGGATCGATGCATCAGACTGATAATTCAAACGGTAGTATTAAACTGACGAAAAATAAAAATAAACTAAATGTCATAAGAATCTATATTACCTAGTAACATGTTAAAATAAAATATTTGATCACTATAGTTACGTAATTTTATAGAACAAAGAAAATATATATACTTACGCCACGATGATGATCTACTACGAAGAATTCTATAATAGAGACGAATAGTTCTTATAAGAATACGAAAAGAGAACGCGTAGACAAGTACGAACGGTATTCACCTGTAGAAATGGAATATTCACGTTCATTTTTTACGTGTGACGGCATTATCATCGCTCGTAATTACTGACACGTAGAACGTGTATGTACGATAGGATAAGTTCGTTTCAGAAGTTGCCTGATAACGACCTAAACCAATAATTTGACGAAAAGCTATACAATATTCAACGTTAAATTTCATCCATAAATATAAATTTAGGATTCAATTTTTATAAAAATATTAAAAGATATTACGTATATTATTATATGTAAAATATTACTATATTAAAATTTACGATTACTAGTCTCGTTAAAATAATAACTTGTATTACATTTCAAAATTATAACTCATAAGATGTTTTAAAACATTGATTAATACCTTAACTCTTGCTTACCTGGTCGTTGATAAGGCATAAATATTTTTTTTATAAATCTATCTCCTAATCGTTCTATATGGAACAAAAATTTAAAAAGAACTAACGTGTACTACACTGAATAAAGTATCAATATATAATTTTGTATTTCTACGTGTTACTTCACCAGCTGAGTAAATAAGTTGAGACTTAGTTTGACCATTATAGGTAGCCTAAATACATCTGTATCAATAATATCTTTATCTCTGTATCATTTTCTTTGTAATTTGCGTGATAACGCAATTTTGAATAACTCGAGAAAATGTTACAATTAACAATTTAATTTTTATGAGAGAAATGAAATAATGAACTTTTCTTGATATTTCTTACAATCATTTATTACAATTAACTTTTTTAAAACAAATTACATTTCCATTACCAAAGTTGTTCCTTTTGTAAAATTTTAAAAATAAAGTTAATACCCAAAAAAAACAAAAAGATAGTATACATCGTTTTGAGGTCATTTATCATCAAGTTGTACAGAGAAACGTAAACTGGTATGTGCATTGCGTTAGCGAAACGTTAATGCATTATCGCTGTTAGATACTAAACGTAATACTCATTAGAATAATAATATGCCACTATAGAAACATACTGTAGAAACATCGTTCATTGGCCTTGTAAATAGTAACATTTATTACTTTTGAGATATTTTTAACTTATGACTCATTTCTAAAAAAATTGGAAAAAGAAAAGTTGTGGTTTTTGTCTATAATCAATAGAATAGAAATAATTCTAAAATGTTAGTTGGAATGGTATTTTGTTCTAAATTGTGATATGTAATCACCTCTTAATTTATTATTGTGTAAAAATGGAAGAATTTGATGCAATGAAAAAATATATTATTCTTTTGTTATTATGTTAAAAAAATATGTAGTACGATTTTAATAAATAACTTTTTGTATATTCATCACATCAAATATTTTATGAAATCGTTGTACTTGTAATAAATTAAATCCATTGATATGAAGCACAAGTATTATGTGGAAGTACATAAGTTTAGTACATTTTCATTATCTGTACATAAGTATCATACATACAGAATATATACATATATTAAAATGTTTAAATTAAATATTAAATATCTTATGTATGCAGCTAATATAGCTTGCATAAAACTAATTTTTACTAGTTTAACTGTTACTTACTTTCACAGTTTACAACTAAAAACATTTTATCATTAAGTACATATGAAATTGTTAATTATAGGTGCGATTCTTTCAGGATTATTTAAATGTACATGATGAGTCCCTTCTACTTTATGATATTCAAACTTTTTAGCACTTAATTTTATTTGATCTAAAACCTTCTCATAATACTCTGGATGATCAAATTTCATTCCAGGTACGGCACGAATATTAAGGTAAGCGCATTTTATCCGACCTGCATATGCAAGCACTAGATCCAAAGATATCATACCCAAAACAGAAACCTAAATCAATGTTAATATAAAATTAACATTTAATGTGTCATATACTTAAAAATTTATAAAATAAAATTTTACCTTTAATCGTGGATCACGTGAAAAATAATATCGCTCAGGTTCATTGGCAGGTCGTAAGCCACGTTTCATTAATATCATTGCGCCTTCTTTAGTTATGGAACCTTTATAAGCATCTTCAACAATTGTAAGCACTTCATCATAACTATAGGATGGAATACCATCGGACTGTAGCAATTCATATTTTAAAAATTTGTCAATACTGTCACCAATTATAAGAGGAATTTTTGTTATGTCTTTTACACTGGGACTTGCAATATCTAAACTTATCATGAATTCTACTTCATCAGGATAAGATGCAGCATATAAAAATGATATTGCTCCTCCTAAGGAATGTCCAAGTAATCTCACCTATGATAATAAAACTTATTCATATATCAAGAAATGCATGAATCCTAAGCAACCAAATAATTATTATTAATATATTTAATTCAACATAAATTATTATAAATTATTATTATGTGCAATAATAGATATATGTGTGTGTATCATGCATTTTAATATCATGGATCTATTTCATGTAATGCTAAACATGAATAGTTAGATAATATATATTTCCAAGGCTGACTGTTACGTCTATATATATAATAATAATAATAAAACATGATTTGTAATATTATAGGTTATATCACAACATTTATTTAAATTATAAATAGAGTGGTAAAACTGAATCCACTCGCTAACCTTTGTCCATTTGAAATATTTGACAATTCTACGTAGTAGAATAATGCCATCCCAATAAACATAATAGTACTGACTCTTTGGGTAATGAGAAGATAAACCATGACCAGGCATATCCAAACAAAGTAGTGAAATTTCATTACTTAATAAAGGAATCAAAGTATCAAAACTGCCAGCATTATCTTGTCGTCCATGTAATGCCACTATTGGTTGAATCCCTTTGGGACCCCACCATTTGCCTATAGATAAATAATTAGTGTGTCAAAATGAAATAATTACTTAGATTTAACTATTTTAAGTACATAGATATGTTAACATTCGTATCACCTAAGTGTCTTCAAATAAAAATTTCAATACGAAACAAAATTACAGCTGACTGGGAAAAGTTCATCATCTTGAAGATATAATGTCCTACAGTTATACAACGACATTATGTAACTTGCAATGTATAATTTAAAGCAATCAATATAAATGATGATGGAGTATGTCAAAGCATAATGTCAAGCATAATATTTATAACAGTCAACCTTGTATCAAATAATTTTTGTGATGATACGTAATAATTAAATAGCATCATAAAATATAATGCACTATAAATAAAATCAAGATCATATTCATATATGAATTTATAAAATATAATGCACTATAAATAAAATCAAGATCATATTCATATATGAATTTATGTTATTAAAAACTGTAAGATGAATTAGTAAAATTGAATCTTTATATTAAAAAAATATAAATTATCAAAGATCGTTGTATAACTTTTAATTTCTAGCTAACCTTGTTCCATTTATAATATTTAGCAATTCTACGTAGAATGATTAGCCCATCCCAAAATACATAATAAAATTGTCCAGTAGGAAGATGGGAAGATAAACCATGACCTGGCAAATCTATAGCTAGAATGGCTAGATTTGGTGGTAGTAATGGAATTAATCTATCAAATGTTCCAGCATTATCTTGCCAGCCATGCAATGCCACAAGTGGTTGTTGATCATTTGGTCCCCACCATTTGCCTAAATTTATCATTATTGTACTATTTTTCAATTTTTATAAATCCACTAATTAATGACAATTTTTCATATGTATATTTATTTCATAGTTAAAATCATAGTTAAAACTGAAAATATAAATTACTAACCACTTATATTACCCCATGGTACAGGTATCTGAATCTCTTCCACACCT
Organism: Frieseomelitta varia; assembly: GCF_011392965.1. Lineage (NCBI taxonomy): Eukaryota > Metazoa > Arthropoda > Insecta > Hymenoptera > Apidae > Frieseomelitta > Frieseomelitta varia. Next base: position 351,930 of record NW_025110629.1, on the reverse strand, counting down.
AAAAATTATTGATATATTGTAGTAATGCTTAATTAAAAGTTTTTGGCATAAAAATATATTAACATATCAACTTACTATGTACATTGTGTTTATTTATATTTTCAGTAGGAGCATTGGTTTTTTCAATTATTGTATTCATCTGGATAACAATAAAATACTGATAATTCTTGTTAATTTGTTATTTATATATATTCAACCACCTACTTCCTTTGTGCAAACTTTGTAAGATATATGAAATTAATATTTGTGCTATAGATAACATAAAAGCGACGATTATTTATTAAAGTCGAAATTACTTATTAAATACGAATAATTTCCCAATTATGTATATAAAATAATATTTTATATAGAAAATCATACCTTGTTTTAAATAATAATATCACTTATTTTATTTCATTTATATTTTTCTGGACTGCTCGTTCTTATAAAAATCTTAATAATTTAAAATTTATTTTATTATCATGTATACATAAAACGTTTAAAATATTGTTAAGTGTAATAAATATTTAATTTAATATTATATAATTTTTACGATCATATACATATACACACATGCATACATATGTATATATATTTAAAGTCTACGATTTTGACGAAAAAATATTCAAAATATTTAAAATGATAAATATCACTTCACATGCATGTTTTAACACTCGATTTCTAATAATTTTCTAAACAGTTCGATTAAATTATATTTTCATAATAAGACATTGGAAGGCTATTAACTAAGTACTCGTGTACTGTGTTTCACTTACGACTTTCGATAATTTTGTTAGGTTATTGATAATTTCATTCTTCAATATTGACTCAGCAAAAATTTCAAGACTGGATGGGAATTATATGATATTACTGATTCATAGATAATTTAGTGATCATGATGATCGAGCAAAATATTTTACAATTGAACATCAACTTTTAAATACATTGAAAGTAACATGTCTTGAAGAAATGTCTTGCAATAATTAATATTTACAAACTAATTCGCCTGTATAGTCATATAAGGTGTAATATTGCTGTAATTATCATATGTTCTATAATAATATTAATATTACAACTGCAAATTTTTTTAGATTTGGTGTTTTATAAAATTTCATTTTATCAATTGCTATATATAATTGTTAAAATGGAAAATAAGGAATACATAGTAAAAACTATCATTCATGCAGGAACCAAAACGATTAATTTTGTACCTGGGACTAAAGTGCATATATTTACATTAATATTCTAATTAAATTAGCACAATGAATAATAAGCACAAATTAATAATTATAATTGGAACCAAATTTTACTTTTTAGGTAATTTTCCATTTTAAAACAACAAAATGTGATCCAGAAAGAACAGTAATAGATGATAGTAAAACAATGGGAAATCCAATGGAGCTTGTTTTAGGAAAAAAGTTCAAACTAGAAGTATGGGAAGTTATTGTACAAAAAATGGCATTAAATGAAGTAGCTTGCTTTAGGGTTGACAAAAGTGTAGGTTTATAATAATATAAAAATATATTTTAATATTTAAAATTGATATTTTAATAGTGTTTATTGTTTCAGCTAGTTACGTCATATCCTTTTGTGTCTAAAACATTGAGAGAAGTTGGAAAGCCACAATCAGAAAAGCGTAGTCATCATTGTTGTGGTGTCACTTTACAAAATGACGGCATTGGATATAATGATTTGAATGAACTTATCAAATATCCTCAGGATTTAGAATTTACAATCGGTATTGATCACTTTTATGAAATAAACATTGTATTTCCTTCTAATGTATGTATTTTTTAGAACTTGTTAAAGTAATCTTACCTGATGAATATGAAAAAGAGTCATGGCAAATGACTGAAGATGAAAAGTTGAAAAGTATACCAGACATAAAAGAAAAAGGAAATGTATTATTTAAAGGGAAAGATTATAATGGCGCATGTGAAATGTATGCCAAAGGCATTGGAATATTGGAACAACTTATGCTTGCGTTAGTATATGAATATATATATTTTTCTTCTTTGTAATAGTATATTTGTTATTGTTATATGTCATTTGTAGTGAAAAACCGAATGAAGAAGAATGGTTAGCTTTAAATCATTTGAAAACTCCGTTACTTTTAAACTACGCACAATGTAAATTAATTCAAAAGGAATATTATGCAGTTATTGAACATTGTACAACAGTTCTTAAACACGATCCAGGTCTGCTACTTTATATTTCGAATACATGAGCATTTGAAATATGTTAATAATAAATAATATAAAATTATTCTTAGATAATGTAAAAGCATTATATAAGAGAGGTAAAGCATACATAGGTGCTTGGGATGAAGAAAAAGCCATTAAAGACTTAACAAAAGCTGCTGAATTAGACCCTACATTACAAAATACTGTTGAAAAAGAATTGCAAGTATTTTCTGCAGCTATTAAACAGAAAGATCAAATAGAAAAGAAGAAATTTTCAAAGCTTTTCAAATAAATAAATATATATTTAATTAGATCAATTACATAAATTACATATATGTATGTATTTTATTACAAGGAAAATATCTGTATCATGTAAAAATATTGTACAAACAGATAGTATACTTTTGAAGTTTTAAAATTTTAGTTCACCAATAATATTTTTATATATTTTAGTAGAAAAAAATTTTATAATTCGTATTATTTATAATCATAAAATTTATTCTGTACTAAATAATTAGTGTATAATAAAACAAACATGATGCACACTATTTATCATTTATATTTAAAATAAATATACGAACTTATTATAACTTAATTTAATTCCTTGAGATATTTTTCTTGGTGTAACATAATATTACATTGAAATATATACATGTATACCTGTGTTTTTTTTAATTTAAAATAAGTTTTAATACTTCGTCTATGACAATACCAAACAGCATCGAGTGTTGGATTTTTCTATTTTTAATCAATGATTAAAATAAAGAAAATTTTCTCTGTTTCGGTTGATAATATTTTTGGAATTTAGTTTTTACGCCATCTGTAAATCTTTTACTACAAATAATGACTGTCGTTCGACGGAGAAGTACCATGTTTGACATATGGTTCCATTTATTTTACGCTATTTTAATTAAATTTAAAACATGGAATGTCTAATTTCCTTAAGTACGAAACTATATAATTATTTTTAAGGTAATTACATAATTTAGTTAAATATCATGAAACTGTTACCCGGACATGATACAAACCTAACCTGTTATACCATTAATTTTAACTTTAATATGTACATTATATTTGTAATAATGACTTGTAAATAAATTCTTTCAGTGTTTACATTTCCGTTTTTTTTTTCTTAATTGTGTAACATGTACAATGAACTTAGAAATATCTCCCTTGCTAATCAATGGAAGATCAAGAAAAGGATTGTATCAAAATTTATTTAAAAATATATCATGATATTTATTAAATAAATTATTTAAGGTTGATAGAGAGAGGAATTGCAATATATAACTTTTGAAATTTTTAGGTTTAATGAATAGAATTATATAAAATGAAGCTTGTTTTTAAGAATGTCGATAAAGATGGAAAAGGGTAAGTAAATTAATGTTCATAATGAATAATAGTAATAGCGAACAATAGCATTTAAAGGAGAAAAACATTATTAGGAGCGTGGCCCTTGTCCCAGAAAATACAGAAGATATATGGCATGCCTATAATCTTATTAGTGAAGGAGATTTTGTTAGTTGTTCTACTATTAGGTAAGAACATTAACATTAATTATGTATAATATAAATCTTGATATTTCACTTAATATTATTATACATATAGAAAAGTGCAAATGGAATCTGCAACTGGAAGTTCTAACAGTTATAGAGTCAGAACTACTTTAACTATATGTGTAGAAGGTATTGACTTTGATACACAGGCATGTGTTTTAAGACTGAAAGGTAGAAATGTAGAAGAAAATAAATATGTTAAGGTAAATCAGTTTAGAATTATCCAACAAATTGTGAAAACCTTATATAACTTACAATTATTTGTAGATGGGAGCATATCATACACTGGATGTAGAACAAACTAGAAAATTTACCATCACTAAAGCTAAATGGGATTCCATTTCGCTGGAAAGAGTTGATACTGCATGTGATCCTACACAGGTGAAATTATAGTAATAAGAATAATAACAAAAATCAGTATTGGAATGTTAAATAACAAATCAAAATATTTTATTCCAGAATGCAGATGTTGCTGCTGTGGTAATGCAAGAAGGTATAGCACATATTTGTTTAATAACTTCCAATATGACAATAGTTCGTGCAAAAATAGATCAAGTTATTCCTAGAAAAAGAAAAGGAAACGTTTCTCAACATGAAAAGGTTATATATATATATATAAAAATTTTTTTTAGAGTAAATATTGAATATCGAATAAAATTTTCATATTAAATATATTTTTTAGGGTTTAACAAGATTTTATGATAATATAATGCAAGGGATTTTGAGACACATCAATTTCGATATTGTGAAATGTATTATTCTTGCAAGTCCTGGTTTTGTCAAAGATCAATTTATGGATTACATGGTACAACAAGCCATTAAATCAGATAATAAAATAATATTAGAAAATAAAGGAAAATTTTTACTTGTGCATTCTAGTTCTGGTTTCAAACATTCATTGAAAGGTATATTAAGCTTTCAGATTAAGCGAATATAATACTGCATGTTATTATTTTTTTTTCTTTTGCAATAGAAATATTAGCTGAACCTGCAGTAACTTCACGGATTTCGGATACAAAAGCATCAGGTGAAGTGAAAGCACTAGAAACATTTTATACAATATTACAGACTGATCCTTCCAGAGCTTTTTATGGAAAGAAGCACATTCAGAAAGCTAATGAATCTCAAGCTATTGAGACATTACTCATTTCAGATAAATTATTTAGGTAAACAATATATATTATATACATGATACAAAAGAATATTATATCTATACGATATAGTATTCTTTTTTTAATTGTAATAATTATATCTAGATGTCAAGATATTAATGCAAGAAAAGAGTATGTGGAATTAGTTGAAAGTGTAAGAGATTATGGTGGAGATGTAAAAATATTTTCGAGTTTGCATGTATCCGGTGAACGTAAGTTATTGTTAGTTGAGAGTTGTAAATTATTTAGGTTCTGGTATTTTTAAAACATTTTTTAATAATATATAGAATTAGAGCAACTTACTGGAATAGCAGCTATACTGCGCTTTCCTATACCAGAATTGGAGGATGAAAGTGATGGCGAAAGCGATTCAGATGAAGATAATTAAGAAGTCTAAAATAATACGTTAATGTATAACTTTGTATATTTGTTTGTGCTGTGCGCAATCAAAAATATAATAAAATAAAATATATTAATAACAAAAGTCGCAAATTTAATATTTTTCTTATTTGTTCTCTTTCATTTTAGTTAAATGTTTAAAAATGTGTTATTATATTCGTCATATGGTGGCGCTGTTTTCTGTTTTTAAAACGCGTTATTTTCTCAGAACACGTGAATTGGTGTAACTTATTTTTTTATACGTTTATGTAGTTTTATACTTTTATTGTATAAAAATTGCACTACAAAATGGTTGTAATAGGAAAGAAAAAGGTATTTGTTAAAATTATTTATGATTTTCTTAAAAATTATTTCTATAACTAAGTGGTTGTAGTAATTGAGGTTACTGTGTTGTAGAAGACGAAGTATATTTAAAACATATTATTTTTCAAAATATTTTTGTTTCATTGCTAAAACTTTCTTTTATATTCATAGTATGAATCTGGAGAAGGAGCACAGTTCATGTCGAGGAAAGCTGCTTTAAAAAAATTGCAGCTTACGTTGAAAGACTTCCGTAGACTGTGTATATTAAAAGGTATATATCCAAGAGAACCACGTAATCGTAAAAGAGCACAAAAGGGACAATCTGGTATCAAAACATTGTATCATAAAAAAGATATTCAATTTTTAATGCATGAACCAATAATATGGAAACTAAGAGAATTAAAGGTACGTGAAATTTTGAGTCTTATAATATTATAACTTAAGACTATAAATGTTAAAAGAAATTATATTTTAGGTATTTACTAGAAAAGTTGAAAGAGCAAAGGCTTTGAGAGAATTTTCAGATATGAGAAGATACTTAAGTAATCATCCTACTTTGAAATTAGATCACATTGTTAAAGAACGTTACCCAACATTTATTGATGCACTTAGAGATCTGGATGATTGTTTAACTCTATGTTTCTTGTTCAGTACATTTCCATCTCTTAATCATGTACCAAGGGATCAATCTTTATTATGTAGAAGATTAACAGTTGAATTTTTACATGCTGTAATTGCTGCTAAAGCTTTACGCAAAGTGTTTGTATCGATTAAGGGATATTATTATCAAGCTGAAATCAAAGGGCAAACAATAAATTGGATTGTTCCTCATCATTTTGGTTTTGAGCCTCAAGCAAAAAATGATGTTGATTTTAAAATGATGTCTATATTTGTGGAATTCTATATCATGATGTTAGGCTTTGTTAATTTTAGGCTTTATCATACTCTTAATTTATATTATCCCCCAAAACTCACCACTCATGGTAATTTTTTTAGAATATTTTTAAATAGATAAATATGTTATATTATATGTTATTATATGTTAATATAATAGAAATGTTTCATGTGTAGATAATAGTGAAAAGATACTTGTGGATGAAGAAACATATGTATCAGAAAGAATAGCTGCATTGAATGTACCATTAATAAATTTGGATTCTACATTGCAAAATACAGAAGATGAAGAATTGGAGATGGATCAGTTTACAAATGTGTGAACAAATTAAGTGAATATTTTACTTTTTTAAATATATATATAAAATTATATATAATTACTTATTTTAGGAAAGTGAGGCTACAAAATTGGAAGAAGCTAAGATAGAAGCAGATAAAATAAAAAAATTGAAAACACTATTTAAAGATTTGAAAGTTTTCTTAAATAGAGAAGTACCAAGAGAGCCTTTAGTTTTCATTTTACGTTGTTTCGGAGCCGAAGTATCCTGGGATAAATTACTCTTTGTTGGAGCGTCATTTGACGAAAACGACGAAACAATAACACATCATATAGTAGATAGACCCAATATGACCAAACAGTATATTTCTAGGTAATGCTTATAAATGTTATTAAATATTTTTTTTATTATTCAATCTTTAATTGATAATTAGATATCAATTAATGTTTTTATAGATATTATGTACAGCCACAATGGGTTTTTGATTCAGTGAATGCTAGAGAATTATTGCCTGTAGAAAAATATTTAATGGGTTGCGTACTTCCGCCACATCTTTCGCCATTTTCGGATAATCAACATGATCAAACGTATATTCCACCAGAAGAGCGTGCTCTTATGGATCCTGATTTTAGACTCAATGATGGTGCGTATTTGTATTTTAAGCAAATAATTAATAGCCAATAAGTATTTCCTTTATTTATTAGAAGAAGATGAATCTGAAGAAGAAACAGAAAATGAAAACGAAAAAGAAGAAAATGAAATAGGAGAAGAAGATTTAGAAAATGATTTGAAAGAGGAAATTGAAATGAATAAGTCTGACGAAGTAAATGAGAAAGAACAAGAACGAGATAGATTGAAAAAGGTTGATCATCCTGAAATATATATATATATATATAAAATTTTGTATTTTCTTTTATTTATTGTTTGCTTTTAATTACAGAAAATGAAAGTTAAAACTGGAGAAGTGATGAAGGAGGATCCATGGGAGAAGAAACGGTTAGAGAAGCAAGAGTACCGATTACGAGAACGAATGATCAAAAAGAAACATCGCAAGTTATATAGGAGTATGATGGAAGGACGTAAAGAGAGAGCTAAGCAAATATGGCTTCTTCGTAAAAAGAGGCGGCTGCATGATACCGTTGAGAAACAAAAGCGCAAGGAAGAACGTAAACAGAAAAAAATTAAAGTTGCTGAATGAAACTAAATAAAAAGAAAAAAAAGTAATAAGTTTAATGATTATTTTTGTTGTTCATATGTCATATTTTTAAATTAATTGTATCTAGAATTATATTTTATTACGTTATTTGCTATGTCATCTTTCTACTTTTTTTTTATGTTATTACATCAATGATTTCAATCATAAACGATCTCATTGTGAAACAACGACTTTCTCGATAATGGTAGATATAGTTACGTGTAATGAAGAGATGCCTTTAATCCAGTCCTCCCACCTACCGGAAGCCCACGCATTCAACGATCCTGGTCCCTGTTCTTCCACCGAAGGACTTTGAAGGCCAAACCCACACACTTTGCCTACGCAATCGCTATATGTGCGAGTATATGTATAAATGTCTCTCCATGAAAGTATTCATCGCGATGACCCTTCCGATTTAATATCCGTGCGTAAAAAAATTTTGCACGTTCGACGCTGCTCCGTTAATGGTACGCTCGAAAGGTGCATTGATCTCGAGCATTTTGATCGTGGAACATTCTTCAACTTGAGTTCGTTTCGGTCATTCTATCGCTAATTCTGTCTTTGATTACTTCCGTGACTTTCGCTAGACGAATTAGCATTGAAGGTTGAATCCATTTAGTGGCGGATAAATTACCGTCGATGCATCCGGTCACTTTGCGTACTATGTTCGTGAGTCACCTTGAATTGAACATTGGAATTGAATGCGAGAACGAAATATCCACGAACGGGTATCTCGCGGGGATTTTTGTAACTTTGCAATTTTGTAATTTTTTTGCTTCTCTTTTTTGGTGTAGACACACCGTCGCGAGGAGGAAAGTTGAAGGATCCGTGGGCGATCAACATAAATTCAACTTCAAGAATTTTGTTTAACAATCTCATCATCACGATCGTAAAAGCAAGAGTATGTAGCGAATCTCTCATACAGTGAAAGTAAACACCCGCCTCGTTGGATTTCTGAGTATGTGGTCATCGTGATTTTCATCGACCGATCATCGGGACAATTTTAATTTCTATTCAAGGCACGAACCTTTTTGCTTGCAATGCTATACGATCGACATCAAAGCTTTAACAGTATCGTGTTTCTAAATCATAAAGAACAAAGAACTGGTTTCGAAGGCAATAAAAATTAATGGAAAATTAAGCGAGAGAAAATGTACTGACGTAATGGTTTCTACGTAAATCGGCTCGAACTTTAGCAACATACTTCCATTCGAATTAGTTCTCGGTTTAAAAGATTGACAAGCGGTCATATCTTGCGTAAAAGAACACTAGTTCAGTATCTTGGTAAGGTCAACGATTAATGTCTATTTATGAAAAAATCGACAGGTAATAATTTTTCCTTTTTTTCGAATTTTGGAATCTGCTTCTCATCGATTTCTTCGGCTATTTGCAGTGGTGACTGAACCGATGTGTCGCGACACTGGCGTTAGTGAAGTCACCAACACTTAGTTCGATCTAGGCATGCGAGCTGTGTGCAGATTGGGTGCTTACGTCACCCTTGCTATTCCTGTTCCAGCCCATCTCCATTCCGAGTATCCTTAAAACGAGCATCCCTAGAACCTGCAGTGCAATCTAATAACGTCCTAATCTGATCGACCTTGATTATCTGTATTCTTCGACAAACTATTCTCTTTTGTTAGATCTTTAAATTCCGCGCAATTTTCCACTGAAAAGCGCGCGTTTAATTCGAGGAAAACAGAAAAATTTGAAAAAATGAAAGTAATTTAATTTTCTGTATAACTGTACACACCTATCTCAGCGAAGGAGAATGATAAAGCGATGTTCGAGCAATTTTCCATTTACAAGTTCCCCAGTTACAATGTTTCGAACAGTTACATAAATATATGGGCGTGTAATTAATTGTGGATGTAAAATAAACAAGCTATCATATCTATTCGTATTGACACATATGAATGAGGGAGAATGGCCTTGAATTTCATCGACATCCCGTGTAATTGCAGTGTAGCGTCTCGCGGAAGGATCATCAATAAGATAGAAGAGGCGGATTCTGTTTTCGCGAGTGGATCGTTACCGGTTGGACAAAGAAGTAAAACAGATATAAAGCGAAGGATGCCTTTCATATGAGCAGGCGAATAATTATATAATCAAGGTTATTACTACATTAGATAATGGATGCACCGATGCGATAAAAAACGTCGCTGCATTTGATTGAAAATATTAAAGAATGACCTTTGAACATCTTTTTCGAGATCTTGTTTGAAAAATAGTCGCAAAACCCGATGCTATGCGAAAGATGCTCGAGCTGAATACGAGTTTTAATTGTTCCCCGGTCGGTCGTTCGCCTCTGACGATGATTAACTCCGGTGATTTCAATGCCGACAAAGGCGATGCGTTCGCTTGAGAGCCACGAACGGGCACCACTTTTCATCTATATGCTGACGCTGGCATGAAGAAAATTTCGATCACGTTTATTAAACCCGCAACGGATGTTTAAAATCGCGTGACGTTGCGTTCCCGTTTTAATAAACGTTTAAAGTTATAGTGGGATGCACGTTTTGGTGAATGAAACACCTGGGTTATCTTACACGATTCAATTAATATTTTACAATGTTACAATTCAATTATAATGTTATAGAAGTATTATATTCAATGATATCAATATTAATACCATTGAAATTTTACAAGTTATTCCGTTCACTATCATATTTAATAAGTTTGTTTAACATTATTGCTTGATTTATCGTATAAATATTTTTGTACAATAATATTATTGCATGCAAATTTTCATAATACTAACAAGTTTTATTTTTACTAACACAACCAATTTTATTTCTCTAGGGATAATAATTTTACCAAAGGAAGTATTTCATCGTGAAAGTATTTTTAAGAAGTCAACATTACATAGCATAAAGCTAAGTATATAAATAATGAGATGTTGTGAGTCTATTAATTTCAAAAAATGTGCGCAGGGACAAAAATCAGGGATAGCGCCACTGATCGTGCTTCTCGTCAGAGATACCAGCAACGTAATTGGCTATTTCAATTCATCGCGGCGCAAATTACGCGCCATAAATTAGCTTGGACGCTTTTACGCTTGGCGTTCGATCGCGAAAGCGGGAAACGCGTCGATTATCGTGACCTCCGGCCGATCTAGGAATTCTCTGGACGGAAAAGTGCGCTGTGTTATGTCGTCGGCGAAGCGTGTGGCGATTGTATTATGATGTAACGCATAATTCAATGGAACGAAAGATCATTCACGTCACCTGGTGACTCGTGCCTGGTTCGTTTGCAAATTACTTGATATTGCTCGGTATTTTAATCGAACGATATCGTCCCTTCTTTTGTTGAGCCTGTACGGTGCGCTGATCACAGGTACAACCTGTAGGACAAGTATTTCCATGAAATCGAAATATCTCGGTGTACGTAAACTTTTTTGCAAGTTAGATTGCTCATTAACGACCGTTTCGCTGAAAGAATCGACGATCATGCGTTAAATTGTGGAAATCCGCATGGGAGAAAACATTGTATAGCTCGTTCGTGCCGGAGGATCGGAGAATAATTTATTTTAAGTGGAGGGATATTATTTATAGCGAGATAAGAAAAGAGGAAAGAGGAAAGAGAATATTTTAGTTACTGACAAGAAAAGAGCTGTTTATCCGGAGCGAAGAGAGATCTTAAAGGGACAGGTATGTATTTATTACGGAAGAGGCTGACTCCGGGAACAGTGTCAACGTTCATTCTCATCATCTCGGGGATGCCGTGAGCGTGTCCGTAAAAATGTACAAGGGGGGCCAATTACAAGGTGGTTTGCGTGGCGGACGGTCAAGCTTTTGAAATTTGATCGAGCCACCGATCAGCTCTCCCTGGCCTGGCGTCGAAGTTTATCCGCAGTTGGCCAGGCGGATGACGCATCGTCGAAAAGAATACGAAATGAACACGTGCCCCCACGAACCCGTTACCCATACTACGCCCTGGCGAACTTGAGCTCTCCCCGCCATCGTATAAAGTATAAGGTGTGTTTTTAAGGTATGTACGCCCGAGATCTGGAGATTTTATTTGAAAGACAATTTGATACGTTGTACGTCAGGTTCTTTTCATTTTTTACATACTCGTAATGCTTATAATGTAATACTTATAACAATTTTAAAGAAAGAAATTTTTTTAAAAGGATTCGATTAAGGCTCAGACACTATTATGGTTCAAAGTTTATCCTATTTTGGGGAATTTTATTTTAACGTTATTGTAAAATAATAATGTTTTTACTATTTAACTGATATTAAGCCATGATGAAATATTAGATTATATCGATTCAGTTATGTTTATTTATTGAGATAAAATTTCAAGATAAAAAAAATAAGATTTCAAGTGAAATTTTACCCATGATAACATTATCATAATTTTCTCAGTTTATTTATTGAATACATCTCAGAAGCGAAATATTAAAATCAAAATTTCTCTTTTGAAAAAAAAGTAAAAGATAGTCGTAGAATGTACAGCTTCTAAAAGTTAAAAACAAGACCGAATGGTCTACTTTCTCGCTGATTTCAAGTGTCCAGCGTGAAATCGTGAATCGCGGTTAACGTAATCGCCGCGCCGTCAAGTTGTGCAATATCGTTTCGACTGAGGTAACCATAAACAATGTGATTTCGCTAAAAGTTTTTAATCAGACAAAAGATCGGTCCGATATCACAGGGAAGATCGTTGGTTGGACTCACGGAAGCCGAGATCTCCTTCGACCGAGGTCTCATGGATCGTTGCTCGATGCTTTAAAAGATTGCATCGTGCCTCACGGATCGTTGCTCCGATCCACGGAAGGAAAAATTCATGGGATCCGGGGATTTTGCTGGGAATCGTTGTGCGTTTGCCAGCTCATGGAGCAACAGTTAATATGTAGTCTGTATTATATAGGTACATGCACACGCACACACACACACACACACACGTATAACCGATGGAGGAAGGACTAAAAAACCGGGGATTGAATCGCTTCAAGGATATCGACAAAAAAAGCTCATCTGGTATTTCGTTGGCTGAAACGGTTCGCAAATATTTGCAGCGTAATTATTGGAGCAGCGGATCGATCCGTGTGAAGATGTGATCTTGTACTTTCTTACCTTGTTTGCGAACCGCCCACTTCTGTGATTGCTAGAGGTTTTGCTCAATAAATTTTTTTGTTACATTGGGAAACAGAAATATAATGTCTCGTAACTATTGGATTTCGTTACGAAGTGATTTTTTTTTTATTTTAATTGATATTTATTTTGTTGTTTTATTTATTTAATTGAATATATGAAAGGCTGAGGAGTCAATCAGTGCAAGTCGTTTCTCAATAAACACAGCTTATAGTGTGCAAATTATCGTTATGATGTGATATTAGGATATTACAATTAAATAGTTTCATCGAAGAGGTTTCGATAAAAAAGTTATTTTTAATAATTTACATTGATTAGTTCCTGAGTCCTCCATATATAGACTGAGAATTTTTATGTATTTATATAAAAATTAAATTTTGAATATGTGAAAAGATAAAAAAGATTCTCCAGAGGATATAGAGTATTCATTATACAATTTTAAATTTTAAGATAGTATTGTTGGATGTGTTAAATTACTAAAATTTTGAGTATTTTATTTTGATTAATTATAACTTGATTGTATTTTATTATAAATTCTTCATGATAGAAGTTTGTAAAATTGAATTAAATACAGAATTCCAAAATGAAGTAATTTAACCTTTAATATTAGATACAAATTAATTAGATAAAAATATCTTTATTTAAAAATATAAAAATTCACAGTCTGAGTATATATGAGAAGTTCAGTAGGAATATAAGATACATAGAATGATATAAGAAAAGTGATAAAATTTCCTATTTGAAAGGCCGTAAACTGAAATACTGACTTTTCTATCTTTCTTGAAATATTTTTATCAAACTCAAGGAAAATATGAAAGAATTCTTATTTTTCAAAAGTTCTTTCTCATTAAAAGTCTTTTAGTGCATTCTAATGAAAATAGTATCAATACAAACATTTGCATGCTTCAAAACATTAGCATAAATACATACGTAATTGTATGCATTTACAAACTCGTAACAATCTCTCCATACTCAATTACACTTACATAATTTGTACCATTTCTCTACTGAACTCATACGGCACTAATTCATTCCAGTTCAATCTAAATCGCGCTTCCTTTTGCACCTTTGATAATTAACATAAATCAAATCTCGTATCCTGCAGGCGTTCTTTTTATTTTTCTTCACTTGTTAACGAAGGCAAGGAAACGTCGTTTTTTTTTCTCGCATTTCCGTTGAGGCGTATTCCATGAAATCACGTGCAGCGTCGTCGAACGAGACCGCGAAGCCCGGTTAAAGTCGCGCGACTCTAATGACATCGTGTAGTCGGGCTAGAGCACTCCGGTGTCGCTGAACCCCGACGCCTCGAGGCACTTCACAGGCGGAGGCCACAAAGAGAAGAATCCATGGATGTGTACTTCTGTACTTTTCACTATTATGCTTAATCTATGGCCAGCCGTGGCCATGTGTGTCGATTCATAGAGGAACGCTGGCGTATAAACGAACGTCAGCGATCAACATTCGCTCGATTCTTCATCCCTTTCTTGATTTGTGATCTTATGTTGGAAGAAAAACCTCTCGAACGCGCGGTACATTTAGTGATGGGATCAAGTTTTATATGATGATGTTCAATTGAGCTGCTGGCCAGTGAATTATAGTCATTTTCAATTTTTTACATATATTTATCAGTGCAAGTAATACGTATTTTTTGATGTATTTATTATTGTGCTTGTTCAATACAGGTTCAAGTATATTTTATGTAAGTGTAAGCACTTGTTGAAATATTTGTAAAAAGTACTGAAGATTTTACTTTGTCATGAGGATTACTTTATCACCTCGAGGACTTTATTTTACTTTATTTCCTTCAGTATTTATAAGGTTCAAACATTGTCTATATAGTATGATTATACTCGGTTCATGCTTGATCCCATCGCTAGGTACATCACAGTCTTCGCGTCAGAAGATCGCGTACTCGAAGAATTTCAAAGGTACGCTCGTATCCGGCGAATCTCGCGTAAATCGAGGAAGAATGCGCTCACCCATCGCTTTCACACCTTTTCTTGTGAATTATGCATCAGCAAACGGTTCGACTAACGCTACCATGTGAGTCGCGAGCCGACATCGCAAATCGACAAACGTCCAGATTATTGACTATTTTAAGCCGATGTCTAAGTTAAATCGTGGATACGTTTGAACGAAGAAGATGATCATTTTCAGGCAATGTTTGCTATACGAAGTGCAAGTCGAGCCTTCCGTTTGCAAATATGATCAAACGCGAATTATGTAAAGAGCTTCACCCATTGTAGGTGTACGTGGAAGATAATTCCCAATTAAGTGGCAAGGATTCACGATTTTGTCCGATCGTTGGCGATTGGGATGGAACGCGATCAACCTTGAGGAACGTAACGGAGCAGGGGCTCTGCGAAATTCCAAGGTACTCGAGTGGCGTGTCTGGTACCGATTGACCTCTAGGAAGAGGATCATCTGTCCTCTTAAGACGCTTAACCCAGAGCCTAGCATTCGCGGAGCGCCGATAAACCTTGCGGAGACTTTCTCATACGAACGCGAGGGAGATTGTGGTTCCAGGCGTCGAGCTCTCGGAGTTCGCGCGTCCACCGACTCAAACGTGTAGTCGGAGTATATAGCTGTCGAGCACCGCTGAAAACGTGTCGGAACGGGTAAGAACGATCGGGTTGTTCCAGGTGAGAGATAGAGAGGAATCGCGGAGCGTGCTGTCGAGGGCAGAGGGCGAGGAGGGGTAAAGGAAAAAGAAGGAGAAGGAGAGCGTGATAGCCGAGAGAGGTGTTCGTAGAAGGAGAAGGAGAGGAGGGAGAGAGAGCCTGTGAAAAGAGAGAGGCCAGCCGAGTGAAGAGAAGGATCGTCGACCAATGAGACACCAGGCCGGTGATGACGTCGTCGTTGTCTCACGTCGAAGTCTCACCAAAAGTCTTCGCTAGCCACTAGTTCGTCCGCGGTCTCCCGACTGGACGAGGAGTTCGTCCTTTTTTTTCCACGAACTTGATCACCGACAGGTGGTTTTGTATTTATTTATTTATTTATTTTATTTTTTATTTTTTTTTTTTATTTCGTATTGTGGACCGACCAGTGAAACTAGCCAACATTGGACTACGGATACACGGAAGGATCGTGCCTGAAGGAGGCTGCTGTCAGCCATGGGGACGGGTAAGTTGCTGCACGGTGGTCCACCCTGGTTAACGTCTGTTCTCAAGCATTCAATCACCGCTGTGATATGTTACCCGTTACCTCGCTCAATTTTAACAATCACCTGGATTACCGTGGCGTTCTCGTTTCTGCCTTATTAACTTCCTACTCTCTCAAATCGATCGTGCCCAGCCGTTTTTCCTCCTCTCTTTTCGATCTGGTGAACACGCCGCTGGCCCGCCACTCGCCGGACACTGTCGATACCCAGCGATAGTTTCTCCTTTCATTTCAATAATCGTGGTCCCTTTCGCGATCGTGAGATTAATAGGAAGCCGGAATTTTAGTTGATAAAGTAGAGATCTCCCGTAGGGTAGATAGCTAGCTCTCCATCGCTGGACCCGACGCTGAACGGCTTTGGCCTCTTCTAAAGTCAAGGTCACTCGGCAGGAATATTCGCGAGTGTCTATCTCGGATCGTTGTCTATCTGCGATCGTTCGAAAGTCGTGTACCTCTCAAGGATACTTGGAAAAGCAGGATAATTAACGCGATAATGATCGAAGGTTTTTGCAAAGGGTTCTCCAAAATGGACGTTCTTTTCTTACACGTCCATAATAATAGATTTCCCACTATTTCTTTATTTTTACATCTGAATCTTGAGAATTAAAATCCTGGCCCCGAAACGATTTGTATTATAAATCCTCGAAGAAGGATATCGAAAGTCCGCGGTGTCCTTCGATCTTTCGCGTAAAAGTGTAACACTTTTGCCGAGGCTGCATCACTTTCATCTCGTGTTCTTTCGACCGAGAATTCGATACGTTTTATCGGTGAAACCATCGTGGTAAGAGATCGATCCGTTAGTTTTCTCGAACTCGATCCCCCTTAACGTATCAAAATATAAAATATAAAAAGCGAAACGAGGAGCATGTAGATATTCTGCGTGAAAAAATGGTACTGCGGATTCGAGTGCAGGTTATGTCAGAGCGAACGATAGCTTCGACCTTTAGCACATCCTTTAGGCAGATGGTGTCAAGGATGTCGCGAGGTGTGCGCGCCATCCGATCAGAAATTATGCGTTTAGCTGGGCGTAACGCGAACCGGTTGCTTTTCTTTTTTCTTTTCTGCGCGCTAAAATAAATCCCTCCATTTTCGTTTGCCCGTCACGTACACCGAGCCTCGTACATTGCACTTTCTTCGTTTCTCTCCACGCGTACGGTTTCGTGCGTATTTGGCGATCGTTCCGTACGATCGCGTCTTGGTGATTTATTTGTTTCATACGGTTCGACTGACCGCTTCCGGTTTCGCTGTCGAAACTACATTCGTTTTAACGACTTTCGAAAGTTCATAGACGTGGTCACGATCGAAACGTTCGAAATCTGGACCAGCGAATTTTCTCTGCGAACTCGTTTTCACAATTGCCCGTTTCGCGATTACTTGCGTCACGATTCGCTGGAATCCTCTGCTCCGAAAGGATCGGCCGATGAAAGACTGGTTCGAGTTGGAAATTGAATTCGACCGAAACGAATCATCGGCTACTATTATCTAACTCGCTGAAGCCTCTTCTGCTAACCTTGAGTATCTCCCTTGAGATCTCGACAGCTAAACAAAGTGATTCAGAGACATGGATGAATTCAACGTCTGTTAAAATCTGGTCAGAACAAGTCGATCTCCTTCTAAAAGTATGTTGGCTTGTTTCGAAAAATTCGTAGCATATTTTTACTAAATTTTTTCTCAGAAAAATTGCATTACTTACAAGATAATCCAATGATATACTCACACTATCATTTAGTCTAGATTTTATGAAAGTTTTTCTCTCTAGAAAACTTGTAGAATAACCGAACAATATAATTCTTTATAACAATAAAATTCTTTCAATTTTCAAGAATTTAAAAATATTTAATACTTTACTTAAATTTTGCTTTTGTGAATTTTTCGAATAAGCCGACACACACGTTAATTCCAAAAAAGGATAATCTTCAAAGCTCTACGAACCAAGACTCTGTCCATTTGATTCATAAAAAGAGAACGAGATTGAGATCGAGGCGCGTTTCGCGATGCGCCGTTCCAAGGTATCTAGATCGGCGATCGATCCTCTCCAGGCGATTTGGAGTACGCTCGAGCGTACGTGATACCCGAGGTGCAGTGAATTCGAACGGACACTTTCTGTGACAAGTATATGCACGGTGGAAGTTCGCCTGGCTCGGATTCCGGTTTTACGGCGCGAGTGCGTGCTTTCACCGGTTCACGTCGAAATCGAGGAGATGTGCAAGAAGGATCCGAGGATGACGATGATCGAGCGGCGAAAACGGGTCGCGAGTGTCGCTGGACGATGCTGTGAGTGAGTGAGCAGTTATTGGAAAAGCGCGTGGCCGAGCAAAGAAGGAGAGAAAGAAAAAAAAGGAACCGTTTCGCGCGATAGTGACGAATCCATGTAGTGTGGATCCTTTGGTGGCGTCCTTTGCGGACTTCGGACGGCGTCATCGTCTCTGGATCTAACGCAAGTACCTATTTTTAACAACGATTACCTGCCGATGACATTGCGTAAGTTCTGCCGGGGGCATAAAAATATATTCGTGATTAAGGAAATCGAGATGGCGAATTGCAAAAATATTCGTGACTAAGGGGATCGAAATGGCGAATTTATAAAAACAGTCGAGATTCTGATATATTGATATATGTATGTACAAATGGTTCAGCAAGGTTTATCATTCTTGAATTACTTGTTTTATAGGGATTTTATAGGGTATTTGAAGAAAGAGAGAATTTATAGAAATAGTGTCATTACAATTTACACACGAGTAGGAAGATTTAGCAAATTTTCTAATGGGTTGCTTTTTATTTCTAAATCACTGTCTTGTAGGGATTTTTTAGGATGTTCGAAGATGATAAATTTATATAAATAGCATCAGGATTACGATTTACGAGTTGAGAGATAGTTCAGCAAGTTTTCTATATTCTTAAATTACTATCAATTGAGAATTTAGTAGGTCGTTCGAAGACAGAACAATGACTTTTCAAGATCAAGTGGAGTGGAATTTCTTTCACTTTTCATGTAGGATTACAAGAATATCTTTTTTCTCTTGGCAATTGAATTATTTTTGAAGGATCTTTTTTATCGGTCTCTTATTGAATAAGAAAGAAGCATTTAGTAATCGTGTGAAGTCATATGGAGAGAGTTCAGGGTCGTGAAGAAGCGCGACATCGATTCCTAATCTCAGAACAAGCCTTATTTTTTTATGAAATCGGTTCAAAAACAAAATCTTCAAAGAAAAATCTTGCTCCCATTCGTTCTGATATACTTTTGCACATATTCCTCATATCGAAATAGAGTAAAGAAATTGGTAACGTTAAGCCTTCATACTAGCGATCAAAAATATCTTTAGATCGTACGATCAGTCACAATATAGGATTTTATCAAGGCATTCACACTCAACGATCAAAAACAGTCATACGAATAGTTCAATGAATTTCCTAATATGCTTTTTATTTAAGGATTTATGAATAGCTCAAATATTCATCATCCATGCTCCTTTTCTCAGTTGACGAACGAGTCAAATTCTATTAAAAGTCTCTCGGTCTTGATTGCTAACAAATTAATTTCGCGGTCAACAGATTCTTAACTACAACATGACTCAGGCTTTAAATCTTATGTAAAAAAAAAAAAAGAACAAACGTATCGCTATTTTTTGATCCAGACTCGTTACAAAAAATCGAAACAACTTTCCCTGTAGCGCCTTAGAAAATTTAAGCGTTACTCGGAACGTCACCCGGTACAAATAGAAGAACGATGACGAGTGAAGCTTGAATTCACCTGTCGTAGAAGAGCAGCGTGTCGACGATTGGTCAGGCTATTTGTTCGCGTACATTCCACGGGAACTCATCGTGGTAGACGAAGAGAACCGCCTATTTTTCACAGACTGATGCCTAACCGATCTTTCACTCGAGTTCGAACCGGGTGGAGGCACCATTATCTTGCAAATGTATTCCGAATATATTACACGTATCATTTGCTAGTGGCCCGTGCTTGCTAACATATTCTCGCAACTAAAATCGATTATGCTCGTTTCCTGGAATTTCTCGGGCTGCGAGAAACAACATTCGAATGGGAAGATGCACAATGAAGCTATATTCGCCGCAGAGACCGGTATTTTAGCACCCTGCGTGCCGATTCGCTGCCATTAAAATCGTGACCGTGCAAATGCGAGCAACGTTTTGCTTGTTCATCGGTATTATCTGGATTGAAGAGAAAGAGAGAGAAAGAGAAAAAAGGAGAAGAAAGAGAACCGAGAAGAATCGACGAGTCAGATGTAGAGTTCTCGAAAGCGAAAGTTCGACTCACGGGATGATTTTCACGAAGCTTTGCGTTTATTGGTCTTGTTCGAACGAGTCATCGGTATTACGTGATTAGAGTTGTTGCGAAAAATCACGTTCTGTTATGAACAGAGTGCGGATATTTGTGCAATTTTATATTTTTACGAATGTAATTAAAGAAATGGAATCTAAATGGAAATTTGTTTCGTCTGTTAAATACTGGAGTAGGTAAATACTGCGGATGTTTTTGCATTTACGGGAAATTGGAGAATGCAAATATACATGATGCAGTGCGCGAAGATATATGAAAATAGTAATATTAAAAGCAGAGTATTTATTATAATATATAGTAATCTCTATTTAACTTCTATTTCTCTTAGTTACGTTCATAAAGATATAAAATACATAAAAATTTGCAATCTTATATAAAATATAAACGATACAATATACAATAGTATATATATATATATATATATATACGTATATACAATATACAATATATACGTATACAATAGTATATATATATATATATATATATATATATATATATATATATATATATATATATACTATTAATTGCATTGCCATTATTCTAAATACTATTCTATGAAATATTACTATTTGATGAAATATTATTTTCCTATTTTAGTAAAATACTTATTTCACAATACTATTTCCATATGTAACTACACACATGAGAAAATAAAAATATTTATATTCTATTTACTATTTCATATTTACTATTTCTCCCCAGCCCTGGATGTTTCATCTTTGAATCTAATAAGAGTATCTATATTTTCAATTATTTACGTTTCATTAAAATTCTCCTGTTGTATCATAAAATATCATTAGCCTTAGAAAATCAATAAGAATGCACGGTCCAGATCTCTCCTAACGATCTTCATATATTTTTCCGTAAATGCGAAAACATCCGCAATCTACCAATTACTATACTTATATTGTTAGCAACGGGTTTTCTTATGTCATCTATCGAGCCACTCTCTATCGACAGCGAAAGGCATTGCCGAGGTCACGGTGCACGGGTTTGTCATTTTCCCGGTCGCGATTCGAAACCCTTGGAAATTGGAGCAAATGCGTGGGTATTACTGTGGGTCGATCGTGTGTTACTCAATCGTTGCGATCTTGACGCTTGTATGCACTAAATAACATCCGATATGAATACACGGAAGATATGCCGTTTACGTTGTTAGATTAGATTATTACCATTAAGATATTGCCATCGAATTGCGTGACATCAATAACATCGATTGCATGATATCAATTAACATCGATTGTATCGTTCAAACATCGACAGACACGTTGAATGAACATCAGCTACAAATCTTTGAAGATCACAGATTATACATGGACGAGAATGAATCTCGTAACTCTCGATATTTTCATTCTGAAGATTCTTGCGTCTGATAGAAAAAAATTAGAAAAAAGAGTTGCAAGTACTTGAAGATTCTTGTATTTAAAATAAGAATTTTATGAGGTACGAAACGATGGGAATGCTTAAATGAATGCTTGAAATTGCTACATTCGATTTTATTCGAGCTTTGACGGACGGAGGAATGATCAGCTCGTACCTCGGATATTCTTACGCGAATTACGCGAATGAAATGCGGTAAACAGAAGAGCGTGTAACGGTATATTTATTCAGAGAAACTCTCACATCCGAGTGGGATTAAGCAGTGAAATCAGAGACTTTCCTATGAAATTGTTTCGTTCATGCAAGACTTAAGTACACTCGTTATTTCATTTACGCACATTATCTGGACTCCACGCAGTCTTTTTTACACGAAAGAAAACTGGTACGCAAAAATATACAAGAGAGTAAAAGCACATATTTTCACAAAAAAAGAATAATGAGAATTTAGCAAAATCGAAATAAATTTTATTCGAAAACAATCGATTTAAATTAAAATCAAAAAAAAGATCCGAATGATGTAATTAATATAGTTAAGCAAGAGTTTATTTGCAGTTAAATATATTTTTTGACCGTGTAAAGTAAAAAATATCGTGTAAAATAGAAGATGCGTGTATTCTCATGGAAAATCACTCGGAATGATTCAGTTTTACGAGTCGTGCACGCAGAGGAAAAATGGGAAAAACGTATGGAATTTTTCGTATGGTAGCTGTGACCCCGTTTGAACTCAACGTTGACAGTGTAGCTCTTGGTTGTGCAATCGAGAATGTGTATCGCACGCGAAGCGCACGCTTCAGACGCGCTTTTGCTCGATACATCCGCCGTCTCTGCTGGAAATAATTAATAAGTACAACGCGGAGCCATCCTTGGCAGCGTTTAATTATTCAACTACACTTGGGAACGTTCGCGACCACGTACCTAGTTAGACAGCAGTTTTCGTCACGACATTGTCTGAAGAATGTTGGAGTTTGAGCTATGGCACCATCGAAATTAAAAGTAGACACTTTTTTACATTTATATTGCGAAATTTCCCCCGACACACGAATGTGTTAAAATATTTCATATCAAATTTATTTCGTTGATACCGATAAATTTTCCATAAAGAAAATTTCTGATGGCATATTTACGACAGACTTATTCGTATTATTAACAAATTTTCCATGATGAAACTGACATTGACCACTTTTAATAATGGAAATTTTCGATATCAGATTTATTCATCATTCTTGATAAATGTTCCTCAATCGAGATTTCTCACACTATATTTATTTAGAATTTATCGTCGATAAATTTTCCACAATGGTAATTATTCATATTAGATTTATCCGCGATTGTTGAGTAAACGAGGACACTGTTTTCGGTTCCCACGTTTATGATTTTGCATGGCATCACGGTGAGGTAGGTGCGTAGGAAGCGGATAGGCAACAGGGAAATCTAGATTTTCCTTGGTATATTCGTGTGAAAATTTCTCGATAATTAAGGAAGTGCAATTAAGCCCTCTTCATCGGGTCTCGGTCTTGCATCAGCTGGTAATTTTCTGTCGCATGACACTGGCTCGTTATTATACCCGGAATCGTTTCTAACGTTCTTTCTTCCTTCCATTCGCCTCTCAGTGATGCGACGTAACAAGAAATTTGCGACTACGAAAAGTGAAGTTTCAAGTTGAGCGTTCCTGCGATTGTTCTTCATGGTTGTTGCACACATTCCACAATGGAATGAAGCTCGTTGGAGGAGATTAAATTCGCTAGCTTCTTTTTTGTTCACCAGTATAAGAGAGTTAACGTTCGATTCACTCATTGTTCAATTCACGCTCAGCCCGATCAAATATTACTCTATTGGTTACATTGTACATATTCACATTATGAATAATAGCTAGTGATAAAATCAAGTATAAACACTGATATAACAATATTCAAATCCTTTATAAGTACTCAGGAAAACAAAATGTATTGAATTAATCGAAGTAATCGATTTCTCTACGAATTATATCTGAACACTTTACAAGTGCTTAAACAAATACTTATAGTTAAATAAAATCAAATGTGAAACATGCTCGAATCTAATTATCAATACATTAAAAACTACCATCCGTGGGACATATGTATATTTCAGTGTACTGATAGTAAATAAAAAATAAGAAATTAAATTTATAGACCGTCATAGTGATATTTTAATCTGTTTTTTTTTTACCAAAAATTATTTTATCTATATACTATATATACAATCTTTGATGAGTAGCAGTTCTATCAGTTTTGCCTCGTTTACGTGAGTATATAGAACTTGAACTATCGATAGTGTGCATTGGACTTTAATTCAATCGTATATGTTTATCGGACATAGAAAAAAAAAAAAAAAAAAGAAAACGAAGTCTCTGTCTAACGTTATGAGTCGAAGTGTACTTGTAAGTAAGAGAAGAAATCGAGGGATGTTTTTTGTCAGCGCGTCTTTGAAGATGAAAAATCATGAAAACGCTCGGTGTACAGGCTGCTGTATAATCTTTGCATATTTATGAGTTTCGCAAGTAATATTTAACTTGGACTTCATTCAATTATGCAGACCCTGGGGCAGTTTTGTCGGCCCAATTGCATCTTTGCAAGCGCTTCTCTATTATGAATACCAAAGCACGTCTTCGATCTTTGATCACAATCATTGTTTTTGCCAGCTTCCTCAGGAAATTCGATCTTTTTCACACGAGAATATCTTGCACTTTTCAAAGAGATAACTTTGTACAACGAAATTCGATGCGATAAGAAGTTTAAAGGATGGACGAATCATAAAAGTGATTGAGATATTTATTTCTAAATTATGTCATATTTTTTCGTATTACATGTATTTCTGCTTTCTAATTTTTCTAATGAATGTATAGAAATCCGCAGTCTAATAATAACGCATTCTAGTAGTCAGAATCGAAATTCATCTGATGAAAATGATCTGTTACACGTCTTGACTTATCAAATAAAATTTAACCTGTGTTCTACAAAAATAACTATTATCACGAAATTCATTTTATAATTTAAATAATTTTCTGTGATATAATTATACTATATAATCTCAAGATTGACAAGTTAATTTAAGTAATTATTTACTACCCAAAGAATAAACAAAGATACTACACTACAAGATTAAATTTTATAAAGGCTTCACGTTAAAATCAGAACACTGCGGAATAAAATTTCAAAACACATTTTAATAATCTCATTCCCGAGAATATCAGAGCAATCGATCGAAAATAACAATAAAATAATTGATCTGGAAGGCTACTTCCTGCCGGGAAGGTCATATATCATTCGACGTTGGATCGGGTTAATTAAATCATGGGTGTTTCGGGGGCCGATTGTTGGACCACACGAAAATCACCGACCAGCTACCGTATAATAAATACGCGAGCATGCGTGCGAACGATAGAATGTTAGAGTGAAACGATGATGATTAACTGGTCGATTGGTTAGACCGGTATCCACGTCCAGCAACGCGAAAGTGGCGAGGTGCGGTCGTCCATTGCCGATTATAGGCATCCTTCGTTTCTGAGACGCCACTCGTTCCTTCTCTCTTTCCTCTTGCATGATCTACGAGAGAGAAAGGAAGAGAGAGTGCATCCGTTATAGTCAGTGTTGTTACGACGAATGTAAGCTCTTGTTTGAGTGTAAATTTCGTATGTACATGTGCGCGTGTGTGTGTGAACATTACGTCTTTCTCTCGTGTTCTTCAGGATTTCCCTTCGTGGATTTTTCTGGTCACGAATGAGTACATCTCGCGCCCTCCTGCATCGCACGCCTGCAGGTATCATTCTGGAACACAAGGAGGAGAGAAGAGAACATCCGTGTATCGAATCGTTAATTTCCGAAGGATTCACCTTATAATTTATAGCATCTTTCTCTCGAACATTTCGTTAATAATCGCGTGAGAAATTTACAAATGACCGTTCGAACACGAGCCTTCCGCTCGGAGAAAGAGAAAATTAGGATCCTCTTGTTCTTTCTTTTACTCGGGTTCAAGTTCGCAGTTTAACCTTTGTTGCAGCCTCTGAATTTTCATATTTCGATCTCTTAGCCTCGCTTTTAGAGAGTTTACGTTCCCGTACAAATATTTGGAGCATGTTGAAATTTCAAAAGAAATGATATTATTTTTTTATATTCTTTTTTATATCTTTTCATTCCTTTATATTTTCCTCAAACTTAAGACACTTTTTAATTCCATGTCTAACATCATGTAACATCAAGTAATATGTCTTATTCCTTTACTATTGTATTTTATCATTATAAAGCATTATTGCAAATGTTTCTAACAACGTGGTATAGTATTGTTGCTAATAATTCGTATAGATGCATATTATTTTAAATAACTAAATTAAACTAAATTAAAAGCAGAACGAGAACGAAAGAACGTATATAATCAAATATAAGAATCAATGTACAAAGTACACAAAGAAGAATGTGAAACTTCAGAAACAATCAGATTTTACTTAAAATCGAGGACGTCAGACTCGCAGATCAGAAGTTAGATTACGAACCTGCGAAACGCCATTAGTCATGAATTGCGCAGAGAAATCTGATTTAAAGAAATCATTGAACACTCGCAGTTATAATCAGAAATATCATTTTCTCGTGTACTTAATTAACCATATTAAGATGGAAAGCCGTGGGAGAAGAAGAGGAACGGAGCCAACCGGTATCCATGCTTCTGGATATATTTTCCTCGACGCTATTCTTCTCTCTCTTTCTAGCTCTTGCTTTTTCTTTTTTTGCCCTCGATGCAGTCCGTGTATGTTCTGTTAGCTCGTGCATCGCGCTCCTCGGAAGCAGGAATATTCTTCGACCTTTCGCGGCCACCAAGTGTAGGCGCCATTACTTGCTTTCGAGTCTCCCTTCTTTCTTCTTCTTCTTTTTCTTATTCCTCTCTTTTTGCTCATCCTTTACCTCTTCTTCTTCGTCTTCTTCTTCTTCTTCTCCTTCCTCTACTTCTACTTCTACAACTACTCACGCCGTTTTTCCTTCTTCTTCTTATCTTGTCGGTCTCTACGAGTCAAGGACCGTTCTCAAGGAGGTCGCTCCTTTTAACCGGGCGTGTAGTCGTGGTACATGTTTTCCTTTGTCTCCGGGGATTGCTTTCGTATCACAGCTATCACGTGGACCAAACGTTTCCCTTCACGTTTCTTCGAGCTTAGAGAACTTTTCTTTGGTTATATAGAGCGCATTTAGAAGTCTACGGAGAGAGAGAAAAATAAAGAGCGTTTCGACTTAAGTTTCGATTTGGAATACTGTATTATTTGTTTTAAAATTTTTTTTTGGATATCAGTTATCTATAATCAACTCCTTCTTGCGACTTTAAAAAATTTGTCTTTGGCTGTATGAAAAGAAGAAAATTAAAAATAGATTTAAATTTTCGATTTAAATTTCGAATGTTAATTAAGTTTAGTTATTTGTTTCGTAATTTGTTTAGAAAATTTTTTCCACGGTTTTTGAGAATATTAATTATCTATATGGAATACTTTTTCTGGGAAATTTTCTTTGCATCCACCGTGGAAGAATCAAAGATTTTATCTATTACTTCCAAAATTTTCCTTACTTTTAATTATTTAGAACTTTTGGGAAATTTTCTACAAGAAAATAAAAGAAAAAGTAAAAAGTATTTGGATTTGAATTCTAATTCAGAGTATTCCATCAATTTCGAAAATCCTTTTCCTTATTTATATTATTTATTGAGGATTTTAGAAAATTTTTCTTCAATTACAAGGAACATCTAAAATATGTTAGAGGAAAAAATAAAAGACATTTGAATTTAAATTTCAATTCAGAATTTTTTGTCGTTTGTGCCGGTTTGAAGATACTTTTCATTTTCTCAATGTTATTTAGTCAGGACTCTAGAGAATTTTTCTTTAGTCACAGACATTTACAAAAGGAAAAAATATTAATAAAAATTTAAGAGAGACGTTTCAATTCAGTTTTTACTTCAGAATGTCCCAACGTTTGTTTTGTAAACCGCTTCAAAAATTTTTCTTTTGCTTCAAGATTATTACCTAGAACTCATTAAGTATGCAAAGCACGCGCGAAACCTTATCTCCGTTTCTAACGATCTTCTCTCATATTTTGTACTTGAATACCAATTTCGATAAATTATTATAATGTTCAATCTACATTTTACTTATTATTTTTAAAAAAAGGTAATATAAGATCTTGGAGCGATCGATTCATACTGAATAACCCCGGAGGTCAGGATGTCATGGCTATTGGCTATGTCATAGAGAGATACCATCACATATCTTGAAGCAAAGTGGTTCGTAATCGAGGAGTACCTGCAAAACAACGATAAAAGCGAAATTAATAGCTCGAATAAATCGATTTCTAGAGCTTCTCTTCCTGCATTCGCACGAACAACAGATCGCAAGAGTCTCGATAACGATTATGCCGATGGCACGTCTGCAAGTGTCACTTTTGCTTTTCTCAGTGCTTCTGAAAACTAGTTTGTCGCGTTTCTTTCGAACGCATCGGAGCGTTCCAGTAACTCGTCGATCTGGATTATTGTGTTCGCTACTTCTTCCAGTTCGATCGTTCCTTTCAAATCTTTTTCACGCTGCGTGCAATACAGTGTAAAAATCTCGGACCACCTACCATAGTAATCTACAGAGAGTAGATATTTACTTTGTATCTTATTAATTTAATAGTTTGTTTCATATCTGTTATTTGTTTTATATCTTATTAATTAAATAGTTTGTTTCATCTTTTAAATATAAGAAAAATATGTCATATATTTTTTATATTATGTTTATTCTGCAGAGTTTTAGCTCTCATAGTGATTAATTTTTAATCATGTTGAAATATTATAATTACATTAATCGTTTCATCTTCTAAATATTATTTGTATTTTTCATACTGTGCAGATTTCTGAATATTTAAATTTTTATAGATGACTAATCATATGTCCAGTCACATGAAAATATTCCTATAATTGCTAAGTATAGAAATGACTTTTTAGGTATTTCCATATTAGTGTTACTGGTTTCTGGTTTTTCTCGATGCATGAACTTCCTAGAAGTATTTGAATAAATTATCATAAATTTACTGTAGATTTTTATGCAATCCCGTATTTTTGTAAGTTTAATTAAATAAATGGAATTTAAATAGAAATTTATTCCAATGACAGAATATCTTTTACATATAATACGTATTTATAATACTGTATTTATAATTTTCTTATAAATGCATAATAATTCGCTGTTTTATCACGAAACATGCATGCATAAAACGATTTCAAATCTAAAATTTCAAATCTTAATTACTTTCGAGTTCTAAAAGGACTTCGGAGGCTCTTGTATAACAATTTACGAACTATACTATAATTATATTAATCTCTGTTAAATTTAACGTTGCAAATTACATGTAAATACTTCTTAGATTTTGAAAATATCATGTTAAATGGAATAAGAGTTATGAAATTTCATTTATTTTATTGCCAATTTCATTACTGTATTTGTTAATGGCTTTGTAAAATTTCACTAGTTCAACTGTGCAAAGAGATCTCCCTGCCGAGAGGAGAAAACGAGAACCTACTTTTGTGTTGATTAACACTTTTCAGCAAACGATCAGTAATTCATTTCATTCATAAAAACAAATAGTTCTCACTTACCGGGTGGCCTTAAAGAATATTGTATAAGAGCTTACGGTTCTTGGCGGAAATTATCAGCGTTAATACGATTCTCAGCATCGGAACTCGATGCTGGCTCATCCGTTCGATCGTTTAAATGAACACGTCAAGTTGGAATACGGTTCTTTAATTGCGTTTGCGCGGCGTAAAAACGAATCTTCTGATGATCAGCTGGCTTCTAAATGTATGCGCCGAATTTGCATACAAATAATGGGTTTCTGCAGGCCTACCCGGCGTACCTGACGCACAACTAATTTCTTAGCTGGCTGTTTGCCTAACTGTAAAACCGCGTCACGTTTGTTTACGAATTCGCGGCAGCGGTTAGTTATTCGAAAACTCGTCGTTTGCGAACTTGTAAATGCGACGGAAAATTCTACGACGGTTCCGTGTTCTCGATGCTGGAAAATGCATAACATGATGCGCGAATTAAAATTTGGTAATTAAGAATCAATAAAAATAATTTTTTCGATAGTCTTGGAAGTATTACTATGATTAGAGTTGTTTAAATTTTGCTAAAAATGTCTGTGGATTTTTATCCATTTGTTGGGGAAATTTGAAGATGCAAAAAATGAACACAATGCATCTAAGTAATATGGAAAAATATGTAAAAATAGGATATGTAATATTGAACTGAGTCTATTTATACAGAAATAGAATATATTTATAAAAAAATACTTTTTATTAGATTTTATCTGAAGGTAGTAACACTTGAAATATTTTCTTAAGCTTCCATTTTGCTATGTTCATAAAAATATAGAGATGAATAAAAATCTGCATTAGCGATGAATGAAAAGAATTACACAGATCACCGGCCTGTGTGATTTGTACCGTTGCGAGAGACAAGTACTCTCTTGTTGCTAATAAAATTACAAATGATTGCGTAAAGAGACGAAAAAGAAAAAAAAAAGAGAAACGAACATAGTCCGCGTTACGTAAATTATATTGGCGAAGTAAACGTTGAGATATTAAAACGAGGACATAGTTCTCTGTTCTCAGCAAATAGAGTCTTCGACGACCACCACAGTGGTAAAAATTTTGATTCTAGGTAGACAAAATTATTTTAGAATAACTTCTTGATACTTTTAGTAATGCTATTTGAAATGCATATCTTTCTATTATGGAAGAATTGAACGTACAAAATATAATGATTTATAATTATAATTTTAAATTTATATATTGTTTTTAAAAAGCAAAGAAATGATTAATTCCTGCATCTTAATCATAATTAAGTATCTAACAGTATTGCAGGTTAATCGATAAGTGTACTTATACATAATACTTTCTCAAGTAAATTAATTTAATTAAGAATTATTGTTTTCGTTCAGGCAAAATTAGTGTTTCTATCATAATTTTTTCTATCGTGCGATTATGGAGAAAAACAGCAAACTGAATCAATTGATTTTGATTTTCAATCAATAGATAACGTCAGATGTTATAATCTCAAAAAATTTTTATGTATTAACAGAATTATAGAATATTGAATTCATTTAACACGAATTTGTTTCCTTTCTATTTTCTATTTTTATCGATCTGCTTATACTATAATAAAATGACTAAAATTATATTTTACATTTTTATTGTACCAGAAATAGCACGCGTTTACGTTCTTACATAGATGAAAAAAAAGGGAAACACAGAATAAAGCAAATATTGCATAACGCTTATATTATAAAAAGAAAACATTGCTGATAAAAAGTATTAAGAACTGCAAACGATAATACGAGCATGTGACATACATACGACGTTTTTTTCTATTGGCCAGAGATATTTGCATAGATAAGAGAAGCAATATAATTCGGGCTATACTTAATTGACCAGCAAATAGCTTCGTTGAAATTAAACTTACGTGAGGATTTTGAATGATGCACAGCTATATAAATCGAATGGGATAAAAATAAGACTGAATAGCAGCCTTATGACTAAACATAAGCTGTGTAATTCTACTTACTACTTACACTACTGGCAATGGTCGGTCAGTATCATCGTTCAATGTCGCGGAAAAGGGAATAGGAATGGAAATGGCAGTGTTTGCTTTATAGCTGGCGCGGCGAACCCTTCTGGATACTAGTAATAAAATTCCGGTATCGCTTTGGCTGCCGGAAAACGTTAACAGAAGCTTCAATCATCGTCATAGGTTGTCTCGAATACGTAAAAGCCTTGGAGCGTGCTTGTTTATATCACGATTGATTGTTTAGGATAAGCAGCGATGATGAATGTCCATGTGAAACGACCACGAGTTGTTCCATCTCTTTCTCTTTCTCTCTCTCTCTCTCTCTCTCTCTCTCTCTCTCTCTCTCTCTCTCTCTCTCTCCTCTGCAAACTTGCCCCGGCACAATTTCTCGCGAGTCGTCTGGTACGTTCACGATCATTGACCAAGCGGTGGAAATTGACCTTTCCACCCTTTAACGGTTTACGATGCAATTATTCGAGCTTCGGGATGGCAGTGTCGAGAGGTCGCGGCGTAAATTACTTTTCGAGCCTTTTCCGCGGTTCCGTTACGCGAGCGCGTGCACGTAGACGCACGTAGACGGTTATTACGCGGATGATTTTATTATTTCATTGAGCGCGCGGTGACTCTAATAACGAGGGTCATTACGCGACGCGATGTTTCCTTTCGTCGTGTTTCCTCGCGCGTCGTGTTTTCTCATCAGAGAAACTCTGCCTTTTCCTTATATTGATTTCTTCGCTGACCTTGCGGTTTCTCCGACATTTTCCTTTTTTTTTCTTTTTTTCGCCGCCATCCGGATGGAATTTAGAGAAAGAAGAACCTGGGGAATTTAAAATTGCAAATTGCACAGAACAGATGAAACGTAGCGAGATACATCAAAGGTTTTTCACTGCGATTCTAGTTTCGTGGCGGGTTCTCTGTAACTGTGTTGCAAGCGTAGCCAATCGATGTGGTAACGCTGTACACAGTGACTCAGAGAACTATCGGTATCCCTCTAGTTGTCTAATTTAAATGATTGATATTTATTTTATGGTAGAAAATTTCAAAATTCTTTTAAACGACGTACTATGTGTATATGTTGAAGTAATTAAGCTCGATTAATTGGCTTTTATTGTTAATCGTAGGAGGATAAGATACTTTCGTGACTCACAGAAGTATATGACTACACTACTTATAAATAAAATAAATATTATTCGAATGAAGTAACAGTTACCTATGTGTCCATCAAAAATTTCAGTATTAGGATATCTCATAAAATAATTATCACCGTGATAATTAATTAAATTCTTAAGTAATATTCTAACTATTTCTGAAAGCATCCTAACATTTCTTCTAAAACATGTGAATGTCAATTTCGTTCAAATTTCTACGTTTGCACAATCAGAAGACAAATTTCTATTGAATTTTAAACACACAAAGCTGAGTAAAATCAACGAATGATTCGATCCTGGGAAATAGCCGACCTTAATTCCATGCTAGAAGCTCATTCAGAGTGGCAGGAAACGAATCGATCGAAGATAGCCGGCGAATAATTCTCGTTTATCCGGTAATCTGTTTCCCGTTTCGATGAGGTGCGTCTTACAATGAAAAAATAGCCAGCGGCGCGAGAAACGTTAGAACGGTGAATTTTCGCAACGATCAATTTGTCCCGGCTAACAATCGGCAACACGTGTTAGACGGCGATCAGGAAAATTGCTGTAATTTTACCGTTTTGCGGTAGTCATCCAGGCGTGCGTACGCGCTTCGTCCAAACCGATAATAACGACACCGTTTTCTGCGCGAGTCGTACACCTTAAGTGGTCCACGATACGAGCCATTATCTGTTTAATTCGCGTTTCGTCCTCATCGTTGCTTGCGCGTAACCGATTAATTTTAATTCGCGAGTCATTTGTGTTGTTGTTCATTATTTCGACACGTTAGATTGTGGTTCGAATTCTTCAGCAGCATAAAAAAACGATTGAAACTTGTACTTTAAGTGCGAACGAACGAGAGCAATCTAGAGAATTTTCGAGATGGAAATGTTGTTAAAACAACAAGAACAATTATAACTAATAAATAATTAAGAAATAAGCGAGTAACAATAACGAATAAATGAATAATGAACAGAATATTCAGCGACACAACGAAGAACATAATTCTGAGAATAATAACGTTTCCTGTTCAATATTTGTTCTTTGCTTAAATATTTTTCTTACGCTCTTTCCTGGAATAAGTTTCAATTGACTTATTGAGAAAGTTTGCTTGCGACGCTAGAGAAAACAGATTGGGAATGAAATCGGTAGAGAAGATTCATATTAGCAGATCAAAAAACAATCTTGTATTACGCGGTGATAAAACTTAGCGCGCATGTTGTACGAATAACCGATGACATGAACGCGTAGCGTGCGCTTTAAGAACGCGGCCGGAGAGTTCAATGCTTGCAATAGACAGTACGCGTTCGCCGGCCGGCTACATGTAGTGATCGCGCCGATTACAATCGTGTCACCAGTCTTTCCATATTTAGGGAAAGCATCCGTTAAGTCATTGCGTCTGCATCACGTGGAAATATTCTCGGGTAATTCTCTTACGAGACGAGCAAACTATGGCTAATAAAAGACGCATTATCTGAATGAAATTCTCCTACTGTTTGAAATACATAATATTTACACACGAGAGTATAGAAAAGAGATATTAAAAAGAAAGAAAAATAAAAATGGAATGGAAAATACAATTTGTTAGCTAATAAATTATACATTTCTTTTCAGTATATATAGATATTTAATCCCTAATTATTGGTATTGTTGGATCGTTAGAAACCGTGATAATTTAAAGTTAAATTACTTTATATATTAAGATTGACTGCTGAAACGAATTATTTGTTATTCCACGACCAAAAAAATTTTTTTATAGCTAGTATTAAGTCAAATCATTAAGGAAATTTGTTTCTAATATATAAAATTCGGTTTTGGCACTCAACTATTTAAAATTATTCAAAAAATTGGCCTCCGAACGACTTAAATAACAATCTGTTATCCAATTTATCAATTTTTATGCAGCAGATTCTCACGGATCGAACAACCAGAACGCATTACCGTTATACACAAACTAAATAGACGCTTGTGGGAGAAAAATCAGGCGATTCATGCGAAAAAATCATTACGTTTAATACGGCAACAGCACGATCGTCGCGTAATGTTGAATAACTCGTTGAATAAAGTAAGTGGGAGATTAGAAAAAGAATAATCGCTGTTACAAGATAATCCTGATCGTCAATCCTGATGTCTCCATCGCGGACAGAGGGTTTTATCACCAGACTGTTTAAAATTGCTTATAACGCTGATAATCGGTATTTCATGACGCTTCGGTAATTAGCGTTCCCCGAGCTAGCTATCGTTAAACAACTTTCATGCTTGATAAGCTTCAGGATTATGCGGTCTTTCTCGACTATTCGAAATTACTTCGTTTACAAGCATTATTCGCGTCGCGTTGCAAATTAATTACGTACGAGAGATTTACGACAGATTTAAATTCATTTTGACTGTAACAGTGAATCAACTTCGAAACACTAAACCAGAAAATTATTGCTTATTTTTATTAATCGCGGCCTGATATCAATCTTTCTCTCCTGAGAAGAATCAGAGTGTGAAGCTCTGCTCTCTTCATGAATTAACATCGTACTCTTACACATATAATTTATGCACTAGCATTACTTCATGTGATGTTCTTGGTTATTATAATATAATTGTGCGGCTCAATAACTGTAATTTATGCTCTATTAAGAGTTCTTGAAAGTTGCATCTTTTGAAGAGTGCTAAGGTAATACAATATATAATATACTGGATCACAGAATATATTTACTATATACTCTCACGATTATTAAATCCAACGATTTAAATGTTTATTTATATCATTGTTACTTTTTGTAAACAATATATCAAGTTTAATTATTAAAATATTAATAGAGTGTGTATTGTGTACTGTTAAGGAGTTCATTATTTAAATATGCGAGGGTTCAGTTTTAAACTTTTTCTCTACTTTCCTTACTTCTTTCAAAAATAACATGCTTAGACTACCAAATTGGTTCAATTTAGTGTTCAATTTATATTTGGTATTTAGTAATCTATAGGATAATTATTTACTAGTAATTATTAATTTTTTATGTTTACATAATTCAATTTACTTTTGTACAGTTATTAACTATTATTTTGCTCACTTTTGGTCCCCTATAAATTTTTATTCTGTACGGTTTGTAATTGTATCAGATTACAGCTTTTAAAAGTTAACTGAAAGAAAGTCAACTGAATCGCGTCTAGCAGTCACTCAATCGATACGATTTTCGAATCGAGGCCACAGAGAGACGAACCTTGGCTCTCATTCGCACGTCTTCGCGTAACAGGTATGCCACCTGGTTTTCCCTCGTTTTTCTCACGTCCTACGTTCTTCGTTCACCCGCGTTCCTTTTGATCACCACGCAATACATTAATTCGCTGATCTCCAACGTCATTGCCTTGTCCCTGCCAAAAATGGTATCCCGTTCGATGAACGGTGACGCATTACCGTCTCGTTCTACGGTTCACGAGATCTGTAATGTAATATATGACCCAGAGGCCACGAAACTGTAAGATTTTAGAGGTCACTATTTTGTCTGATGTCTGTAATAATTTTTATTACGTGTGTAATTAATGTAACAACACGAATACACATTTCGTCTGATGAATGAAAATTTAAATATTTATATAAATACATAGTCAATGGAAGTCTCACAGACACTAAGCTCTCCGTGGGCAAAAATATTATCGCATTGTCTATACGAAAGCTTCCTAATTTAAAGAAAAAAATGTAAAAATTTTGGGATTTCTTAAAGAAGATTTTATTACATCAATTTTACCAGTTGTTAAGTCAAATTTATGAAAGATTGAATCAGCAAGAATGAACATTCGAATAAATCGCGAGTGAAATTTCGTAAATACGCTGTTCTTGTTCACGCTCGAAATTCTGAACTCCGTGAAGTTTATATGAAGGGAATGATATAAATACGAAAGGAAGAGAGACCACCGGGGAACACGGTTAGCGTAATTGTTCAAGGCGGGTTGAACGCACCGAGGAGAATTTCGATCGCTTCGGGAGGTCGACACGCGGGAGTTGCACGTGGAACCGTTCGCTTCGACTAGCATCACGTAGCTCGAAAAGATGCTCGCGTTACGGCGTATCTTTACTGTTAGGCACTGCTTTACGACGCCAGGCGTCTCTTACAGCGGATTGTAACAACACGGGCCAGCGCGAAATCCGTGGAAAACGTAACGGTATTGACAACGCGCGTACACTTCGCGGCTCGACGCTTCTCCTAGGTGTAGTTTTATTTGTTTTGTACCATTCTGCTGAGTATGTACTCGCGTCGTTTCATTCCAAACAACGTGTACTTTTATGCTCCATTTTTTATTCCGAGAACTGAAACTTCGTGGATAGGGAAACTTGATCCATCGTGGTGATCCACAAAACTATTTGCACATTTATGGAAGCTTGCACTTTTATATTGTATGTTATTTATAAAATTATTTATAAAATATTAATAAAATATTTTATATAACACTTATGATTTAAAATATATAAAATATAAAATATAAAAAAATATAAAAATTATAATATAAAAAAGTTCCTACACAGATGATGTGAATACTCTCATCAGAAACTGTATTGATAAAAAGTTTTTATCATACAATGAAACTTCATTCATCCGAACTTGTCTAATGACAAACAATCCATACAATATTTCCCACTATCTATTATTTTTCATCGGCATAATAAGAACTCAAGCTCTATTCAAACGTAATAAATAAGTAAAACGTGGCCAGTGAAAGTTCAAGCGACCATTCGATGAATTTTAAACAATTGTCCACGCAGTTCTGCTGTTTCTATTGTTACAATTTCAAACGAACGTGCACGTTCATGTTCACGCGTTTCGGCGTGAAAACGCAGGACGTGTCCTTTACGCTCAAGGTTGCTGATGGCGATTTAATTTGTTGAAAACCAACAGCGAGATAAATGTTTCATTAGCATTCGCCTGGTGACGCAAACCATATGTTAAAACAATGGCCGTGCGAGTTTCAGCGGCTTGTGGCCGCTTTCCACGTTCCGGTGTCGGGCTTTTGCGGATGGCGAAAACACAGCCACGTTTCTCGCCGATACGCCTCGTCCTTAGCTGTTGGACGGAATCGTTCGTTGCCTCTGCTACTTCCTGAGTCTTCGCTCGCATACGAATGAGCAACGTGGTATAGATACATCTACGCCTCGTGGCGGTCTAAACGAAACAAAACGAAAAAGGAGAAAGAGAGGAATATGATTGATCGGACGTTTCCTTTGTGCAGAGA
The DNA here is from genome assembly GCF_011392965.1 of Frieseomelitta varia. NCBI lineage: Eukaryota > Metazoa > Arthropoda > Insecta > Hymenoptera > Apidae > Frieseomelitta > Frieseomelitta varia. Next base: position 314,124 of record NW_025110629.1, on the reverse strand, counting down.
TATAATTTGCGGCGAGGTGTTGTAAAATATAGTCGTTGTGTAAATTTAACAGTTAGAAAGGTCATAAGCGGACTGCAGAAAACTATACGCATTAGGCGCGCGTATAATAGGAAATTGAACTGGCAGGGATTCAGAAAGAAAGATTTTAACGTCTCTTGATGGATGCTGGCGCACATACTCGTTCATGAGCTATAATGATCGAGTCCAAGTGTTGGAAAGTATAAAAAAGTGAGGATGTTAGAAGGGTTGTAAGTTTTCTTGTTGTTTTTTCAAATTCATTATCGTTTACGCGGTATACTTGTAATGAATACGCTTCTGCGAATAAGTCATTCCTTTTTTATAGAGATTAAATACTAATCAAGCATTGAGGTAATGAAATGAAGAAATTTAGAAAAAAGCGGAGTTAAGATGAGTTTCATGAGTAGGAAATTCACGTTTAATTAAAACATAATTCCGAATATCTGACTGGGTATGTACATTTATTTCCCAATGCAGCGTCATTTTTATAATATCAAATTTTTATAATTATGTATTTTTATAATTATTATATTACCAAGTGATATAAAATTTAATATACTTGAATCTAATTATATAATGCTATAACAGACACAGTAGTGTGCAAAATATACTTTTTATAGCTTTATATTATTTTTCTTCTTACAGTTACGTATAACTCGTTCATAAGCCATAATAGTATATATGTATAAAGAAGTATTAAAAGGGCAAGGACATTAGAAGCGTTATTTTTCGAATTCATTATCGTTTACGTGATCTTTTCATAATGAATAAGCTTGTGCAAGTAAGTCATTTCTTTTTATAGATATTAAAATCATGCATCGAGATAATGGCGAAATTTAGAAAAGGTATGGATGGGGATAAAGGTTTGATTTCTAAGAAACTCATATTTAAATTAAAAATATAATTTCAAAAGATACATTAACTGTATATGTACATTATTTTTTTTAGACGCTTTAACATATTTTTTAATATAATACTGCCTTTCAAGAGACTTTAAAACGGATGTTATTAAATACATTCTTTTTTTTTTTACTAAAAATGCTAAAAATATATGTGTATAATTGAAAAATAGATGTCACAGATCTTCGCATCTGTTCTTCTATTTCCATACTATAGAATAATATAACATTTTATAAGAAAAATTTGTCAAATTCACACGAAGGACAGATGAGAGTTTAATATCCATAAGTACGTTTCAAATATTGAATAAAAACTTTCTTTAAAAATCTTCTGCCTTTGATGAAACTTCATGATGATCATTAAAAAGATCAAGTATAAAGAATTCGAAAGTGTCCAATTTTCAATTGTTCATACCTTGTAACCACTACAAAGATGCAAGGAAAGCTAGCAAAATAATTAAAGGGAGTATCAAAGAGACTTTCAGTGGCATTGGGTGCCAATAGAGAGAATTTCGGAATTAATTTCAGGACGATGAGAGGGCCCACGCATTACGCCAGTTTTAGTTTGTATCTTAAACCAACTCGTAGAACTTTCACTTCGCAACTGAATAATTCTGTCTCGCCTCGGTTCGGCCGTTCTCTCGTTGGTGGCTCGCAGTGGGCGTAAGTTTTAGGCTCGAATCACTTGCCAGCTTTTATACTTTGGTTGATTCATGCCGGATGTTGCCACAGGCGAGCACGATGGACGCCGGATCCGTGTTCAGAATAAGAATTTCTTAACCGAGCTGCAACCGAGGCTGATTCGATTCGCACGCGCATCGTCCACCGCTTAGCTTCCTCTTCATCCTAAAGTAGCAATATCTTCATCGATACCTGTTTCGTTTGCAAACGTGGCGTATAACACTGACGTCCCGAGCCAAATATGGTGTTGAAACAAGAAATGCTTTAATGCTAGAGTTACTGTTCACTACACTGCGGGTCTTTATGCATTCATCGGAAATTTAAAAATACGATAATCTCCAGAATTCTTGTAAATTTGGTCTTGTAATATTTATTTAATTATAAAAATGTAGATTCATAAAATTCTAGTAGCCTTATTACCGTTAAACATTGTCTATTTAAAGCACGCAGAGTGACATTGAAAGCCTCTTTACTGGATGAATGAAAGAAATTTGATTATGGGACGCTAACGGAGCTGTAAGTCCGGTTTCTAGATTTAATTCAACGATATTTCAAGTATTGTCGATCGATTGGGAAGAGGAAACGCTAATGGTTGGGATATAATGGATCATCGATTGCAAGATGGCTTTCGGTCGAAGCCAGGATGTTGACCTGTGCTTCATCCTATCTGGGAATCGTTATGAAACGATGCTAATTAGCGTGGTTTTCTGGATTAGTAACTGGAAGCAATTCGCGATGAGAAACACGAATTATCCCGATAATTATCGATCCGAATGTCGAGAGAAGTCACGGTCATTGCTTTGGGAACAAATAGGTATTAATCGAATGTTAAAGATTAACAAGAAGTGAAATTATTGGCATAATTAAAGAATTTTTTAAAATTTATTTCAGGTTTGAGATAAATCTGTAAATGTACATACAAGATATTTAATTTGAGTAGAAATATATATTTCATAGAGATCATAAAATAATGAAATAGTCTATTTTCCATTTCATTAACGTTGAGTATGATTATTGCTCATTATACGCTTATGATGGTTTATATTCATGCTATATATTAATTTTTTCTAAATGTACAATTGCGGAAAATATTTTGCAATTTCCATATAAATATCTTCAGATTGGTTCCGAATTTTATTAGTGTAATTATAACAATTGTCTCAGAATTACAGAATAATGAATTACAGAATTGCAGAATAATGAAATTTCAAAAATATTTAAACAAATTAATTAATTATCCATTATATTAATAAATTGCAACATTCAATTTAATATCAGCTTGTTTATCACATATTTAAGATAGTCAATTTTTTTATTACATATATGTTTGAAGTAAATATCTTCAACTTCTACATGCACTTTGAAATTGGTTTCAATATCCATTACAATGTTAATAAAATTTCAAAAAGTTTTGTACAACATACATAGAGTTATTTTCTCTCTATGTAAAATTTCTGGAAATATTTAAATAGTTTCGTGAGCCATTGTATTTTGTGCGACTTTCTTATGTAAAATGGAAAAATTTCACTTGACTTGCAAAAATTTGTTATTCAGCGGTACAAGCTTGCGCTGGATTCAGTGACTAGAATTCTAGACTGGACGATCTTCGTCTACGGGAACCGTTACCTTATTTCGTAGTACACGAATCCGTGTCGTTGGACGACAACAAGGTTTCGACTTCAGCTTGCATTTCTCCTTTTCTCGCGCGGATCGAATCGGTTTTGCAACAGATATGCGTGACCAAGGCGAGAGAGAGTCTCCCGTCGCGTCATTTTTTGCCGTTAAATTGGCACATCGATCGATAAATATTCATTTTTATTACGTGCGCTTTATATTTATCTGCATTTATTCTATATATTTTTCAACGTAGCAGAAAATTTTAAATTTTCTCCGTGAAGAGTCTTCTCTCGAGGTCTGCTATAAATTAAAAAAAAAAAAAAAATGGGAATTTTCGAGTTATCAATGTTCTTAGTTGGGGAAAAGATAAATAGCGTAATCAAGGCTTTGTTTCAAGCTTCACGTTAAATATCTTCGATAATTTAAATTTGAATTCTCTTGTAAGTCAATTTTTGGTGATACATCTGAAAGATTACACATTGTCCTTTTCAAATGGTAGAAAAATAATTCATAGTTTCATCACGTGTACTGTATTACAGTACGTAATGAATTTTAAATTGATGTTACATGTTATTAATTAATTTATTACTACATAATGTTACGAGTATTTGATAGACACATTATGAAATGTGTATTGTGGATATATAATAATTTACAGTTTCATCACGTGTAAACTACACACAGTTAGAATTTATTAACTAACTTAATACTATATACAGCGATATAGCATTAACTCAACGCTTATTAAAACAAATATTTTTATAATTATCCGTAACATTAACCTAAGAGGTGAAATTTCTTTCTGAAATGTGTGGGACGATTTCCATCCACACAGACTAGAACGCAAAAAAAAAAAGAAAAAAAATAGTACAAGTTGTCGAGATTACAGACGTATTGTGTCACATTTAAACACTTTCACGGCGTCGAAGAAACCACGCATCTTCTATAAAATGCGACGAAACGTGGGCGATTCGACGAGGAAAAAAATTTAGGACGTCACGATAATTTAATTGATAAGTCGGTACGTGATAGCTGTGCTTGTTCGGTGCATGATAATTAAATCGTTCGATTAATCACACGGTCAAATGTCGAAATCAACATAAATATGGAGAGAAATCGTGAACTACGTCGGCTGTGGATTTTTTTGAGGTTCTTTCGTTGCACAGATAATAATTAGACTAGTGACAGGATAAAATTTCAAGAGCAAAACAGGGAAAAGCGTTGCAATTTTACAAAAAAGAAAAAAAAAGCGAAATCACAGAATTTTATAAATTTTACAAATACAAATTTTATTTATACTCTTGTATTTATGCGAAATGTGAGATGCAAAAGTAGGATGCATACAATATGCAAGCGTAGAGTGATAGTTAAAATTTTCAATTGATAAAATACATTTTTATTTAAGTCCTATTATTATTTGTTAAATTTTTATTTAACTCCTATTATATTTAATTAAATGCTCATTTCATTCCTATTACTTTTGCAGAGTAATGATTGCAGAATAAAAATAAAAAAAAAAATAAGTAATAAATAATACAAATACAATAAAAGTGGTGAACAGAAATTGACGCTTAGACGATCGAGATATGATTGAAAGGAGGTCACGGAGAAGGACTTCAACAAATTCTTCTCATTAACTCGTTCTTCTTTTTCCGAGAGGTGTTGCAATACAGATGCGTGGGAGTTTTGCGTTATTGGCACCGGAGATACATATGTGCAAAGGCACGCGTGTTATTGTGGCTAGCGTGTGTGTAACGCCGACTAATTGATAGGTTTTGTCATAGTTTCCTTCTGCCTACTGGATGATATCATTGACACGGTAACACATTTCATGCCGATACTCTTACCGAGCGCCACGACAAAGTAGCATGACTATTTGCATAAAGTGAACGCATGTGAGAGTGCTACGCATGTAGAGTTTTTTCCATGCTTCGTACACCACTTTCAGTGAGAGAAATTGAAAAGCTTTCTACAAAAAGGATTCGTAAAGGAAAGTGAACTTTCTTGGAAATTTTAAGTCTAGTTTTTTAGTATTGCCTACATTTGAATTAACAATTATATTTTTATCGTTGGTTTTATATCTACGAAATAAATAAGAATTTAATAAGAATTTTATAATACAGATAGAACTTAATTATATAAACTGATTGCAGGATATAAGTAGATTTTACTAGCAAAGATTCATTTAAACGATATTGATTAAAATTTGGTTTGAATAAATGGAGTTCATGTAAATGAATTTCTACTGTACTAGAATGTATCCTTTTTTCTTAATTATTTTTTATTAAAAACTCAAAACGAAAAAGGAACAAATATAATAATTGTCCCAAGAAGTGTAGATACTCCTTTAATTCCTCAGTCACCATGTTTTTGTTTCCAAAAGAAAATCTTCTAATCCATTAATTGAATTTCAACGAGGTAACATTATCTCATCTGTTAATAGTATCCAATTAAATTCTACAATAAATACTGAATTCAAAACAGCAGATGGTATCATTCTGTTACATCACTATACGCGTACTTTTTCAAGCCACTTCCGTGAACGTTTCGCACGGAATTGCGGAAATGGCGCAGTCTTGACGCATCAGAATTTCGTAGTGAAGATGGTAGTTAATTTCCATGACGAAAATTTATAGTCAAGGGATAGATGGTCTAATAGGCCTGACAGCTGTGTAGCCATTCGACGTTGTAGAATTAAGGGTACAAGAAGATGGTAGGTGCAAATAGGAGGGTCACAGGTGCATCGCACTCGCATGTCCGTCTTTGTTACGTTCTTCCGAGTCGTTCCTTTTCTTTTTCTGGGCTTCTTGCTTCCATTTGGATGCTGATGTCCGTTAGTGTAAAATGTATTGTTCGCGAATAAAATGTATTATCTTACTGTCATGCTACGATTCCTAAATTTTTATATTTCAATCCTGCTATCATTTTAGTAAACGAGACATATAATTAAAGTATATATTACATATAACATAGAACACATGATATTGAAACGAGAGATACGTTCATTTTCTATACGTAATGTAACAAAATGTTCCAGGTAACTGTGTAGTGAACACGAACGAAGATGGATTGTTTTAAGATGTTACCATAAAAACTATATTCTCTATGCACGAATTCGAAAACCAGACAAGACTAAAAATAACCATGATTCTGACATTCTTCAGATATTTTTACGAAACCTCTCTAGCTCATAAGTACATACGTAGCGAATCTTTATCAAGATCAAGACTAAATCGTCGAAGAAAAACTCGCAAGACCGGGAATCCAAAAGCCTATCTTTCTGCTAGTTTTCTCCCATTCTTCTTCAACCCTTCGTTCTACCTCCTTTCCTCTAATTCCATCATTCTTGTCCCCTTGCGCGCTTCCTTTCTCTCTCTTACTCGAACATTTTCTTCAATGATGCTCTTCCTTTTTCCTGACGTCCTCGCCGCCGGGTTTCCTCCTCCTGCTCGTTTTTCCTGGCCATCTTTCTACCTTCCTCCTGCTCATTCCCCTAACTGTCCTTCTCTTTCACCCCGCCGACGTTCCATCGTTCTCGATCGTTCTTCTCTCCTCCGTGGTGAATCCTCCCTCTTCCCCTGCACGTACAGTCGTTAACATTTCGCCGCGCGGTTGATCGCCAGCTCTGACTTATTGTGCGACGTGCCAGGTTCCGAGCTCGCGTACGTTGCGTCCGCTTCAGGTACCTCGCGTTCGCCATAAGCCGCGTAGCACGTAAAGGACGTCTTCCGCGAATCGCGTGTGCATCGGTGTCCCCTGAAAACTGCGCTTCCGGTGGCGTTGCACCGCCGTGAGATCTTTATAGATGCCTGGAGAATGATGCGCGTTTCGAAAATTTCTGAAATGTTGCAAGAAACTGTTTTACGAGTACATTTTGGAGATTTTTATGTAAATTTATATTTAAATTTGTATTATGAAATAGTGAAATGTATTATAAAATATTTACAATATTTATAAAATGTATTAAATGTATTGTAAAATATTATAAAATATTAAATGTATTATATATTTATAAAATGTATTACATGTATTATAAAATATTTATAAAATGTATTATAAAATATTTCAGTGTTTGCAAACGAAAATTTCTCTATTAAAATATGACTTGATTTGGATAATGTGAATGGATGAATACGAATGATTCCGATTTAAACCACTTTCTTATTGATATCCCATTCTATAATTATTTTTATTATGCTACAGTTATAACTATTATAGTAGTTATAATTAATAGTATATATAGTATATAATATTCCGATTTAAACCACTTTCTTATTGATGTCTCATTCTATAATTATTTTTATTATGCTACAATTATAACTAAACTCCAAAAAATTGGAAAGGAATAAAATTATAGGATGATTATTAAAGGAATAAAATAAACGGAGTTCTTAAATTTCAAAACATCACGTAACCAGGAAATTGGGTTTTTAGGGCCACGGCTAAAGTAAGTTGATACGGTTAGGTTCGGGGTTTATTCGTGAGGGGGTCGCGAATGCCGACACATGGCTGAAACAGGTGTTCCCGTGTTGGGTCCCTTTGTAAAAATTATCCTATCGGATAGTTTCTTCCTGTTCCACCTCGAGCCTGCACTTTTTCGTTGGTTCATCGTTAAGAACTCAACATTTCTCACCGTTTTTTCGAGCGATTTCAATAAAAATGTTTCGTTGTTTTTGTCGTAGTGTTAAAAATTGATTTTTGGAGTGAAACTGGTGTTGGAGCACGATGTCACTGAACGAGCGTAATTCAGAAAATCGCTGAAAAAGTGCACGCGTGTGTTTGACCTCGAATAATCGCAAAAACAATCGAATTCTATTGTAATTTATTTTACGAAAGCTAAAAAAATTCTACAAGAATTTAAAATTCTTTTTACAAGATATATTAGGTGTAGAAATTAATTGGGTATCATTTGTATTATAAAATCTTTAATTGAAAATAATGTACAATATGTTTTATAAATGCGACAATTTGTCACTGTTAATGCAAAGGCATCGAATTAATTTCTACATCTAACAACTCAAAATATTATTGTATAAATATTTCGTTAGGAGAAAGTGTCTCAATAGATTAACTCTGGTTTCTGTTGCAGTCAAGATGAAACATCTTTGGCCGTTGGTGGTGTGGATACTTCTGTTCCTGTGTCCAGTAAGTAGAACCAATGATTTGGTTTCACTGAAATTATTTATATAATCTAGAGATCATTAGGGGAATTTTAATGAATCTGTTACTTTCCTATCTAATGGTTACACATACAACTGATTACACGTTTAATACGTTCCACGATGTTTTCACGCAACTTTGTGTATCGACGGCGCATGAAAGAATGGTTGTAGATGAAGATTCTTCAAACAGAGCTTTTGTATTAGCAGTAAAACCGTGTTTATTCGAATCTTTCGAGTGGAGAGGTACAGATAACGGAAATTCTCATTGTGCAAGTTGTTCTCACGATGCTCATAATTTTTATCCACGATTTACTCTTGAAACGGAAGCTTAGTTATAAATGAAGTTTTACTATTTTCATATACTTATACGATGCTTGTTTATATTTAATTGTCTATTTAAATTTCATTATTATATTTTATTATTTATTTACATGTATTTGATCATCTATTAGAAATGCTGATTGAACATTATTAGAAATCCTCGCAGAAGATGTGAAACGTGTTAACGAGTGGCTGTCATTAAGAATTAAAAGAAAACATCAACTTCGAATTAGTAGAATTACAATTGAAAAAGTAATTCTAAATATTCTTCGTATCTGTAATGTTTTCTAGGCCGAATCTCTGAGAGGACTCGGCCATGGACTAAGGAGAGAAGTGTTCTTTCTGAACCTCGAAGACGGCTATTTCGGCTGTCAAGTAAACGAATCGACGGACATCCTACAACTCCTCGAATTATCCAAACTCTGCGACAATAACGTCGATTGTTATCAAGGAACGGACGAGCAACGCGATAGATTAAAATGCACAGGTAATGTATTAATCCATTTGCATCATTAAGCGAAATAATCCACGACTTAGAATTTTAATTTTAAGAATTTAATATCACTGTCTCGTGCATCTTTTCTTTTCTAGTAAAATATTTGAAAAATAAGTTCACATAAGGGAGATTTTACTGTATTCTGGTAGTAAACTGAATAAACAGTACAATAATACAAAACAGGAATATATAAATATTTTCGTGTCATCTTTCAGTGATTATTCACTTACATGTTTCTTTCCTCATACCACGTGGAATTGTTGTCACATAATGTTTATATAAAGCTGCACTTTCAAGTAGCGGTGCTTTGTGTCAGGATATAAAGGATTTGAGTGTATTTCAATGTATGAATATTTTCCAGAGTCGCTGTATGATCAGTCATATACTATTGTATAATAATGTAATAAAATAAATTATCGTGTAATTTACTTCGTGATGCAAATAAGTTGAATAATAGACACGTCTTCTAGGGGAACAACACGGAAAAGTAGTCGTCTGACTAGATCTTGACAGGAAAAGCGAGGCTCTACTAGTTACACGACACGATATCGCACTACCGTTACAATCGCAACTATTCCTTTATATTATTCTGTTGTTCTCGGCGTCGATTACGCGATTCTCGCGTGAAACCGCAAGCGTACACACGCCTCGCGCGTAACGTCATCCCGTCACGGCAATTACGAGGAGTCGCGAACCTGTCGTCGCGTTTCTCCTCCATCGAGCCGCTCTTCCGCCGCCGATTAATCGACGACATTCGTTTTTACTATCATTATTCCGCTGGCGTATGCAGGTGCGTTAAACGCGGACGTTTTGCCTCGATGATCACGAACGGATGGGTGATGAACGCATTACGTAAGACGTAGGGAAATGAATTACTCATCGTAATCAACTCGATTTTTACACGACGCTGTTTTTCTCACCGAGTGACTAAGGAATTGTGTTCCACACTTACCCACGGTGAATCGGTAATTGATTTACACCTTTTTGTTTGTTTACCACAGACGATTGTACCAAGGAGGACGGGACCAGGTGTCTGAACGGCGTCTGCTTGGATTCCGTGTGCCATTGCAACGATGGTTTCGGTGGTTGCAATTGTCAGGTTCCAGGTGAGGAACCAACATTTATTTCTGAGGGCCAAAAATTATTTTCTTTAATGATTTATCAAACTTTAATACTCTTTATAATACTATTCAGTCAAGTCAATTGCCTCAAGTTAGTGCAATTTTTAAAAATGACCTGTAACAATTTTTATTCGAAGGACTTTGAAATTTTAGTATTGATAAAACTTGAACGTTTAGAATAATGAAATGAATAAATTGTTAGGAAAATATACTAAAATAACGATATGTTGATTATTTATGGAATTGTAAATATAAGAAATTAAATTCGTAATATTAATTTTGAATTAATAATATGAATTAATGGTGAATTCAATGTAGATGCAATTAAAGAAGTAATAAAAATTTCTGATTGATAACACTTACGCACTATGTATGTTAATAAAATTCATATACGATACTATGTATGTTACATATGTACACTATATTCATTGTATGCTATGCATAATCATTATTCATGTAAGTGTAAACACGTTTGCAGACGAGAACGAGTGCAAATACCGACCCTGTGATATATTCGCTCACTGCACGAATACTCTTGGTAGCTTCCAATGTTCCTGTTTCCCTGGCTATCAAGGCGATGGTTTCCATTGCGAAGGTATGCGTGTCGGATTATTCTTTCTCACGGCCTATCATTCTGCTTTTATTTGATTTTTTGCTTTGACGCGTGTCTGCAGACATCAACGAGTGTGATAATCCGGTATTTGCTGCGAGATGCGTCGAGAACGCCGAGTGTTGCAATCTTCCGTCGCACTTCCTATGCAAATGCAAATCTGGCTACATCGGTGACGGCGAGGTGCATTGCGAGGATGTGAACGAGTGCGCGATACCTGGAGCCTGTGCCGATAATACTATTTGCAATAATATACCGGGAAACTATACTTGCGCTTGTCAACCTGGGTACACGGGAGACCCGTACGAAACTGTAAGTATTTATTGTGTTATATGTACATATATGTTATTACATGTGTTATATATAATGTTATATTTATACAGTAATATATATATATATATATATATATAATATACAATATATATACATATATGTACGACAATATATACACATTACATGTTTTATATAAAATATTTTGAAATTTATTTAAAATTTGTATATATATATACAGAAATGATTTTCCTAAAATCATGTTTTCGATTTATTTGTATGTCACACTTATTCAAATGTAAGAAATGTGAATAATTATCCAAAAATAATTTTCAAATATTTATGTTTATGTATATATCGAAGTTCAATATAGATTTTTACTATTGATTGTACATACATATACGAAAAAAATCCAGCGATCATAAAAACTAAAGCGAATTTACATAGGTAGATTTACGTGGTGAATATAAAAAGATAAAATCAACAGCTGTTTGCGTATAGTTTAAAGGAATATCAATTTTGTGCAGTGTATCGATATCAACGAATGCAATTACGCGGGTGCTTGCGGAAGGGGTGCATTGTGCGTGAATCTTCCGGGAACCCACAAATGCGAGTGTCCCGAGGGTCATAACGGCGATCCTGAAGAAGAATGTGTGGACATCGACGAGTGCCTGCGCAGTCCTTGTGGTCGTTCAGCTCAGTGCACAAATGTACATGGCAGTTTCCGCTGCTCTTGCCCGGAAGGAATGAACGGCGATCCTTGGGTAGGCTGTCACGGTGAGTAACTCGATTTCTAATTATCCGAAACATTTTCTTAGCAACTTATACGAGACCAAGTGAATCTCTATGGAATATTTCAATCTTACTATTTATCAGTAAGAATAATGAAGGAAATCAACGTTAAATATTGTATATTAATTCGTGTGAAAATTCGATTTTTATAATAATTATTTGAAGTTGAAGCTTTTTACGTGTAATATCTGGTTATCGAGTTGGAGCAAGTTTTAATTGTCTAACTACAGTAAAAATGATTTTTGAATGTTTAAATTACTATTGTTAGGGTAAGTAAATAAGAACTGTTATCCAGAATAACTCCAAGGTAGCTAAATTAAACAACTCGATATGAATAAGTTGTTAATTAGACGAAACAATTTAAGTATTTTAAATGTTCATTTGAAACGTATTTTAATTACTAATCTGAAAGATGTAAAATACCAAGAATTTTGATTAGATTTCATGACCAGAGACTATAATACTTGATAGATTTTTATAATATGAATTAGAATTAATTAAATGAAGAAACACGATTCATCGTTATTCAATCTCTACAACCACTGTTGAATTTAATAATGGTAAATTAAAAGGATGAAGAACAAAACTTATGTAAATATATTAATTAATTATATGTACATATATTAGTATATAATTAAGGTTAATATTAAATTAATACAAGTTATATTATATATTTATTAATCTATTGAAAGAGTTCTCGTAGATAACACGATTAATAAATCATAGATTAATCGAGACACGTAGTAAATAAGGATTAACCATCGCTAACAGATGTAAACGAGTGTGAGGAGAGTACACCGTGTGGAACGGATGCTGAATGCGTGAACACGGAGGGTAGTTTCGAGTGCAGATGCCAAGCAGGCTATCAAATGGATCCAACACACGGTTGCATCGATGTGAACGAATGCAGCCGGCCGGATGCATGCGCGGAGAACGCAAGATGCATCAACGTGCCGGGATCGTATAAGTGCATCTGTCCCCAGGGCTTCAGTGGTCGAGGACTAACATTATGCGAAAGTCAGTCATCACCTAACTCATCTTATTACAAACTAAAAAAACAAAAAGAGCAACATTTCACTCTCCCTCTCTGCTTAGCCTGAGATATAATTTTTAATGGCCAATAGCCGGCAATTATTTAATTCGTTTTGTTAAAAATTGAAAGAAGAACAAAACGATATTTTAATTTCTCTGTGCTACTGTTTTAATTCACCTTATTACAGAATTAAGAAAAAAAGTAATGCTTCTTCTTAGATATAATATTTAATGGTTCAATCCCACAGTAACAAACGATAGAATTAATGCTCATTGTCCGATTAACCGTGTTGATTAACAGACGTGAACGAATGCGAGAGAAATCCTTGCGGTGAAAATGCTGAATGCACAGACACGATCGGCAGCTTCGTATGCAGTTGCAAGGCGGACTACACTGGAGATCCGTTTAAGGGATGCAGCGGTCAGCAATTGAGATTATTGTTTCTTTTCGTTTTTGGTTTCTTTATTGGACTGGAATGGCAACATTGAAAAATGTTGAATGTCCTTCACTTATTGCTTCACGAATAGATTGAGGATTTTTATGCATTTATGAGATATTTGAATCTGCAAAAATGCGTAAAATATGGCAAATATTCAGTAGCAGAAGTATTTGTACTAAAATATTTATTTACTATTTAAAAGATGAAAATGTATTTATGTATAATGTATGTAAATGATTATTCAGATTCTATTTTATTTGTACTTACGCATATTATATTAGTATAAAGGAATACAATCAGTAATAATTACCTATTAATTAAAAACTGGAACTTAAATAGAGATTATTGTTTTATTAACCGAATTATTTATCTCTTTATTTTGCATTTTTCAAATTTCCCATAAATGCATCAATTGTACTAATTACTTCTTAAATCTGAAAATATAAAAAATTACAAGGCAATGAATTAATCTATCTTCCTTATATTTCCATCAGTATTAATTTTCTTCTTCTATTTTATTTAACTTGGATTATTATGTTTCTATTTCCCAGACATCGATGAATGTACAGCGTTGGATAATCCTTGCGGAAGATACGCGATTTGTAAAAACTCGGATCCTGGTTACAATTGTGTCTGTCCACCGGGATACAGTGCCAATCCCAATCCGACAGTCGCTTGTGAACAGGTAATCATATTTACTATTTCTTTTTCATTAAATTTTCATGAAAAATGTTTTAATTACAATATTTTTAATTGTTTTATCATTCCTTTCTTTCCTCTCTTAAACGAAATTGTAAAATGTATAGACCGACGTGACAACGCTTTGCAAATCGAATTTCGATTGCGTGAACAACGCCGAATGCATCGAAGGACAATGTTTCTGCAAGGATGGTTTCAAAGCTGTTGGAGCTGAATGCGTCGACATTGATGAGTGTCTTTCGAACCCCTGTGGGCCTGCATCGATCTGCAGCAACACCAGGGGAAGTTATCACTGCGAATGTGAATCTGGCTTCGTTGGAACTCCTCCACACATACCCTGCAAAGGCAAATAAATTTCGAACAATCGGAAGATAATATCAAAAGAATTTGTAGTATCATGATTTTTAATTGCGAGTGTGATTTTATATTTTGCAGCACCGTGTGACGAAGTAACTTGTGGGGATCATGCGTATTGTAAAGCAGATGGCCACGAAGCTTACTGTATTTGCGAGGATGGTTGGACCTTCAATCCGAACGATATCGCAGCTGGCTGTGTTGGTAAGTATTTTTAAATATATTTCCTAAAAATGATTGATATTTTAGTGTTTCTGTGGAGAGAGAATAATATTGGAATTCTTTTTAAATTAGATATAAACGAATGTGACGCGATAAATGGTCCTTCGGGACGTTGCGGTAAAAATGCAATTTGTACCAATACTCTGGGTGGATTTAGTTGCCAGTGCAAATCTGGATTTTCTGGGAACGCTTTTAAACAATGCCTGGGTATGTTTTAAAATATTTTTATCACAAGGATTCATTATATTAATATACAGTAAATTAAAAATGCTGTTTAAGATAATTGTAACTTTATAAAATTGGCATTTTACTTCTGTAATTGTGTAATCAGATGGATCAAAGACAATTATTAAAAAAATGTACAAATGAAAGTATACAAATAGAAGTTACACTGTAATAGAAATTGTTTATAAGATGATTATTTATTAAAAAAATACATATATATATAAACACAAGGAGGAAGCTTAGAAATAATTAATTATTTTGAGTAATATATTAATAACGATGTCTTTTTGCTATAATTAATATTTACATTAGTTAATTTTTATTTAAAACAGATGTAGACGAATGTAGTAGATCAGATGTCTGCGGTCACGGCGCTACATGCACCAACACCGAGGGTTCTTACTCTTGTACCTGTCCAGAAGGAACTATTCCGGATCCTGATCCTTACATCAAGTGTGTCGGTATAGTTACTTGCGAAATGGATGGTGACTGCCCTGGAAACGCGATTTGCGATCCACAGAAACGTTGTCTGTGTCCTGAGCCCAACGTTGGAAACGACTGCAGACGTGAGTATCTAATTATTATGACATTTTGCAATTCAAACTTGAAATTAATTAAATATTTATTTTCACAAAATTAGATCCATGCGAAGACTTATCTTGCGGACCAAACGCCCACTGTATGCTGTCAAACGACGTGGCAACGTGTCTCTGTCGCAGTGGTTATACAGGAAAGCCAGGCGTGAAGGGTGGTTGCAGAGACATTGACGAATGCGCCATTAATCCGTGTCCTCAAGGAGCGATCTGCAATAACGAGCCGGGATCCTTCTCCTGTCAGTGTCCTAGTGGTACCACAGGTGATCCTTATAGCGGTGGTTGTCAAGAATCAAAGGCTCCTCACGTGTGTGGACCAAGTACTCCGTGTCCCGCCGGAGAACAGTGCATTAAAGATGAATTCGTGGGTAGCAGCGTTTGTATTTGCCAGAGAGGATATACTAGAGATCACGAGACTGGTAAATGTAGAGACATCAATGAGTGTATGGAACTCAGAGACAAACCTGCTTGCGGTGTAAACGCTATTTGTAAGAATTTACCCGGCAGCTACGAGTGCCAATGTCCACCTGGGTTTAATGGGAATCCTTTCTCCCTTTGTGAAGGTAAGAAATATTTGTGTTCAAGATTTGAAAGATTTTTGACATTAGAATTATTACTATAAAATGTAGTTAAGTATGCTTAACTTGTTAAGGAACAATATCGCGCTAACGTAACATTTCATTTGCGATTCTTTTCGGTCAATTTATTTTATCGAACTCCAGAATTTTGTCAAATTCTTCCTAATTACAAAAAGTTTAGAATTTTAATAAAATTTTGGTGCTAATAATTTAGATATCTTGCATACATATTTCATAATTTATTTATTACAATTGTAGAATGCAACAGCATCGAGTGTCAATGCCAACCTCCATATAAAATCGTCAATGGAAAATGTATGCTGGCCGGGTGTTCCAAGGGAGAGAAATGTCCCAGTGGTGCAGAATGTATTACCATTGCTGGAGGAGTCAGTTACTGTGCTTGTCCCAAGGGATACACTACTAAGGCTGACGGTTCTTGCGAAGGTTTGTGTCAAAATTTTTATTTTCCTTTAACCATTAGACCTTGCAGAAACCACGAAAGTATCTAAACAATCACAATTTATTATATCAATAAGTATCAATATTCAGTGAGACCATCTTTAATACTTATTATATAATATCTATAAGATATTCATAACATGTATATTAATATTGCTATGTGTATTAATATTAATAATAAAAAATTAATTAAATAAGATTATAATTTAACAATGAATGCCAAGAAAAAGAAAATAAAGTAAAATAATATCGATTTATAGATATAAACGAGTGTATCGTTGGACATCAAGTATGTGGCTACGGAGCCGAATGCATAAATCTCCCAGGATCTCATCAATGCGTCTGCCCACACGGTTATGGCGGAGATCCATATAACGGTCTGTGTTCTCCAGCTCAGAAAAGATGTACTAGTGACAGCGAGTGTAAAGCTAACGAAAAATGCGTACAGCCGGGTGAATGTGTTTGTCCGCCACCATTTTACACGGACATCGATGGAAACCTCTGCAAAAGTAAGCATCTCTATTAATATGCCTGTTATGCTGTTAATAAAATTTTTTATTAAATATTATAGAGAATTATACTTGAAACATTTTAGTTATTAATTATCATTATTATTCTAAATTTCTAAATTTTTCATTTTCTATTATCAAATCTATCTATTCAATAATTTTATGTTTCACATATTATTCTAAATTAAATTCTTTGAGCACACAAATATTTATATGCATCATTTTAATATTTTTATGACATCATTTTAATTTCCAGATCCTTGTGATCGGTTTCCATGCGGTATAAACGCAAAGTGTACGCCAAGCGATCCACCAAGATGTATGTGCGAGGCTGGCTACGAAGGAGACCCTCAACATGGCTGTGTCGACGTGAACGAGTGCGCTAATAATCCTTGTGGACACGGTGCTTACTGTATTAACACCAAAGGTGATCATATTTGCGAGTGTCCAAAGGGAACAGTGGGAGATCCGTATGGTGGTGGTTGTACTGGAGCTGTGGCGAAGAACGAATGTTCCTCTAATGATGATTGCGACAATATCTTCGCCTGTGTCAATGGAAAATGCGTGAATCCTTGTGACAATATACCTTGCGGACCAAACGCCTACTGTGAGCCTGATAAACACGCTCCATGGTGTAGATGTGTGATTGGATTCGTGGAGGGCAAAAACAACGAATGTGTTTCACGTGAGTATTATATGTTACTTTGTAATTTTCAAGATGGTTTCATTTATTTTCTATTGGTATCACATATAGTATATACATTTAGCAATTAAATCTTATGTTGCATCAATATTAAATAATGTAATATTTCATATTATCTTAATATAAAAGAAAAATAATTTACATTAAAACTGTCTTAATATAGTAATAAAGGAACTGTAAAAATTGTTATACAGAGTGCGATGGTTTCGTCTGTGGCTCTGGAGCACAGTGTATCGTGAGTTACAGTGGACCAACGTGTAAATGTATCGAAGGTTTCATGGGTAATCCTTTCCCTGGTGGTCAATGTCAACCAGATATTTGTTCTCCGGAAGTGCCTTGCGCAGAACCAAGCGTATGCATAAGTGGAAGGTGCAAACGTCGATGCGAAGGTGTAGTCTGCGGCGTTGGTGCATCTTGCGATCCAGCGACAAATAAATGCATGTGCAATCCATATTTCATTGGAAATCCGGATCTCCTTTGTATGCCACGTAAGTGTTACTTGAAATCATAATTGATCCTCTCAGAAACAAAACAATTTCAATTTTCTTAATTTCGTAAAAATAACTTACATTTATTGAAAATCACTTACTATTACTGTTAATTTTAATTTAAAAGTTCATCTTATCAAGAATTCATTTTAAACTCACAATGAAAGTACATTTAATGTATATAGTTGCATTAATACTAATTGATGTATTTTTTGTAATTTGATAGCAATTCATCCAGCTGCCTGCGATCCTCCTTGTGGCTCCAATGCTCACTGTGAATATTCATTGCGAGAAGAGAATAAGTGTGTGTGCAATCCTGGCACTATAGGAAATCCATATCACGGTTGTGGTGTACAACAGAAGTCTGATTGCTCGACTGATTTGTGCGGCAAGGATGCACACTGTAATGCTGGACCGAATGCTGTTGAATGTTTGTGTCCTCCAGGATACGCTGGAAATCCGTATATTCAGTGTCATGGTTCGTATCATTAGAAAAATGTTAAATTATTAATTATTAAACAAAATTGAAATTTTTTTAATGTCTTAAAATAATTTATCAGTTAGTCTTTCAAATCTATTTCATATAATTTCTTTTTCTAAATTCTAGAAAATTCAAAGATTCTGTGTAATAACTAAAAAAATACATACTATTAATCTTCCTCTATAAAAATCATATATAATCACTTGCAAAAATTTTAGAAGAAAATTTAAGAATTCTACAGTAACTTTAAAAAATTTTAATAATTATAATATTCTTCTCTAACTTCGTACTTGTTTCGTAAGAAAATCTAAAAAATCTAAGAATTCTAGAATAGTTAAAAAAGATATCGTCAATCTTTTCACAACTCTGTGTTTCCTCCTAAAAATTAGAAAAAGATTTAAGAACTTTACAACACAAAATGAGTTTTATCAATTACTTTAGACATCAACGAGTGCAATGGAAACGCTTGCGGAAACAACGCAGTGTGCATCAATACAATCGGCAGTTACGACTGTCGCTGCAAAGATAGCTATTTCGGCAATCCCTTCATCGGTTGTCAACAAGTTCAAGTTGGTCCTTGCACCGATCCATCAACCTGTAGCTGCAGTGATTCAGTTCTCTGTCCATTCGATTACACTTGCGTATCTGGCAAATGCATAAACCGTTGCAGCGACGTGAAATGTGGTCCCAGATCAATTTGCCAGGATGGAGCTTGCTTGTGTCCACCCGGTTATAGCGGTAATCCCAACGATCTGACCAAAGGTTGCCATCTTCACGGTCACTGCTCCAACGATCTGGACTGCGAACCTCAACAGATCTGTTTCCAAGTTGGAAAAGGCGTCAGAAAGTGCGTGGACGCGTGCAGCAAGTTACAGTGTGGTCCAAACGCGTTGTGCGTCACCCAGAATCACGTGTCTTCGTGTCTCTGCATCGATGGATACGAGGGAAATCCAAGCAATCTCATAGAAGGCTGTCAGCCGCTTAAATCAGTGATAACACCAGGATGCAAACATGACTCAGATTGCGCGGAAGGTTCCTTCTGTATCCTTCTAGACGGTGGTTTCCGCGAGTGTGTGAATCCATGCAGCAAGGTGGTCTGCGGTGCTCATCAAAAATGTGAACCTGATATAATCCCTGGTCACGCAACATGCAGGTGTCAGGATAGCTACGAATGGAATCCAATACTATCATCCTGCGAGAAACCATCTGTCCCTGATTGTATATCCGATGACGACTGTCACGCCACAGAAGCATGCAGACCAGATGCACTTGGTGTATTAAAGTGTGTCTCCGTGTGTAAAAGCTTTACTTGTGCAATTAATTCTCAGTGCGTAGCAGAGAGACATCGAGGCCGTTGTGAATGTCTGTCTGGTTTCGTTGGTAATCCAAACGATCGTCAGGGATGTCAGACACCTAGAAAGGATCGGTGTTCCACTGACAGTGAATGTCCGGAAGATCAGACCTGTAGAAGCACGAAAGATGGCCTTCTGACTTGTCAACCAGTCTGTAATTTTGTTTCGTGCGGTCCAAACGCTTTGTGCGTGGTGCATAATCACGTAGCCAATTGCGAGTGTCCACCTGGCCTCTACGCTGGCGATCCTAACGACGTTATGAAAGGATGTAAAACTGTTCCATGCGTGTATAATATCGACTGTCCACCTACTCAGCTTTGCAATAGATTGACAAACACTTGCTACGACGCTTGCGATGAAGATGCTTGCGGCGTGAACGCCGTTTGCATCGCGGATGATCATAAGGCAATTTGTCAGTGTCCACCAGGATTGAAGCCCAATCCTGTTCCTGATGTTGAATGCGTTGCTCTTGAAGCTTGCCACCCGAATCCTTGTCACGAAACAGCTCTGTGTGTTCCTGGACCGTCTAATAATCCTGTTTGCCAGTGTCCATCGAATTTTGTTGGTGACCCTTACGTGAAAGGTTGCCAACCGGAGGGATATTGCGCCACTGCCAAGGATTGTCCAGTGCATTCTATTTGTCACAATCATCGATGCGTGAATCCTTGCGAAAACGCCTGTGGACCGAATTCGATTTGTGACATTATCAATGGACAACCCACTTGCAAGTGTATTCATAAGTTCATTCCATCTTCGAAGGGCCCGCAGGATGGCTGCGTCCGCGCTACGAACTATTGCAATGTAGATGCTGATTGCGTGGAAAGTGTCTGTCTTGAAGGACAGTGTATAGGTAAGATTCGTTTTCTTAAATTAATACTAGAATTATTAATCTATTGTTTTTAACAATTTTAATATAGCGAAAATTAGAATTTGGATTAACAAGGATTTAAATTCGATTTGTTGATTTTAGCAATTATGTGCAGTAATATAATGAAAACAAATATGTATTATATTACTATTTCATTAAGAATATTAATTTTGCATATTATTCAATATAAAATTCATCATTTTTGGAGACTTTGGAAATTTTCACGCTAAATATTATTATTATTACTTTATTATATGAAGTGTATCTCAGTTGCCTTTGAGGAAATTTTTATTATTGGTTTTATTAAGAAAATCAATTTATTATTTGTTGTAGCTGTTTGTCGAGCGACTACTGACTGCTCTGCTGGAGAGAAATGCGTGAATAGTAAGTGTATGGTACCTTGTGTTACTCATACACAGTGTCAGACTGATCAGGCTTGTGTCAACGGAATATGTATTCTTGGATGTCGAAGCAACAAAAACTGTCCTTTGACGGAGTCCTGCATTAATAACAAGTGTCAAGGTATTAAGTCATTAATAAGTGTCTTTAAAAATGTAATAAATTTTTTAGAATCTAATTTGACTAATAAATTAATAATCTAATTTTCCATTCAGACCCGTGCAAGAGGAAGGACGTTTGTGGTCCAAACGCGATCTGTAGCTGCACAAATCACGCCACAACGTGCACCTGTCCGCTTGGATTCCACGGGAATCCTACACCCCAACAAGGTTGCGTCAGAGTACCGAGTATCTGTGAAGGTCCTCAAGAATGCCCTAGCCAACATCTCTGTGTCTCTGGATTCTGCCAATGTCAATGCAGCGAACAGAACAACTGTGCCGAAGGAGAACGTTGCAAGAATGGAATATGCGTGAAAGTGTGTTACAGCGACAGCAATTGTTTGCCAGGTGAATTATGCATCGATGGAGCTTGCGAAGTAGGTTGCACCTCCGACGTCGGTTGCAATGATAACGAGGTGTGCATCAATAACAAATGCAAGTAAGTATTGAATTTAACACGATTCCATAAAATATATTTCTTTCAGTTTCGAATTACGTGTTCATAATGTTCCTCTGATACAGCGACATATTAAAAATTATTTATAATTACTTAGAGTTATTCTGATATATTTTTTACTATTTTCATTTCCAATTATTATAAAGCATTTTCTCTTATTCAAATCTTCTTTCGTAGATGCAGTCATGGATTCATCGCCGGACCGGAGCACTGTTTAGATATCAACGAGTGCGACGATCAACCGTGTCATTCGAGTGCTGAGTGCGTTAATCTTCATGGATCTTATCGCTGTGTTTGTCCGCAAGGCACAGCTGGTGATCCTGTGGGATCAGGTTGTGTGATTCCTCATCAATGTACCGTAAACGCAGATTGTGCCGATTCACAGGCTTGCGTTCAACATAATTGCACCGACCCTTGCTCTCTGGTCGACTGTGGACTCAACACTATTTGCTCTGTTTTGGATCACACGGCTGCGTGCCAATGTCAGCCTGGTTACATCGGAGACTCTTCAGGATGCTTCAGAGTGGAATGTCTATCTAACAATGATTGCCCTATAGACAAATATTGCAACCAAGATACCAATAAATGTAGCAGTAAGTGATGAATTTAATTATAATTAATTAAAATAGTTACTTAAAATAAGTTATTCGATTTTAATTTTTATGTTGGCATTTAAAATAATTACAATTCAGCAATTTGGGAGTTGAAGTTCTTTTTTCGTAAATCGAATATGATAGTTTCTCCTTCATATTTTCTTGAAATTCTAATACAATTTTATTTTAAAATACACAAAATACATTTAAAAATTTATTTGAAACTATTAAATTACTAATTAATAACAATTATTATTATGAATTAATATTGATCAATTTAAAATTTTTAAAATATTGTATATGGTTTTCTACGAAGATTGCTTGACTTTTCACGAAAATAATCGCTTTTGGTTTAGCGTATAAATAAATATGCATACACAGAAAGTGAATCACAGAGTGAATATCTTACATATGTAAGAATTAATTATTAATTATGATTTGTAACGTGATTTATTTTTTCTTCTTACTTATTAATTTATCCAGGTCCTTGTAATCAAGTGGATTGTGGCTATGGCAATTGCATAGCATCCGATCATTCTGGAATATGCAAATGTTATCCTGGCTTCGAGTTAGTTGGTGATATTTGTGTAGACATTGACGAATGCTTAAAGAATCCTTGTCACTCTTCTGCACTGTAAGTTACCTCAGAATTTTATTCTTTTCTGTCATTTATATTATTTAAAATTATATTGTCGATGATATTCAGCTTATTTTAATCATTCTAAAATATTATATTTATACTAATACTATACAATATTATACTAATACTATACAATTCTATAATAATAGAAATACCAGTTTCACCACGATGATTATTATGCAATAATTAAATATTCTAACATAAATTTATCTATAATCTTATCTATTGGTTTATTAAGATATGAATAAAAAAACTAATCATTTACACGAAATTAAAATATTTTTTATAGTTGTCAAAATACGGAAAGTTCGTTCGCTTGCGTCTGTCCCCATGGTTTGGTTGGAGATCCTTTTAAATCCGGCTGCAAACAACCAGGAGACTGTTTTACGGATCTCGATTGTCCAAATACTGCTGCTTGTATCGATAACAGGTGTACCAATCCTTGCGACGTGTCATCGGGTGGAATTTCATGCGGAAGGAACGCTGAATGTTTCGTTCACGACCACGTTCCACTTTGCAGATGTCCTGGTCAAACTACTGGCAATCCAGCAGTAAGTATAATATATTAGATTAGATTAATATAAATGTTTTTTTTTGAGTTGATTTTTTTATGGTCTTTTCTTAAATTATTGTGAAAATAGAGTTAATTTGTTGTTGCAACAATCCTTTTACTAATTGTGACAATTACGTCATGTTTTTTTCAATTTTAGACGGAATGTATTCTCTTAGAGTGCAATTATCACAGTGATTGTGGTCCTTCCGACGCGTGTTTTAATCACAAGTGCGTCGATCCTTGCTCTCTTTCGAACGTATGTGGACACGGGGCAGATTGCTCTCCTTTAAATCACAGTGCAGTGTGTACGTGTCAGCCTGGTGGCACAGGTGATCCAAATTTGGGCTGCACGCCTGTTCAATATTGTAAATCGGACTCTCAGTGTGCTACTGGTTCAGCTTGCAATGGAGGAATATGTACTGGTGAGTAGAGAAATATAATTTAACGTATTCACTTTTCTCTGGCTCACAGTATTGTATAACTTTAAAATTGAACTTCAACTATAATTTTGGTATTGAATATTCATTTAATGGATATTGCTAAATATAAATTACGTATGATTATTCAGTAGTAAAACCGCGGATATTGAATCCGGGAATATAGAAGCTTTATTGCAATTATTTAACATTTAGAACTGAGCCCAAACTTTTGATTTACTCGAAATTCACGATACTTTCTTACATTCCATTTTGTTAAAGCACTTTGTGGAAGCACGAGAGACTGCATTGGTGACCAGCTTTGCATCAATGGACTCTGCCAGCCCACTTGTAAAAGCAATTCCAGTTGTCCTGAGTATCAGTACTGTCACAACAATATCTGTGTTCAGGAGCTACGTTGTATATCCGACAACGATTGTTCTTACGATGAAAAATGTCTCAAGAATAATATTGGCCAAGCGGAATGTCATAAAGCTTGTGATTTGGTCCTCTGTGGACGTAACGCTGAATGTAGAGCAGATGATCATGCTGCAGTTTGCTCTTGCAAATCTGGATTCTTTGGTAATGCAAAGGACGATAAGATCGGTTGTCAACCTATTGAGTGTGAAGTCAACGACGATTGCAGCGCGGAGAAGATTTGCGACGCGCACAAATGCAGAATTGCTTGCTTAGCTCACAATCCTTGCGGTGTTAATGCTATTTGTACAGCGGAGAGACACGTTCAGGTAGTTGGTTATTGAATTATGGAAGATTTGAGAATTAAAAAATTTTTAAATTTAAAATTATTGTATTTTCTATTTTGTTCTAGGTTTGCACGTGTCAACCAGGTTACACTGGAGAACCTACTCACGGATGTCAATTGATCGATTATTGTCTGAACGAACCTTGCGCTCCTGGTGGTGTGTGTGAAAATTCCAGAGGATCTTATAAGTGTTACTGTCAACATGGAATGGTTGGAGATCCTTATAACAGCGGCTGTCAACCACCAGTCGAATGTTTGCAAGATGGAGATTGTCCACTGTCTGCCAAGTGTATAAATATTAACAATGTACCTAAATGCTTCGGTATGTGTATAGATTTTTAGATTTTTTGAAAGAGATTCATTTAGTGATGATTGTTTTTTCAATTAATTTTATTAAGAAAGTTAAAATTTCCTAATTTTATCTTATGATTTACTTTGATTTAAAATTTAACAAGATCTGTTGGATCGAGGAGATTAATACGCTTAGAAACCCTAAAAACAAGATACAGACTGAAAATCAGTTTATCTCACAATCAATCATTCTAATTTTATACTCGACGTTGCAGATGTTTGTTCACGTACACAGTGTGGTCCAAACGCCGACTGTGTGGCCACTAATCACGCAGCAGCCTGTCAGTGCCGGCCCGATTACGAGGGTGATTCGAACAATCTAAGTATAGGTTGTCGACCTAAACCGGTTATTTGTTCGTCAGGCATAGACTGCTCGCCCAATACTTACTGTTACGAGGGAATCTGTCGACGTGAGTATCGTTCAATGAGTCAGAGCAATCTCTCAATTTTCTATGTACAGACGGATTAGGAGAGATGTGTTGTGAAATTCTTGCAGCGTCCTGTCAATCGGACGAAGAATGCAACTTGTCAGACGTGTGCCTCAACGGACAATGCTTGGATCCATGCAACGTGAGGGCTGCGTGTGGAATAAATGCGGAATGCGACGTGAGGAGTCACATTAAACAATGCAGCTGTCCACCTGGGTTCACTGGTAACTCGGAAGTGGAATGCGTCAGATGTAAGCGAGAAACTTTGTTCCTGTCCATCTAAATAGAATAACAATGAATTTTTTAAATGAGATAAATATTTATTGGTTTCAGTGCCCGTGTCCTGCAGAGACACCAATGACTGCAACGATGGCAACACTTGTCGTGACAACGTGTGCCTTCCAATTTGCTCTACCGACAACGAGTGCGCCTTCAATGAAAAATGCGTTCGTGGAAACTGTCTTCTCACCTGTAGACTCGATAACGACTGTTTCCTGGGTCACATCTGTCTGAACAACATGTGCACGTTTGGTTGTCGCGCGGACGAAGATTGCAACGCGAACGAAGCTTGTATTACGAACAAGTGCACCAATCCTTGCGAAGCCACCCCTTGTGGACCAAACGCCAAGTGTACAGTATTCAATCAACGAGCCACTTGTTCGTGTCCAGCAGGCTTCATACCGAATCCAACTGCGAAAGTAGCTTGTTTGAGATCACCTGGGCCTATCTGTCAAGCGAACAGAGACTGTGCAACAGGAACAGCTTGCATAGGAGGAGTCTGCACTCCTGTATGCTCTACAGACTTGAATTGTTTGAGTAACGAACGATGTGATCCTTCAGGAATTTGTAAATCGTTGTGTAGAAGAGATGAGGATTGTAGAAGCGGGGAGATTTGTGAGGGATTGGTTTGTGTCATTGGATGTCGCGCCGATGTGGAGTGCCAGGAGAATTTCGCTTGTTTGAACAATCAGTGTCAAGGTGAGAAATTTTAATAGTTCAAATATATAATATTAAAATTAAAATGAATGGTATATAGAAAGATACAAGACTTTACAAAAGTTTTGAGAAAATGAGCCTTCTTTTAAATGAAAATTTTCCCGAACAGACTTATTCCTAAGCGAAACTTTTCCAAAACGACGTTTTTTTTAAATAAGAAACTCTTTTCGAATGGATATTTAATTACTATAATAATTAATCTTCTAATTAGTTTAGTAATTCTGCCAGTAAAGTCATAAAACTTGTTAACATGATTGAATTGAATTATAATCTTGATTTTATCTGTGCCTCATAGATCCTTGTTCTCTTCCTGATGTCTGTGGAGTAAATGCGAAGTGCGCGGTCGTAAATCATCAGAGAGCGTGTTCTTGTCCTATACCATTAGTCGGTGATCCTCTAATTGGTTGCAAACAGGCGTTCTTACCTTGTAATAATGAACAGGAATGTGCAACTGGTCAGACTTGTTACGGAAGATCCTGTTACGCTACGTGTAGAAGGTAAGCTGATTAAGCATTCAAACAACATGATTGTTTCTTATCGTTTTTGAATTTATTTCCATGTAAATCATCTTGTAGCGATGCTAATTGCTTGAGCGACGAACGGTGCGATGGTGGAATCTGCAAAGCTATTTGCAACAGCGACGATCACTGCGTGGCCAATCAGATTTGTCAAAATAGGCTCTGTGATATTGGATGTCGAAGCGATAACAGTTGTCCTAACGATGAGTCCTGCGTGAATAACAAGTGTAGAAGTAAGTAGACCGAATATAGACTGAATATTTTTAAAATTTGATTTCTATATAATATCATTGTATATTTTGTACAATGGTTTTTCGCATATTAACTTTCGTGTTTATTTTGATATCTAAAATAATTGATGTGCATGTAGCGTAAAGAATAAAAAATCTAAAATAATTGGAAAAAATTGAAAAAAGGAGAGTTACATCTGATATGTATATATCGGTATACTCAATTATTAATTCATAGAAATATTAATATACATGATTGACAGATTATTATATAGTATACATTATTGTATAGATCCTTGTGAGGGTGGCAAGGCTTGCGGAGAATGTGCAGGATGTCGCGTGGTAAATCACGTGGCACAGTGTAGTTGCCCAGCTAATTATTATGGGAATGCTTTGATTAGCTGCGCGAAATCTATGATTCCTTGCGATGGTACTTGTGAATGCGATGAAATTGGTTTTTGCACGAAGAGCTGCTATAGTCAGGATCAATGCTCTTGCGGGGAAATTTGTCACACCGGGAAATGTCGCATCATATGTGACGTTAACAACTATTGTCCAAAGGTACCACTTTCAAAAAATCTTTAATTCTTCCATAAAATATAAAATTCTTCATTAAGTTACAATTAAAATATTAAATTGAATATTCTTATTAAATGTACCATTTAACTTACAGGGATACGTTTGCGACAAAGGACTATGCCTCATCGGTTGTCGCACTCATTCCGACTGTCCATCCTCATTATCCTGCGTCAGTGGTCAGTGCGAGAATCCTTGCTCAGCCAATGGATCTCCCTGTGGTGTCAACGCTCTGTGTCGTGTTTCGAACCATAGAGCAGTATGCTTGTGTCCAGAAGGATATCAAGGAGAACCCAGTCAAGAATGTTATCAACTGGAGTGTCATCATGACGACGACTGTGAAGCTAATAAACGCTGCAGCGAGGATGGTGTCTGCACGAATCCTTGCTTGCAACATGGTGTCTGTGGCTTCAATGCACAATGTAGAGTGGTTAATAGAAAGGCTCAGTGCTCTTGTCCACCTGGACATTATGGAAATCCTAAGATCAACTGTAAGAAAGGTAATTTTTTTAGATATTTTTCTTTTCTTTCCTTGTATTTTGTAGAGTTTCTTCTTTTTAGAAATTTTTCTCCTCCTCTTTCATTTCGTAGAATTTTTTTTTTAATAAAATTTATTTTATTCTGTAATTTTTAAATTTGGCAAAGATTAGTTTTGAATGATGTGTTTTAGGTGGAGACGAGTGCTTAAGAAGACCATGTGGCGTGAACGCAAAATGCAGAGAAACTCTCAATGGATTCGAATGTACTTGCGATCCTGGATGCTATGGTGATCCTCATCAGGCTTGTATTTGCGACGGCGGAGAACTGTGCAAGGATATACGCTGCGGAGTGAATGCCGCGTGTAGGATTTACAAGAATCAACCACAGTGTTATTGTCCATCGAATTATCCATCTGGAGATCCAACACAGACTTGTAAGTAAATTCATACTAATAATTTTTAACAGATAATGATATTTTGATTCGTACATTAAGGTCAATCATCATGTCAACGCAACATTATCATTCAATCAATTTGTATCATTGAATTCTATTTCTTTAATAATCTGTTTAATATTGGAAAAAAATTCATAATCATATTATGATTAGACGTAAAGTGATTTTATGCATTTACAGGAAATCGCACAAACTACAGTGTAATATAAAATATGAGACATTTAAAATACTTCTATAACATTTAGTAAATCGTAAAATTTTTTGTTATTTCCTCAAAATTATGAGTTCGTTTCATTAGTCTCAATTTTCATCCATGGCTAATTTTTTTTATCGCGAGCACAGGTATCGCGGACAAGAGTTCAGGAGATTGTCGAACGAATGGTTGCGGCAAGGGTGCGGAATGCATACGAGACGGAGCGATATTCGTGTGCAGATGTCCACCAGGTACCAGTGGATCGCCGGACATCGAGTGCACGACAGGTAAGAGACGGCCTACTAACTGTTTAACCAGGCAGATCGATTAATTTTCCATGTACAGCATTTTGTGACTAGCGAGCAATACTGACGAAACAGAGGAACATGGTCCGTAGAATAACCATGTATTATCGTCTTTAGTAGGACTTGAAGTAATACCATTAGAATGTATTAATCCAGTGAATCGTTTAACAATCGAGAGACAGATGTGATTGGACCAGTTATTTTAGACGATTCCATACGTAAATAGATTTGTCGTTATTATTATTATATATACATATTGTACAAAAATACGATACAAAGAGCGTACGACACTGGATTTTACTCACAAAATGGTCGCGCGGAAGACATTATATACCTGTACATATATATCTATACAGTTAGGCAATACTGTACATAATATGTCGAGGAACACGTTTCACACATGTCTCACACATAACTATTCATATGTAGAATGTTTATTTCAGTATCCAATCTGTCTTGTGGAAACCGAGAAAAAAAAAGTACTTTTACAAAAGTATGATATAGAAAAGAAAAAGAGAATGATAATGAAACGGAAAAAGAGTGAAAAAAAGTAGAGACAGAGAGAAACGGCAATTATCACAGAGAATGCAAAAAAAAAAGGTACACATTTCACAGAGAATGAAACACCAGAATGATCAGTTTATTCTTTTAGACCTAGGACTAATGAATACAGATTGGGAACTGCGAAAGGGACATTCTCATATACCCATGCTTGTTATTTTTTTGCTGGATTTATCCACTGTTTTACATTATTTTCCCTCTTATTTTCTTTTGAATTCTGTGGGGGCTTGTGTTTGTAAATATCGCTGCTTGCCAATTTATACGTATATACATACATTGTAATAAATACGAGATATCTTGTCTCGTATTAATGTCCCGGTTAAAACAGTGTAAAAGTTCGGTTCTCTACTTCTTCACAAAAGCTACCCTACTTATTTCCGTATTACGAATACAAAGCATGTGGTTTATGTTATTTGTGAGAAAGTTTCTTTTCACAGTTCTTATAAATGCTTTTTTCTTTTTTTTCCCCCCTATCCCATCACCACCACTATCACCACCTACCAATTCTCCACCAACGTGACTCTACACCACATGATCACCACATCTGCCACATGATCACCGACTCTCTCTCTCTCTCAAAAAAAATACAAACTAAAAAACTAAAAAAAAAAAAAAAAAATTAAACAAAAATGAACAAACGAATCGTGAAAATCGTGGGTTATCTAGAGCGCGAATGCACCAGTGACCTAGAGTGCCCCAATGAGAAAGCCTGCATAAACCTGCAATGCGTGGACCCGTGCGGTCTCCGCGGCGCCTGTGGGATCAACGCGCTGTGCCGTGTGGTTCTGCACAAGCCACGATGCTCCTGCCCTCAGTGTTATATCGGTATGCCTCACACCGCCTGTCATCCAGACCCGAAATGCGAAACGCTGAATCCCCGGCCTACGCCGAACATCGGTTGCTCGTCCGATCGCGACTGCCCGGAGAGTTTGTCCTGTCACACGCGTACCGGAGAGTGTCGCGATCCCTGTCTAAGCTCGCGATACAACTGCGAGGTAAATAAGAGATGCCAGGTGCGGAACCACAGGCCCATGTGCGTATGCAAATACGGATTCGTCGTGAACGAGGTCGGCGAGCTGACATGCGCGCCCGACACATTGACTTGCACGAGGGACTTCGACTGTCCGTCGAACGCCGCGTGCGTCAATGGGAAATGCCAGAATCCGTGTAACGTGCGAAAGAAACGGCCGTGCACGGCTGACAAAACCTGCGATGTCCTGGACCACCGTCCCGTCTGCATATGCACACAAAACTGCAATCCCTCCCTCTCCATTTGCCTGCGAGACAGTGGCTGCTCTCCAGATTTGGCGTGCCGCAACTATCGCTGCGTGGACCCATGCAGAAACTCCACCTGTCCGGCTGATGCCCCCTGTTACGTGGAGGAGCACAAGCCTATCTGCAAGTTCTGTCCCCCCGGCTTTGTGCCAGACACTAAATACGGATGCATGAAAGGTAAACACCATTTCTCACCACCTATCTCTCTGTCTGTCTTACTTCTCTATTCTTTCCTCTTTTTTTTTTTTTGCTCTCACGCTCTACAGGTCTTTTTTCTATGTTTACTCTATACCTATAAATCTCGCTCCACGTTCTTTTTTTTGGATATATATATATATACATATATAAATCGCTGATACAGATTACTGTATTTTCCCTTTCTCACCGAGTTTGTTCACGATGATATTAGTCTGGATCTCTGTCTGACTCTTACTCGCCTATACTACTATACTGTTATACTATACTTATACTCGCCTCACACCGAACATACTAGTTGCTAGTTTTTCAGGTTTCTTACCGTTTAGATGATGGAATTACTCGATAACGTGTTGGTTATCAGTATTTTGTATACGTATCTTTCGTATGTTTTATATATATCTTCGCATTCACCATATGTGCATTTTTCCAGTTTCTAATTTCTCATAAATCCGTACATCAATGACTTAATGAATTTGCGTGAAAGATAAAATCAAAATCGATCTAGTCTTTAAGCGTTGAAGAATGAAATTTAATTAATTCGTTCGTTTCGTAAAGTGAGAATGTTCCATCGCCTGAATGGGAAAATGAGATGTTTCAGGTTCCAAAATGCCACAGATACAACTATTCGTCTCCCGATACCTATACTCTCCTCTACTCTGCCGACGTCCTCACTGTTCAACGATTATTATTTTCTCCGTTACATCTGTCTCTGTAAAGACCCTAATCGATTATATATATATATATACTTCTGACCGATAGCTTGTCTATTTATTACGCGAGCATGCTTATATATAACTTAATCTTAATAATTCGTAGGCAATATATTTTTTTTTATATATATATGTATACTATATTGTTTGGAGTAAAGCCAGTAAATCAGACGTTATCGTAGCCTGGTTTGGCCTAAACGAAGAAAAGAGTGAGATGAGCTTTGAAACGTTTTTCAGCTGCCTCTCTTTCAGCTATCTCGATTTCTCTCTTTGGTACGTTCAGCGTGTTTTATATTCTATTGTAATCCGCAGCAGTACTCCACCACACGCCCGACCATTTCTGCGAGTCCGATGACGACTGCAACGACACAGAAGCCTGTGTCGATGGATCCTGCGTTGATCCTTGCGTCGACCACTGTCGATCGACAGTTCCATGTCGGGTTAAAGCACACAGGCCTGTTTGTGACTGCGACCAACATGATCACACTTGTATATACATCACAACCGTGTCAACTCTTGACTACTCGACACCCGTAACTTCTGAGATGTCTACACTTGTAACAACTATGCAGCCTAGCTTTGAAAAAACTCCTGTTGTTACGGAAGAAAGTACTGTTATGAAAGAAAGTACAACAATTCCATATTCGAGCGAAACCACCGAATCTTCGAGCAGAATATTCACCGAGACTTCTACCATTCAAGAAAGCACTCCTATGCCTGTAGAAAGTGAATCAACTTCACCTACAACGTTAGCAAGTGATGTATCGGAAACTTCCATGATGTTGACAACGCATATGGAAGCCATAGAAACTACTACCACTTCAGATGTTTCGGAAGTATCTATTATTAAAGAAATCAAATCAACTTTGCCTACCACAGAGGCAGTCCATGTGTTTGAGACTTCTACAATGCCGACGACAACTGTGAAAGGCAGAGAAAGCACCATTGCTTCAGATATTTCAGAAGAAAATACTGTCAAAGGTATTTCTGAAGAAGATACTGAAGTTGTTCCAACTGTGAAAGGTATTGAATCTAGTAGCGAAGAGATAACTACTGTATCTCATGTTAACACTACGCGATATATTTCCACTACAGAAATGACATTTACTACGGATTTAATAAAAGGAATGACTGAATCAGATAAAGTTCAAATAGTCACTCCTGTTACGTACGTTTATCCTCCGGATGAGAGGTTACCATCGGGTGACGTTGTTACTGTTACTCCAATATACGTAGGTGAATATCCTACAGAAATTACGGAGATTACTGAATCGACAAGTACACCTAGTTTTATCGAGAATATTACAATTAAAGAAAGTCCTAGTACCGTGGGATTGGTTACTGAGAATTTGAATTTAACGACGACAGAAGGTGTGACATTGGTAACTGTGCTGGCAGACTATCCTTTGAAACATGGAACAACAATTGAGCCAGTGACAGAGGAATATACGACAAGACCATTTCTAAATACCGTAGAACTTTCTACAGAGAAATTCGGAACAACTACAGGATATTCTACAGAACAGTATTTAACGACTGAAGGATCAACTGAACGATCTTTTGCAACAGAGTATTTTACGAAGGGAGCTACAGGGACTAGGTATTTTACAAAAGAATCTTTGGAAAATTCAACGACTGAACAGCCGCGAACAAGTACGGAACAACTTTCTACAACTGAACTGCATTTGACTGAATATTCAACAGAACAACCTACAATTTTACAGTATTCGACCGAACAATTTCCAACAATGAAATATATAAAGGAACAGAGTTCGACAACTGAACAATATACTACGGAACAGCCACAACTAACAACCCAATACATCACGGAACCTTCTACAACTAGTCAGTATTCCACAACGCAATACTCAACAGGACAGTCTTTTATGACTTTACAGTATTTAACCGAACAACCTTCTACGACTGAGCAACGAGCAATAACACAAGAATATACGACAGAAGAAGTTTCCACAACCTTACAATATACAACAGAACAACCTTTAACAACTGAATATATCAAGGAATATTCTTCAACAACTGAACAGTTACAAACAGTAATGCAATACTCCACCGAACAATCATCAGGAACACCGCAATACTCGATAGAAGAATCTTTTACAATTCCACAGCAAACAACAGAACATCTGACAACAATTGAACAATATAGTACAACACAGCCTGTTACTAATCAATATTTCACCGAACAGCAATCGACACAGTATTCAATGCAACAATCTTCTACAACTACTCAGCATTCAACAGAATATTCAACCACTGAGGAACAATTTTCAACAACTCAACAATATCCCACGGAACAGCCACAAATAACAATACAATATTCCACAGAACCATATTCAACAATGGTACCATACTCTACAGAGCTAGAACAATCCACCACCGAGTTATATCCCACATTAGAAACCCCTATAAATACTACAGGACAGACACCTTGCGACCAAACGATCACCAATGGTACTGAATGTAAAATCTGTTTGAATGACACGTGTCGGCCCGTGTGCTTCAACCTAACAATGAACCAGAGTACATCTAATTGTAGCGTACTCCCAGGTAAAAGATTTTTCTCGTCGGGAGTTGTAAATGTGTTGTTCTCGTGTTCACCAATCTATATGTCTCGACAAATCATTCGTCAGCGTGATATCATCCGAGTATCCAGATAAAAATTGGAGGCAACCAATTCTGGAGAGTTTTATATATATATTTTTTTTAAATTTTTTCTGATCGATAGATCATAGACTGACGATCACGATACATGATGATCGAACGATTATTCGTGGAAACGATAGAAAAATAAAACATTTAATCAATGTTATATAAATATAAGTATAATTACAGTTTATTGCTGTAATCCACTGCAGACATGGACCTGCTGCATTAGCGCTCTTTTGCATGTTGTACGTTATTGTGTTGCGCCCTTGCACGTTTTCTTCTCGCTTATCTTAGTAGTAATTAATTAATTGTATTGTTTTTTTGTGGAGTTCATGGAAATTTAAAGGAAACTTTCGAACAGTATTTTTCATTTAAAACGATTTTCGTACAATTCCGAATTATAAATTTTAAGTAATAATAAATGTTGAATGAAACGTTTCCTTTAAAATTAAATTGGTAAAACTAACGACTGTTTCTGGGCTTTACACATATAACACGAAAACCACTATATGTCTTAGAAATTAGAGGATTGTGTATACTATTTTCTGTTTATTGTTTTGTTAGTTTTTTTGTTTAGATATATGTGTATACTTTTATATATACTTTTTATTTAGAGAATTTTTTATTTAGAGAAGTCATTGAATAAGATACGAAGAATGAATAAATTATGATAATCTTTTATATGGAAAGTTTAGTTTGAACGTTCGTGGATGAGTTATTTTGAGCTTCTAATATACGTTCGTTTCGTTAGATACCAAATGCAAAACGCACGATGACTGTCTCTCTCAATTGGCCTGCATAAGTCAACAGTGTCTGAACCCGTGCACTGTCCACAATCCTTGCGACTTCGTGGAAGTCTGTCATGTTCAAGATCACAGACCTGTTTGCGTGAAAGGTAGAATATTCAAAAAAAAAATTTAATTTGAGAAAAAATTGGATTACACTTAATAGGGAAAATAAAATAGAAATCAACATTTCCAATATAGAATAAAATTAATATTTGATACTTAATATTCATTCTTAATGTTCAGAAATTAATTTCTTAAAAGAATTTAATTTTTTAATCAGCAAAATTTAAAATATCATTCAATGTTGAAAAATTTTTGCTAATTGAGATCTTATATTTTTAACTAGGACACTTAGTAATTGTTAGTAACATTTAATACTTTAATGTTTAATATTTAATATGTAATGCTTAATATATAATTTAATACTTAATATTCTATAGCTGATATTTAATACTCAAATAAATAATGTTCCCCAACATTTAAGAAATTTTAGAAATTTAATTGTAAAATGCATAGAATTTGAAAATTTTTAGATTTGATAACAATAAATAATAATAATTACCAAAATTGAAATCTTCAAAATGCTTGAAATTTATAATTAAGAAAATATCACTTGGCGTTTCAAAAATTGTCAGCCTAAAAATTTTTAATAGTTCATCTTTATTTTTATTCAAAAAGGCAAATCTTTCTTAATTATTTTCTTTTCAATTTTCTTAGATGTAAACGAGACAGAGTGTCCCTATTGTCCAGCGGGTACAGAGTGCAATCCAGCAACGTATACTTGCGTAAAAGGTTCGTACGAGAACGAGTATAACATCTTCCATCATTTGATTTCTTTTTACAGTGCTCACTTGAATCGTTCTGTACATATGTACATATGTATTGTACATATATATACATTGCACGTGCGTACCACGTGCCATTTTCATTACTCAACTTTCAATTTTCCACAATTTCCATTAGATCAGACTTCAATTAGATCTGCTAGTATTACATACTATCTCTTCAAACTTTTTACTTTCGAAACTTTTGAAAATCATTCAACGACACGATTGTTTTATACCAACCACGATTCTTCTTCGTGCATATTTACACAGATTATTTACGCTGTATTTCATACAAGCTGATTCACTCGACACGAGCCTTTCACCTTTGTTTTTATACTCGTGCACTCTTTCTCGGGGCTATACGGGCTTTTTTCTCAATCTTTCTCTAGCGGGTTGCACTAGCGACAAAGATTGTCCGCTGACAGAGGCATGCATTGAGGGCACTTGTCAGGAACCTTGCCTCGTTTGGAATCCCTGCACCAAAAACGCGATCTGCGTTAATACCAATCATCAAGCGGAATGCAGCTGCGAGGATGGCTATTACGGAAATGGATTCTCTTACTGTGAACCAGGTAATTCGTTAGTTATATTGCAGAATTATTAGATTCAAATACGATTCACATAGTTTTTATATTTTATAATTATTCTCGACAAACAGTTTTGAATTATACAAAGTCTGGAAGTCTTAAAAATTTCATAAAATATTACTGTTAATGTGAAAAATTAAACTGCAGATTTTTATATATTTATAGAAAATATATGAAATATGGAAGATGCATAGAGTACCTATTTATACCTATGCTTTATTTCTTTAACTGTGTTCATAAAAATGCATAAAAATCTGCAGACTAATAATGATATGTATTTTATATTTTATTTCATGAGTATTAGAAAATATAAAATAAATATTTTAAATATTCATGGACTGGACGTTGCAGAAGAGGAAGGTAGAAACATATGTCAATACAATGAAGACTGTCCACCGACTAAGTATTGTGATCGTCTTAACCGAAAGTGCATCGACCCGTGCTTGGAGAGTGACTGTGGTACAAATGCCAACTGTTATCCAGAGAACCATCAAGCTCAGTGCAAATGTTTGCCTGGATTCCAAGGAAATCCTCACATTGAATGCACGCTAACGAGCACCAATCCTTGTGTTCCAAATCCTTGTGGATTGGACGCCATGTGCGAGAATGATAATGGCAATCCTGTATGCTTCTGCCCGAAAGGATTGACTGGAAATCCCTTCGAGCAATGCAGTAAGTATTTTTCAAAGATTCAAGATAATTAAATTTTGAGCATAGATTAGTTTTTGCATAAATCAGGATCTTTTTATAGAGATTCAATGAAAATGAAAGTACGTACAAAGAAATTAGAAATATTAAAATAGAAATAATAATAATTGGATAATAATATAATATTTAGTCGGTAGATTTTATATATTAATTATTGTAAATCAAAATATTCTATGGGAGATTCATTCGAAGTCAAAGTATGAAAGTGATAAAATTAAAAGTTAATTATTAATAATAATTTAATAATTAATAAAAAATTAAAAAGTTGTTAACATGTATTTTGTGATTTTTATATGTAAATTACCATAATTTCAAATAATAGTTTTCTTCCAGTTTGAAAATAAATTTTTTTGTTCAGTACCAGAGGGTGATCAATGCCAAGAAAATCCATGTGGCATTAATTCTGGATGTCGAGTGCTGTCAGGACAAGTGAGATGTTTCTGTCTGCCAGGATACGAAGGAAATCCACCTAATTCACCTTGCACTCTACCTAGTAACGCTTGTGAACCATCTCCATGTGGGCCTAATACTCAATGTACAGTATTGAAGAACGGCGTTGCGAAATGTACTTGCTTGCCAGGGTACATCGAGAGTCCAAATACAATTAGAGGATGCGTACCTAAATCTGATCAGTGTA
Source organism: Frieseomelitta varia (assembly GCF_011392965.1). NCBI lineage: Eukaryota > Metazoa > Arthropoda > Insecta > Hymenoptera > Apidae > Frieseomelitta > Frieseomelitta varia. Next base: position 275,666 of record NW_025110629.1, on the reverse strand, counting down.
ATCCTAATCCTTGTGGACTTGGTGCTAAGTGTGACTCGGATAGAGTGCCTCCATGCTACTGTTCGAAGAACACTGTTGGAAATCCTTATCAAAGTTGCGCAGGTAAGCATTTATTAAATTTTTAATGGCTCATTCAGTTCACAAAATGTTAAATAAAATATATTTTTATAGGTAAAAGTTAAAAAATTGACTGATTAATTTGTTAAGGATTAAACACTAATTCATCACAATATTATAAATACTTCATTTTTTTTTTGGAAATTTTATGAAATTATAGATTCTAGGAACATAATGGAATCTACAAAACGCACAGTTAAAAGATAAAGTAACGAAATCTATTGAATCTACAGAGATATAATAATTTTTATTATTTGTCTCCAGCGTCTCCACCAGACGTACTCTCACCATGTGTGCTGGTACCTTGTGGAAAAAACGCAGTCTGTGTGGAAGAACATGGTATACCAAAATGCAAGTGTATTCCACCGTTTGTTGGAAATCCATACATGGACGGTTGCGAGGCGGAATGTATTGTGAATCAAGATTGCGACAATCATCTTGCCTGCTTCAATCAGCATTGTAGAGATCCTTGTCCAGGTGTTTGTGGTGCTAATGCAAAATGCGAAGTAATTAACCATGTTCCGGTTTGTTCTTGTTTACCTGGCTATACTGGAGATCCGTTTGATTCTTGCAAATTGGAGACCACTCGTAAGTATTATTCGTAGTTGTTTGAATCAGAAATAGAGAAATGATTGCTCGCAAATTTAATTAATCACGAAAAGTTGTTTGTTTCTATTTCCATTTTTATTTCTATAATATAAAATATATTTCTGTAATATATATATATATAATATAGGAATTATTTATATTAAATTTAATATAAATAATTATTTATTATTTTAGATTATATGTAGATTATATAGATAAATAGTGATATAGATTTCTATTCATCGAAAAATTATAAATATAAAACAATTTCCACAATTATCTTTATTGTGTAGCTTTATGTGTTTATGGAAAATTTAAAGACATTAAGACGGATATTAAAATTCAATTTTAATTGCCTTTTGTAGCTCTTCCATCTCAGAATCCTTGCATGCCATCACCTTGCGGACCGCATAGCATTTGTCGAGTGATGAACGATCGTGCAGTTTGTTCGTGCAGTCCAGGATATCATGGAACATCTCCAAATTGTCGTCCAGAATGTTTAGTTAGCTCAGAGTGTCCTGTACATTTGGCTTGTATTGGTCAAAAATGTGGAGATCCTTGTCCTGGTCTCTGTGGACAGAACGCTTTGTGTCAGGTTATCAGTCACAATCCAATTTGCAGCTGTCCTCCGGATTATCTCGGTGATCCCTTCAGTCAATGCGTCAAAGAAGGTAATTTAAGTTTTGAAAATTTTTAATTCTCCAGTTGGTTCCAATTTTTTTCCTCTTTAACTTGACACGATCTGAAGGCAAATAATTAAATACCGTCGTAAAAGTATTGCAATAAAATTTGCCATGTGAAACAAGTCTCTTAATTCTGTTCATGAAAAATATGAATTTATAATGAATGAATAATCTCAAATTTTCAACTTGGAAAGTGTTCTAAGCGATTATAATAATTTTAATAAATTATATTATCATCATAAATCAATTTTAATAAATTATATTACATCGTAAATTATTTTAATGAATTACTCGCGTTTTCTTTATCAGACATACCACTGCCAGGACCAAAGAATCCTTGTCTACCATCACCTTGTGGCCCGAACGCCGAATGTCGCGTGCAGGAAGATCATCCAGTTTGCACGTGTATCAGCGGAATGTTCGGAGCACCACCGTTCTGCAGACCGGAGTGTCTGATTCATCAAGACTGTCCAAATTATCTCGCTTGTGTTCAAAAGAAATGCGTGGATCCGTGTGCTGGTTCATGTGGATTCAATACTAACTGCACGGTGCAGAATCATCGACCTATGTGTCAATGTAACGACGGTTATGAAGGAGATCCATTCTCTGGATGTAGCAAAGGTGAGAATTGTTCAATTCCAAATAAAGACTAATATGACGAAAAATAGAGAATATTATAATATTTAATTTCAACGATACAACTCGATTATACGAATATGTTCTCATTTGACAAAAGCTCGTGTTTTTTAAAAACTGAGATTAGCACTTCAGTTTCGTATTAAAAACTTATTTCTTTATCTTAATTAAATTAAAATTACAACACGCGAATGATGTTGTTTTTTTACAGTTATTTTCCCAGTGCCACTGCCATGCGATCCATCTCCGTGTGGTGCAAATGCAGTTTGCAAGGAACGAAACGGAGCTGGCTCGTGTACCTGTTTACCCGACTATACTGGAGATCCTTACCAAGGATGTAGACCAGAATGTGTTCAAAATTCCGACTGTGTTCTTAGCAAAGCTTGTATAAACAACAAATGCAAGGATCCATGCGTGGGTGCTTGTGGTATAAATGCTCAGTGCCAAGTGATCAATCATCAACCATCGTGTAGCTGTCTTTCTGGCTACACTGGCGATCCATTGAAATCCTGTCATATACTGCCTGGTAAATATTAATCTCAAAGAAATCTCAAAGTGTTATAAATTTCATATCATGTCATGATACATTTTTTTTTATGGTATTAGAAATACAAAAGCTTCAAAATTTGAAAATTTTCTTCTTACTCTAATAAAGAAATAATAATTATTTTTTAAATTGTCTCTTTCATATTATCTTTTTTATACTTTCATAATAAAATATTTGGGTTAAAGAATCAAATTCTTAATTCATGCTATTTCTTTATTATTGATTAAAATAATATTATCTCGTCCTAGTGACATCACTGCCAGGTGATCCATGCCAACCATCACCCTGCGGACCGTATAGTAATTGTCGCGTGATCGACAATCATGCAGTTTGTTCCTGTCAACCAGATTATGTCGGTAGTCCTCCACAGTGCAGACCAGAATGTGTAGTCAGCACAGATTGCACTCAGAATATGGCTTGCATCGATCAGAAGTGCAGAGATCCTTGTCCAGGCACTTGTGGACAGAATGCTGATTGTCAGGTTATCAACCATAATCCTGTGTGCAGCTGCATGTCTGGATACACTGGAGATCCATTCTTTGGATGCGTTAAAGAAGGTAAGATTTTTATTATTTTATTATTATTAATTTATTATTTTATTTTTATTTCGTGTCAGATATACATATATTTCTCTACAATTATATTTTTGGTATTCATGATTTTAGAATGTTTAAATAATTTTTACAGCGGAACCTAAACAGCCGGGACCAGAACCAAGCGGAAATCCATGCATTCCATCACCTTGTGGACCAAATTCTCAGTGTCGTGTGATTGATGGATTCCCAGCGTGTTCCTGTTTGCCGAATTATGTAGGCAGAGCTCCAAATTGTCGACCAGAGTGTGTCATCAACGAAGGATGTCCTGGAAATCTTGCATGTCAGAACGAACAGTGCGTCGATCCTTGTCCTGGCTCGTGTGGTGTGAACACTTTCTGTAACGTTGTCAAACACAATCCAGTCTGCATTTGCAACACTGGATACACTGGAAATCCATTCACAGAATGCGTACCCATTGTGGAAGGTATATAATTAATTTAAAAGTCACTTCTTTTTTTATATTTTTAAGTTTCTAGTTCTTACATTTCTGAATTTTCAAATCTTTACATTCTTAAAATTTCAAATTTTTGATCGTTTCTCGAAGCTTCCAAATTTTTTGATCTTTAAAGGTTCAAACTGTCAAGTCGCAAAATTGTTAAATTTTCCACGTTTGGAAATCTTTGATTCCCAGAATCTCAAGCTTTTATGTATCTCAATTTTCAAATTTTCGAGATGCTAAACTTTCGAAATCCTCAGTACCCACAACCACGGAACAACCACGCACACCATGCAACCCATCTCCATGTGGAGCGAATGCCATCTGTAACGAGCGAAACGGCGTAGGCTCGTGCACCTGTCTTCCAGAATACATAGGCGATCCCTACACAGGATGTCGACCAGAATGCGTGACAAACACCGATTGTGATCGTAGCAAAGCCTGTCTAAACAACAAGTGCGTGAACCCGTGTCCAGGCACTTGTGGTCAAGGAGCAACTTGCCGCGTAATCAACCACGCTCCATCTTGTTCCTGTCTTCCTGGTTACACCGGGGATCCTTTCAACGCTTGTACACTGACAGAAACGCTACGAGAACCAGAACTGGTAAATCCTTGCGAGCCATCGCCTTGTGGGCCGAACAGCAACTGTCGCGTTCACAATGGGCACGCTGTGTGCCTTTGTCAACTGGGATTCGTCGGCGTGCCTCCAACTTGTCGTCCAGAGTGCACAGTGAGTTCAGAATGTTCTCAGAATAAAGCGTGTATCGAGAACAAGTGCGCAGATCCTTGTCCAGGTTCTTGCGGACTGAACACCAAATGTTTGACAGTGAATCACAACCCAATTTGCACTTGCACAACTGGATACACTGGAAATCCATTGGTCCAGTGTACTAAATTCAACGTGTCCCAATCTGGAAATCCGTGTTCCCCAAATCCGTGTGGGCCGAATTCTCAGTGCAGAGTTATCGGATCTCAACCCGCGTGCTCTTGTTTGTCGAATTTTATCGGACGTCCGCCGAATTGCAGGCCAGAGTGCGTTGATAATTCAGATTGTTTCCACTCGGCCGCGTGTATTAATCAGAGGTGTAAAAATCCTTGTCCTGGAGCCTGTGGAGAATTGGCTAGATGCACTGTACAGAGTCACGTGCCTATTTGCACTTGTCCCGAAGGATACGAAGGTGACGCCACTGTTCGATGTATTCTGGCACCGCCGCCGAGTAAGTTTCTGTTTGTTTTAAGCTAAATTTTAGGTTTCTTTTAGAAGCTTGTCAATTTTCAGAGTTCTTAAATTCGCGAATCTTCAAAATTTCCAAGCTTTTAGATTTTTAAGCCTTTCAATTTTCAAGCCTTTCTTAATTTTCGAGCCTTTGAGTATTCATATTTTTTTTAATTTTCTAACAATCAAATTTTCAAATTTTTAAAGTTTCGAACCCTTAAACTCTTCAGTTTACGATTTTTCAATTTTTTTAAATCTATAAATTTCGAATTCTCAAATTTTATCCGATTAATTTGAATTCTTAAAAATATTCAAATTTTTATTCTATCATAATTAATCTTTATTCTATTTAGCAACAGACATAAGCATAACAAATCCGTGTTCGCCAAATCCATGCGGTCCGAATGCTCAGTGTCGCGAGAGAAACGGCGCAGGAGCTTGTGCATGCCCACCAGATCTCATCGGAGATCCTTATGACAACGTAAAAGGATGTCACAGAGAATGTGAATCGAACAATGACTGTGCTCCGCAATTGGCTTGCGTTGGTTTCAAGTGTTCTGATCCTTGTCCAAGCACTTGTGGTACACTATCTATCTGTAATGTTCAAGAGCATGTTCCAGTATGTACTTGTCCTCCAGGATATACGGGAGATCCATACTTTGCTTGCGAAATTAAAGAAATGACGAGTAAGTTTTTTCAATTTATTTATCATTTATCTCACATTTAGTACAGTCAAAGGCTGTATGTTTGATTCCTTTTAGATAATAGTTTTCATTGAATTTGCCTAAAATTGAAATAGATAATCTTTTATTAGATAAAATATTACATTTTATTAAATAAAATATTAAATAAATATTTTATTTCATTTATTTTCATTTTTAGGAGTACCACCATCAGATCCATGTTCACCATCACCATGCGGACCTAATAGTAAATGTCGCGAGGTGAATGGTCAAGCAGTTTGCACGTGTCTTCCGGAATACAGGGGAATTCCACCGAATTGTAGACCAACCTGTGTAGTCAATGCTGAATGTCCGCCTCATTTGGCTTGTTTAAATAGAAAGTGCGCGGATCCATGTCCAAACACCTGTGGATTAAGAGCATTATGTAATACCAAGAATCATAATCCGATTTGCACTTGTCCTGTTGGGTTTACGGGGGATCCTTTTTCTCAGTGCTCGCCTGGTAAGTATTTAATAAATATGTACCTTTCATAGAAAATTCTGTAAATTGTATGTTTCAAATAATATTTAGATTATTCTTTAATCTTTTAAATGTTGAAGTTTCTAGATCTTTGAATTTTCCAATTCTAAACTTTAAAATTTTCGAATTCTCCAACCTTTTTCCGAATTATTAAACCTTCGAATTTTTAGATTTGTCAGTAAATATTTTCAAATATTTTAATTTCCGAATGTTTCAATTTTCAAGTTCTTAAATTTTTCAATTTCGAATCTCTCGACTTCTAAATTTTCAAGTCGTCGGATTCTTAAATTTCACAACGAAACAAAAAAAAAATTGAAAATATTTAACACGTTATTTATTTATCTATTAGCTCAAGACGTTCCATCGATCACGGAACGACCACCATCGTGCACTCCATCTCCTTGTGGACCAAATTCCCTGTGCCAGATCATATCAGGCAGTCCAGCGTGCTCCTGTTTGCCAAATTACATCGGTGTTCCTCCAGAATGCAGACCAGAGTGCATTCTAAGCTCCGAATGCAAGAGTCATCTTGCTTGTGTGAACCAAAAATGTCAAGATCCTTGTCCAGGCTCCTGTGGCGTTAATGCTCAGTGTCATGTATTGAATCACATTCCTGTTTGCACTTGCATGGATGGTTTCACTGGTGATCCATTTACACAGTGCAGAGTAACTTCACCAGGTAAGAAGATATTTTATTTTTTAAATTAAATGATCTTTACGTTTTTTTTTTCTTTTATAAAATACGAAAATTCTTCATTTTAATTAAATAGCCTATAATTTTCAAATTTATTAGGAAATACGAAAATTTCATTTCAGTTAAATAATTTATAATCAAACTTGTTATAATACAAATATATTTCTTTTTTTTTCTTAGTAACTGTACCAGCTATAAGTGATCTATGCAGTCCATCGCCTTGTGGACCGAATGCTATATGTAAAAATGGAGATTGCGAGTGTTTACCGGAATACATTGGCAATCCATACGAAGCTTGTCGACCAGAATGTATCCTCAATTCGGAATGTCCACGCGATAAGACCTGCCTGAAGAATAAATGCAAAGATCCTTGCCCTGGGACGTGCGGTCAAAATGCAGTATGCGATGTCGTGAATCACATTCCTGTGTGTTCTTGCATACCTGGATATATCGGGGATCCGTTCGTTAGTTGTCGTATTCAGCCTCAAGGTAAATGTAATAAAATTTTATTTATTTGAATTAGTCGAAAGATAAATAATTCATGTAATAGGATTATTATTAAGTTTCTTCAATTCTGAGACTTTTTAAAGTTTTGGGTCTTCGAATTTTTAGATTTCACAAACTTTAAATCTTTAAATAAGATACATTTTCTAATAATATTCAAAAAATTATGAAACCCGTTTTCAGTTCCAGAAGCAAAGAAGGATCCTTGCTTGCCCGTTTCACCATGTGGACCAAACAGCCAGTGTCGCAACATCGAGGACCATGCAGTGTGTTCTTGTCTTCAAGGATACCTTGGATCGCCACCTTCGTGCAGACCAGAATGTGTGGTCAGTTCAGAATGTCCTCCGACTCGTGCTTGCGTGAACAAGAAGTGCACGGATCCTTGCTTGGGTTCTTGTGGTTTGAATGCTAGATGTGAAGTGATCAATCACTCACCGATCTGCAGTTGTCTTCCTGGACAGACTGGAGATCCATTCAAGAGCTGCTACGATATTCCAAGTAAGAAATTTTCAATTAATTACCGCAAATGTATAAGATATTGTAAGAAGTCACCAGGCTTTTGAACTTCTTTCTCGTAACAATCATTATCAAAATTCAATAGCATGTTAAAAACTTTATTTAAAAATTAAAATTAAGAAATGCTGAGAAATTTTGACGTTGATTACATTAATTCCAATGTATTTTTGTAGTTTTACCAGATGTGAAAGACACGGGAGATCCTTGCAATCCATCACCATGCGGCCCAAATGCTCAATGTCAAAACGTGAATGGTTATCCATCCTGTTCTTGTCTTCCAACTTATGTCGGAATCCCACCATCTTGTCGTCCGGAGTGTCTTATAAATCCTGATTGTCCATCAGACAAAGCTTGCGTAAATTCAAAATGCACGGATCCTTGTCCAGGATCCTGTGCGGAGAATGCCAGATGTTTGGTAGTGAATCACGCTGTCACTTGCTCCTGTCCACCTGATTACACAGGGAATCCTTTCGTCCAATGTGTCGAAGTAGAACGTAAGTTTCTTTAATTAATTCATTATTTTATTAACTTAATTTTATTTCTTTTAACTACTTCTTTAATTGTTAGGTAGCTTCGTGAGTTCTTTTTATTACTTTCGGCAATAGCTCCTTTAAATAAATTTTATTTAAATTCGAATAAATTATTTATTAACATTAGTACAATAGTTATTATTGCTCTTTGACAACATGTAAAAGTCAACTAATCTGCAATTTATTATATTATAGTAAAATATAAATTTTTAAACAATGTATTTCGCACCTCCAATTGCAGAGGAACCAATTAACCCATGCGAGCCATCGCCTTGCGGTCCAAACGCGATCTGTCAACAACGTGATAATGTCGGCGCGTGTATCTGCATCGACGATTACCAAGGAAATCCCTACGAAGGCTGTCAACCAGAATGCATTCTTAGTTCAGATTGTCCAACGAACAAAGCCTGCGTTCAAAACAAATGTGAAGATCCGTGTCCAGGAATATGTGGTATCCAGGCTCAGTGTTCCGTCATCAATCACATTCCTACTTGCACTTGTCAACCAGGCTATGTAGGAGATCCTTTCAGCATTTGCAATTTACCAATCAGTCGAGAAACCGAGCCTACAGTAATTGATCCATGTAGTCCTTCGCCCTGTGGACCTAATAGTTTGTGCAGAGCAGTGAAAGATCAAGCTGTGTGCACTTGTCAGGAGTCATTCGTTGGTTCTCCACCTAATTGCAAGCCCGAGTGTGTCGTGAATTCTGAGTGTCCTCAAAATAGAGCGTGTTACAAATATAAATGTAACGATCCTTGCCCAGGAACGTGTGGCGTGGGAGCTAATTGCCGCGTAATTAATCATAATCCGCTGTGCAGCTGTCCCCAGGGTACTACGGGAGATCCTTTCTCCAGATGCTATCCTCAGACAAGTGAGTACTTTGAATAATCATTATACGATTGATAAAATTTTGGATAAAAATTTGCTAATGATAAATAAACACAAGATAGTCTTACACGTATATCTTATTAAATTTTTGAATAAAAAAATAAAAAATAACTCGAGTAATTTCTAATTCAAAATTACTGTATATTGCGAGAAATTAAACTATAAGAGACTCGTACTTTCAAAAATTAAAACATACTGTCTGGATGAAAGGTCTGAATAAAATTATTAATACATTATTATTAACAATAAAATATTTACTTATTTTTTTTAATCTATTTAAATTTTTCTTTTCATTTTTAAAAAGAGGATACTTGCTTTCACATAATGTTACGCTTTTTCGAAAAAAAAGGAAAACATTTAAAATTGTTATTTTTCTTCCAGTCACACCACCACCACCAGTGGGTGATCCTTGCAGTCCAAGTCCATGCGGACTCTACGCAGAATGCAGAGCAATTGGCGATCAAGCTGCTTGTTCCTGTCTCAAGAACTACATAGGATTACCACCAAACTGTCGACCAGAGTGCGTCGTTAATACAGATTGTCCTTCGAATCAAGCTTGCATCTCAGAGAAATGCAGGGATCCTTGCATCGGATCATGCGGACAAAATGCAGATTGCAGAGTACAGAATCATATTCCTGTCTGTCTATGTCAACCTGGATACACCGGTGATCCCTTCACTCTGTGCTCACAGATAATAGGTATTTATTACATTAAGTAAAGTATTAAATAATTTTTTGAATGTTCCAAACATTGCAAAAATATTTAATATATTTCTACAATCAACTGAAATGTTAAATTCATATAATGAGCTTCGTAATTTGAAATTATTTTGGATTTTAAAATTGATTATTATTAGATTGTGTATTTTTACGCAAAAATATGTAAAATAGTCAAAGTGTTTTCTATAATGTTTGCTACGTAAAACAATTTTTCACCGAGATTCTTTTTTAATTATCTCTTCATAATTATCATACATCTTTAAACCTACGAATCTTATTACGTTTCATTTTGTGATCTTCATTTTTGTTTATCAATTAAATGATAGAATTCACATTTGTATTATTATTTATTTTACAGAACAAAAAAAGCCAGAAGATCTATGCAATCCATCTCCCTGTGGACCAAACGCAGATTGCAAAGAGGGAATTTGCACGTGTCTTCCAAACTACTTCGGCGATCCGTATTCGTATTGTCGTCCAGAGTGCACTATGAACTCAGACTGCTCTCGAGTGAAGGCTTGTGTCAATCAATTTTGTGTGGATCCTTGTACTGGCACGTGTGGAACTAATGCAAAATGCGACGTTGTTAATCACATTCCTATGTGCAGCTGTCTTCCTGGTACCACTGGAGATCCATTCACACTATGTCGACCACAAGTATCTGAAGGTATGTATTTTTTAATACTTTTTTTTATACATATATAACCTTCACATATATTTATCTTTTAACTTATTTTTTAATATATTAATATTTAATATTTTTATATATTAATTTAATATTTCATAAATATTATTTAATAGAAGTTTCAGTTACTAAAGTCTACTAAATAATTTTGTATGTTTATACAATAATCTAATTGGAAGATCTTCAATCAGTTTGGATTGTATCTATTAATTATATATCGTTAGGTAGATAAAGATCGTATAAGTCAAATCTTCATTAATTCTCCAGAGCCAAGAAGACAACCATGTACACCGTCACCATGTGGTCCAAACAGCATTTGCAAAGTAGTGAATGATCACGCAGTCTGTTCTTGTCAAACTGGTTTTATTAGTGGTCCTCCTACATGCAGACCAGAGTGTGTAGTGAGCGCAGAGTGTCCTTTGACTCAAGCGTGTCTCGCGAACAAGTGTCAAGATCCTTGTCCAGGAACTTGTGGCCAGAACACCAAATGTCAAGTGGTCAATCATAATCCAATATGCAGTTGCTCGGAGGGATACACTGGAGATCCTTTCACTAGATGTTACATCATGCCCAGTAAGTTCTCTCATTTTCTATTTACTCATTTATGATGACTTCTCAAGTATATTTTATTTTCTATAAATAACACGTATAATAATACCTATATATAACAACATGACGATAAAATTATTATTCCAACAGACTCTAGTACTATTTATTCACTTACACATTTCTAAATATCATTTCGTTTAATTTCAGAGCAACCACCAATATCAACGAATCCGTGTCAACCATCCCCGTGCGGTCCGAACGCGGAGTGTCAAGTGCGTGGTGACAGTGCAGCGTGTTCGTGCATCGAGAATTACATCGGTGTTCCGCCAAATTGCAGGCCCCAGTGTACAATTAATCCCGAGTGTCCGCCACATTTGGCGTGCATGCAACAAAAGTGTCGCGATCCGTGTGTCGGCCTGTGCGGTTTGAACGCACAGTGTTCGGTGGTGAATCATCAAGCAGTGTGTGCTTGTGTCGATGGTTACAACGGAAATCCGTTCAGCGTTTGCGAGGTGATCGTCAAGGGTGAGTCTGCAAAGAACAATTTCTTATTTCTCTCCTTCTCTTTCTCCTATTTGCAAAAACTTTCGCCACTCGCATGCGGGCGAATAAGTGCAGGTAAGTGCTGATTTATAACTTTCGTAATAATTCGACTGCGGATTTTTATGAATTTGTGGAAAATTTGAGAATGTGCAAAAATACATAAAGTTAACAGGATATGCAGAAATGCATGAAGTATTGAATATATAAATAATTTTCTATTTAAAATTCATTTCTTTTTAATTACATCAATCCTTCGATTTATGCAGGATTCATTTTCGAGATTTTTATGCTGACGAAAAATATATTTTTCTATAATTTTTATTAAATTTATTACACAGGATATCCCATTTTAATCTGCAATTATCTTTAGAATTATTCGTTATGGGGAAATCGAAACTTAACATTTGAAGCATTTTTCTCACTAACGAAAAAGTCTGAAGGTAATTGTGTTTGTTGATTAAAAATGGGAGATTATTAATTACATTATTCTAATTACATCATCTTTTTTTGGTCAGCAAGCACGTCTAAATTTGATCAATTAAGAAATAACAAATATATTTTTCCACTCTATTAAAACATGTGAAACAAATATTTTTATAACTTATATTTATATAGTAGCTTCTATCTGTCATTTCCTTTTTTTTTAATTTTGTCCCGCGAGATTCGAATGATAATATAACAGAGAACAAATAATTCAGATTAATAGCTGATATCATATTCATAAGAATATGAATTTCCATAAATATTCGCAGTCTGACGATGATAATCATATTGTCTGCTAACAAACATTCATATTTACGTCATTGAGAAAGAAGAGGCCCTAACAAATTCGGTGACAAATTGTCACGATGGTGACGGGGCCACGAATTATCATGCACTTAGAACGAAAATAATCGATAATTGCATAATATCATCTGCGATTAACGAATCCGACGAAGTTGAGCACGGCTTCGAAAACCCCACGCATACATACGATTAAGAAAGTAACCATAAACAAAGTATAATAACCACGTTAGGAGATTGATATGGTGGCGGGGCCTATAGAGTATAGGCTCTAATTATACTGACCCTGAGTGACACCCGATAACCAATTTATCCCCTCGAATAGGCAGGATATTGCACGCATAGACCATTCCCGATCCAAGTATATTGCTTTGAAACTGGAAGTTGAAACCCTCCTGCGTTGAAAATGTACTTCGGAACACTTAATCCCACATGTACGAAATACCCTTGTTACTCTGGATACAAAGATATTAACCCCTAGGAAAGTGATACGAGCTTACACGCCTGACTAAAGATGGAAATTGACCCTGGAGACATGCTTATTAAAAAGTACCCCACAAGAATTAATTCCCTAACGAAGACTGAAAACCTTAATGAACCCTAAAAATGCTAAATAAGTGTTTAGAAGATAGTGGCCCTGAAGGACACGCCTCACAACCCAATATCACCCTAACACTCAATGCTACAGCGAAAATAGGAATTGAAGAGTGAACCTTATTGTTAAAGGGTTGTTCACGAGCAAGCGTTTTAAGAATGAAAAATTTTCTTAAATTTCATTTTTATATTCTCGAAGAACTTTCAATTTAAGAATTCCTTCCTGAAGAATCAATTTTTATATTAAAAATTCTTAATTTGATGAAGAATTCTTGATTTAAGAACTTTCTCAGAGAATTAATTCTTAATTGAGTGAAATTCTTAATTTAAGAATTCCTAATCTAAGAGTCATTTCTTAAAGGAACAATTCTCAAATTAAATTCTTCGAGAATTGAAAAATTAAGCTTAGAAATTGGTTAAATTAATTCTTAATCAAGTTGAGGAATTTAAAAGAGCTTCTGCTTATCCCCCGATCATTCATTTATTCAAACCTCACGGAAATCCGACGAGTATTCATATTACTGCACCAAGCTTCGATCAACCGCATGATATTAGATTAGAAATGTAAAAAGAAAGTGTTTCTCTTTTCGATTAGATACACCCTTAGACATTAGGAAACCATGCGAGCCATCCCCTTGTGGTATCAACGCGATCTGTCGCGAGAACAATGGCATCGGTTCCTGTTCCTGTCTGCCAGACTACATTGGTGACCCATACGAAGGATGCAGACCCGAATGTACCCAAAACCCCGATTGCTCCAAGACGATGGCCTGTATAAACCTCAAGTGCAGAGATCCTTGTCCAGGAACCTGTGGATTGCAAGCCCGTTGCGAAACGATTAATCATATACCTGTGTGTTCTTGTAATCCTGGATACACAGGAAATTCGTTCACGTATTGCTCCCCGATCTCTGTTGCTCGTAAGATTTCGTTTTCTCTCACGTTTTGCATCCAAAGACGCTTGATATCAAATTAGATAGAAATAGAAATGTAGGATTGAAACTTTTACATTTAAGTAGAAGGAATAACAATGATGAGACTAGCACAATAATAACCTTCTATTTTGTCTTCTTATCAAAGGATGAAATTAAAAGAAAATTTAGCACAAGGTTTTTATTATACAGTCTCGAGGGATATTTATGTATTTTTCTATAAAGTGACAGTTGTACTTCACGCAAAGAAAAATGCGTAAATATTCCTCAAGGTTCTTATGTTTCTCCATTACAAATTTTTCTTTAATCTCATTCATTTGCAAAAGCAATTGTCATGAAGCGTAAAATTCTAGCATACAATGAAAATTCAATTTCAATTCTCTTCATTTTCCTTCGACTTTTAACAGAAAATTATCGTTGAATATCGTTATAAATTCGTCGCGCAAGTAGTTTAAACAGCAATCAATCTGGAAATGTTCGTAATTTAGACTGTTTAATGCAATTTTCCCTCACACAGCAACACTGGTAGAGTCAGACCCTTGTAGTCCGTCACCATGCGGACCAAATAGTCAATGTCGAAACGTGAACGACCATGCTGTGTGCACCTGTCTGGCGAATTTCATTGGAACCCCACCAACCTGTCGACCCGAGTGCGTGGTAAACGCCGAATGCTCGAGGGAACTTGCATGTATTAATCAGAAATGCGAGTCCCCGTGCGTGAACTCGTGTGGCATCAACACGCAATGCAAAGTGATCAATCACAGCCCCATATGCATCTGTAATATTGGATACACCGGTGATCCATTTACGAAATGCTTCCCTGCTCCACGTAAGAATGTTTCTCTTGATATTTGCTTCATTGAATCAGTTCTAACTCCTCATTTAAAAGTCAAGATTTTAGTTGATAATGAATTCAATTTCATTAGATTTTAACGAAAGTGTACGAAAGTATACGTAAGCTGTTTTCATTTAGATTTCAAACATTCATGGCTTCTATTACATAGTGGCTTGGTTTAGCATAGTTTCATTCAAGTTCTCTAACTCATTAGTCCACGATTTGAGGATAGTTTTATCGTAACAAATTCATCAGCTTCGAATTTATATCGTGCATAATCTGCTTTGTCAAATGTTCAACATACAACTTTTGATTACGCATCTACTTCATCCAATATTCAGAATTTAAAATATTCTGCAGTCACTTCATCAAGCTTCGTCATTCATATTACCACACAACTTTTGATTATGCATTAACTCCTTAATTAATACCCAGAATTCAAAATATTCTGTAACTTTCGATTATGCATAATCTATTTTACTCAAATATTTATATTTATTTATCCAATCTTCAAAATATTTGACAGTGATTCAAATATTCATCGTTCGATCGTACAATCTCTTTCAATATTTAAAATATTTTCTAGCCTTCGATTATGCATAACCATTCCAGTGCATTGAATATTCAGCCTCCAAAAGCATCATAAAAACCTTGACTCATCCTAACAAATCGAATTGCTTCTATCACAGTTCATCAGACATAATGTAACAAAAACAATTTTAGAATCGCCCCAGAAAGACACTGACCTCGTGCCCAAAGACCCGTGTGTGCCATCACCTTGCGGCATGTACGGAGAATGCAGGAACATCGGTGGTACAGCATCTTGTTCCTGTCTGCCGAGATACATCGGATCCCCACCAACCTGTCGACCAGAATGTCGAGTGAACTCAGACTGTCCCATGAATCTTGCCTGTTCAAACGAAAGATGCAGAGATCCTTGTCAAGGATCCTGCGGTGTCACGTCCCTGTGCACGGTTTACAACCACGTGCCAGTGTGCACCTGTCCCGAAGGATACACTGGAGACCCTTTCAGCAATTGCTATCCTGCACCCGTTAGACCAAGTAAGAAAAAAACTGACGAGAAAATAAGAAATGGAATTCGCGAATGGTTTGTAAGAAATACGAGCAACGTTCTTCCTTCAACAGCTGAACCAACTATAGTTGATCCCTGTGCGTCGTCACCTTGCGGACCTAATGCACGCTGCGACGATGGAATTTGTACATGTTTGCCAGAGTATCAGGGAGATCCTTACGTTGCTTGTCGACCAGAGTGTGTGCTGAACACAGATTGTTCGCAAAACAGAGCTTGTTTAAGGAACAAGTGTGTCGATCCCTGTCCTGGTACATGCGGTCGAAATGCCCAGTGTCTGGTATTTAATCATGTACCCATGTGCAGCTGTCCCAGTGGAATGGTTGGAAATGCATTTGTTCAATGCACTGTCCTTCAAGGTACTACTCCAATGGAATTTACTTTGCTACCCTCAATTCATATCATTAGATCGTAAATGGCCACAATAGATTAGACAATATTACACTAATTTGCCATGTTATAATTAATATTTGTAATATCCAACTGATTTATCATACTGTACATCTCTGAATATCTACGACACTGTGATATTGATAGATACCGTAAAGAGGAATCCCTGTTCGCCTACGCCATGTGGACCAAACAGTGTTTGTCGAGAAATCAATGAACAACCAGTTTGCTCCTGCGTGTCAGGATTTCTAGGTGCACCGCCAACTTGTAGACCAGAGTGCACAGTCAGTTCTGACTGTCCTTTATCAGAAGCCTGTAGTAATCAGAAATGTATTAACCCCTGTCCTGGTTCCTGTGGATTTAGAGCCACCTGTAACGTTGTCAATCACAATCCTATATGCAGCTGTTCGTCAGGCCTCATTGGTGATCCATTTGTTCAGTGTATTCCACGACGTAAGACTTGTCTTTCGAAATGTGATTCTTTAATAATATCTTTGTAAGATAAAACAGAAAGATAACAGACACTTGCATTTTTAGCACCTCAGCCACAAGTACCACAAAACCCATGCGAACCATCCCCATGTGGGCCTAATTCAGAGTGTAGAGTCGTCAACGATGCTCCCTCTTGTTCTTGTTCACCGGAATTCATAGGCGCTCCGCCAAATTGTAGACCAGAGTGTGTCAGTAATAGCGAATGTCCAAGCAATATGGCTTGTACGAATCAGAAATGTAGAGATCCTTGTCCTGGATCTTGCGGAGCTAATGCTGAATGTCGAGTTGTCAGTCATACACCTATGTGCGTCTGTCCTAGCGATTATACAGGAGATCCCTTTACTGAATGCACACCCAGGCCACGTAAGAATCCCAATTTTTATTCATTACCACATTATTATTGTTTACCCTTTATGACCTGAATCCTGGTCTTTAATTTTGTATATTTTTCTAGCGAATAATTCATTTTTTAGTTTAAATATTATATGTCTTATTTTTTAATTGACTTCTCGTTGCCAAAAGTTTTATTATATCTTGCTTTTCGTGATTTATTTTATTATGGTTAACAATTCTTTTAGAATCATACAAATAACATTTTACAACTTTTTAGCTGTCCCATTCAATATTTCTCCGTGCACCCCATCGCCGTGTGGTTTCAACGCGATATGCAAAGAACAAAACGGCGTAGGTTCGTGCATATGTTCGCCCGATTATATTGGCAACCCCTACGAAGGATGCCGCCCTGAATGTGTCATTGACACAGACTGTCCATCAGCATTAAGTTGCATTCGCTCTAAATGCCAAGATCCCTGTCCAGGAACCTGCGGCACAAACGCAGAGTGCAGGGTTATCAATCATCGTCCTGCTTGCACGTGTATTCAAGGTTACAGTGGAAATCCATTCCAATACTGCACCTTGATGCGTGAAATAGGTACGAAGAAATTTTCACATGCAATTGCAATTAGATGGAAAAATCTCAGTTCATGTATTTTTAAAAGTTGCACAAAATTTTTACTTAATTTTAAATTGAAATCTTATAGAAGATGATATATACAAGGATCCGTGCAACCCTTCACCTTGTGGACCAAATAGTCAATGTCGCGTAGTAAATGGTCAAGGAGTTTGCTCCTGTCTGCCAGAATTCACTGGCGCTCCTCCTATATGTCGTCCTGAATGTACTGTGAACTCAGAGTGTTCTCAAGATCGCGCGTGTGTCAATCGGAAATGTGTGAATCCGTGTCCAGCTTCTTGTGGCACGTTCGCCACTTGTGCGACAAGAAATCATAGCCCAATTTGTGCATGCAGGGAATCATACACCGGAGATCCTTTCACTAGATGTTTCCCCGTTCTACGTAAGATATTTCAGAACAGTTCAAACTTAATTTATACTACTTTCGAAGCTAAGTTGATTTCTGATATTATAATTGCCTTTTTAGAAGCCTCACCACCTACAGCAGTTGAAGTTTCACAACCCTGTTTGCCCTCCCCTTGTGGTCAGAATTCTGAATGTCGCGTAATTAATGGTGGTCCATCCTGTCAATGTCTACCTTCTTACGTTGGAAGTCCACCAAATTGTCGTCCAGAGTGTACAGTGAACTCTGACTGTTCTCCTAATCAAGCCTGTATGAGACAAAAATGCAGAGATCCTTGTCCAGGTTCTTGCGGTTTTAATGCACAATGTATGGTGTTGAACCATGTCCCTATATGTTCCTGTTTGGACGGATACACTGGAGATCCTTTTAACAGTTGCAATCCTGCTCCAAGTAAGAAAATTTCAGGAAAAGCAGTACTTTTGATTAATTTTTTAAATACTGAGGGCCTATATTTCCTTTACAGTTGAACCAACAATAGTTGATCCATGTGCATCATCACCTTGTGGCCCTAATGCACGTTGCGACAGTGGAATTTGCACATGTTTACCAGAATATCAGGGAGATCCTTATGTTGGTTGTCGTCCAGAGTGCGTACTGAACACCGATTGCTCTCAAAATAGGGCTTGTCTGCGAAATAAGTGTATCGATCCTTGCCCTGGTATATGTGGTGTAAATGCAGAATGTCTAGTATACAATCACGTGCCCATGTGTAGTTGTCCCAACGGTATGGTTGGAAATGCATTTGTGCAGTGTACTACGCTCCAAGGTACAATTAGAAGGGCTTCTTATATTTGATTCTACTCTAATACTTCTGTGATTGTCTATTTCATATTTTGATAACAACAGATACCGTAAACGAGAATTCCTGTTCACCTTCGCCATGTGGACCAAACAGTATATGTCGAGAGATCAATGGACAGCCAGTTTGTTCCTGCGTGGCAGGATATCTGGGTGCACCACCGACTTGCAGGCCAGAATGTATAGTCAGTACTGATTGCCCCCTCTCAGAAGCTTGCAGTAACCAAAAATGCGTAAATCCTTGTCCTGGTTCGTGTGGATTCAGAGCTCTCTGCAACGTCGTTAATCACAATCCCATATGCAATTGTCCATCGGACCTTACTGGTGATCCGTTTGTTCAATGTATTCCACGACGTAAGATCGATTCCTGTCATTTGATTTCTTCAAAAAGCCTTCTGATTTTTTTAACAAATTTAATGAAATATAACTCATATATTTTTAGCACCAGAGCCCGTAATGCCACGAAACCCATGCGAACCCTCTCCGTGCGGACCCAATTCTCAATGTAGAGTCGTCAACGACGCACCCTCTTGTTCTTGTTCACCAGAATTCATAGGTGCTCCACCCAACTGCAGACCTGAATGTGTCAGTAACAGTGAATGTCCCAGTCAATTGGCCTGTGTGAATCAAAAATGCAGAGACCCGTGTCCAGGATCTTGTGGAGCTAACGCCGAATGTCGTGTCGTCAGTCATACACCTATGTGTGTTTGCCCTAATGATTATACTGGCGATCCCTTCACGCAATGTACACCTCGACCACGTAAGAATCAAGAACTTTCTTTCCGCAGTTTTCTTCAGATTTAATCCAACATACGGTATCTTCAGGATGTTGAATTATTTTTTAAAACGTTTTAGCTGTCCCAGTGAATATTTCTCCGTGCACCCCATCGCCGTGTGGTTTCAACGCGATATGCAAAGAACAAAACGGCGTAGGTTCGTGCATATGTTCGCCCGATTATATTGGCAACCCCTACGAAGGATGTCGCCCTGAATGTGTCATTGACACAGACTGTCCATCAGCATTAAGTTGCATTCGCTCCAAATGCCAAGATCCCTGTCCAGGAACCTGCGGCACAAACGCAGAGTGCAGGGTTATAAATCATCGTCCTGCTTGCACGTGTATTCAAGGTTACAGTGGAAATCCATTCCAATACTGCACCTTGATGCGTGAAATAGGTACGAAGAAATTTTCATATGCAATTGCAATTAGATGGAAAAATCTCAGTTCATGTATTTTTAAAAGTTGCACAAAATTTTTACTTAATTTTAAATTGAAATCTTATAGAAGATGATATATACAAGGATCCGTGCAACCCTTCACCTTGTGGACCAAATAGTCAATGTCGCGTAGTAAATGGTCAGGGGGTGTGCTCTTGTCTCCCAGAATTCACTGGTGCACCACCCATGTGTCGTCCTGAGTGTACTGTGAACTCAGAGTGTCCTCAAGATCGCGCGTGTGTCAATCGGAAATGCGAGAATCCGTGTCCAGCATCTTGTGGCACGTTCGCTACTTGTGTAATCCGAAATCATAGTCCATTCTGTGCTTGCAGTGAATCATACACCGGAGATCCCTTCACTCGATGTTTCCCCGTTCCACGTAAGACACAGTGAAGCTAATTTGAAATATTTTGAAGTCAAATAGATTCCTCATTTCGTAATTTTCTATTTAGAAGCAACTCCACCTACAGCGATCGAAGTTTCACAACCCTGTCTGCCTTCTCCATGTGGTCCAAATTCAGAATGTCGGGTAGTGAATGGAGGACCATCCTGTCAATGTTTATCAACTTATATCGGAAGCCCACCAAACTGTCGACCAGAATGTACAATGAATTCCGATTGTTCTCCCAATCAGGCCTGCATGAGAGAAAGATGTAGGGACCCTTGTCCAGGTTCTTGTGGCATCAATGCTCAATGCATGGTTCTTAATCATGTTCCTATTTGTTCGTGTTTCGATGGATATACGGGAGATCCCTTCAGCAGTTGCACTCTTGCCCCCGTTGAACCACGTAAGGATATTAAAATAAAATTGAAATCTCAAAATTGTAAAATATTTGTAAAACTGTATTTTATTCTTCGTAGCTGAACCAACTGTACTTGATCCTTGTGCATTGTCACCATGTGGTCCTAATGCACGTTGCGACAGTGGAATCTGTACGTGTCTTCCAGAATATCAAGGAGATCCTTATATGGGTTGTAGACCGGAATGTGTACTAAACACAGATTGCTCTCAAAATCGAGCATGCCTAAGAAACAAGTGTGTCGACCCTTGCCCCGGCACATGTGGTCTAAATGCAGAATGTCGCGTGTATAATCACGTACCTATGTGCAGTTGTGCTAGTGGAATGATTGGAAATGCATTTATTCAATGCACAGTACTCCAAGGTAGAGATTGAGAAATGTTTATAGTTCTAAATGTACCAAATTATCTTACACCTCTTTAAATCTTTACTACGTCATAGATACCATAAAAGGAAACCCATGTTCACCTTCTCCGTGCGGACCAAACAGTGTTTGTAGAGAGATCAATGGTCAACCTGTCTGCTCCTGTGTAGTAGGATTCTTAGGAGCACCACCAACTTGTAGACCAGAGTGCATAGTTAGCTCCGACTGTCCCTTGACACAGGCTTGCAGCAATCAGAAATGTGTTGATCCGTGTCTTGGTTCATGCGGATTCAGAGCCACCTGCAACGTTGTCAATCATAATCCCATATGTAACTGTCCACCAGATTTGACTGGTGATCCGTTTGTTCAGTGTGTCCAACGACGTAAGATCTGCTCTTTTAGATATGATTTCTTAAAAGAACTTTTACGAGACGAAACAATAATTGTCCTTCATATTTTTAGCACCTGAACCCGTAGTGCCGGAAAATCCGTGCGAACCCACTCCGTGTGGTCCCAATTCCCAATGTAGAGTCATCAGTGATACTCCTTCTTGTTCCTGTCTATCGGAATTTGTAGGAGCACCGCCAAATTGTAGACCTGAATGCGTTAGTAATAGCGAATGTCCAAGTCGTCAAGCCTGTATCAATCAAAAATGCAGAGATCCTTGTCCTGGATCGTGTGGAGCTAACGCGGAGTGCCGCGTTATTAGTCATACACCTATGTGTGTTTGCCCTAACGACTATACCGGTGACCCCTTCACTCAATGTGTTTCTAGACCACGTAAGAATAGATGTATCTTTTCTCAACTATTTAATTTTCCAAATATACGTAGTTA
This sequence comes from Frieseomelitta varia, assembly GCF_011392965.1. Taxonomy (NCBI): domain Eukaryota; kingdom Metazoa; phylum Arthropoda; class Insecta; order Hymenoptera; family Apidae; genus Frieseomelitta; species Frieseomelitta varia. Next base: position 253,512 of record NW_025110629.1, on the reverse strand, counting down.
CGAAGAATTTCCATCTTTTAAAAATTTGATAGATTGTTCTTCAGGTGTTAATGTTTCTGACAATTTTGAATCGTTTTAGCTGTCCCTGTCAGTCTATCTCCATGTAGTCCATCACCATGCGGTTTTAACGCAATATGCAAAGAACAGAACGGAGTTGGGTCGTGTTCTTGTTTGTCTGATTATATTGGTAATCCATACGAAGGCTGTCGTCCCGAGTGTGTCGTCGATACTGACTGTCCATCCACATTGAGCTGTATACGATCCAAATGCCAAGATCCTTGTCCAGGCACCTGTGGCACGAACGCGGAATGTAAAGTCATTAATCACCGCCCTGCGTGCACTTGCATTCAAGGTTTTAGTGGAAACCCTTTCCAATCTTGCATCCTGATTCGTGGAATAGGTATGAATAAACCGTTAATTTTATTTATTAAATATCACCCTTATCCATTTATTAAATATCCAATTTCTTGCATTTGGTTAATTAAAATTTCATAGAAGATGATATATACAAGGATCCATGTAACCCTTCGCCTTGTGGACCAAATAGTCAATGTCGCGTAGTAAACGGTCAAGGAGTTTGCTCCTGTCTGCCAGAATTCACTGGTGCTCCTCCTATGTGTCGTCCTGAATGTACTGTGAACTCAGAGTGTCCTCAAGATCGCGCGTGTATTAATCAAAAGTGCGTGAACCCATGTCCAGCTTCTTGTGGCACGTTCACCACTTGTGTAGTGAGAAACCATAGTCCAATCTGCGCCTGCAGAGAATCATATACCGGAGATCCCTTCACTAGATGTTTCCTCGTTCCACGTAAGATATTCGAAAGTCTCTCTGTTAAAAACATTTATGTTGTACAATTTGTCATATTGCAATTGCTCTTTTAGAAACTACGCCACCTACAGCAGTCGAAATTTCACAACCTTGTTTGCCTTCCCCGTGTGGTCCAAATTCGGAATGTCGTGTAGTTAATGGAGGTCCATCGTGCCAATGCCAACGAAATTACATCGGAAGCCCTCCAAATTGTCGACCAGAGTGCACAATAAACTCAGATTGCTCGCCTAGTCAAGCTTGCATGAGAGAAAGATGCAGAGACCCTTGTCCAGGTTCTTGTGGTTCCAATGCTCAATGCACGGTGCTGAATCACGTTCCTATATGTTCTTGCTTCAATGGATACACTGGAGATCCTTTCAGCAATTGTTATCCCGCCCCTGTCAGACCAAGTAAGATAGCTAAAGAAATATAATTCCGTTGAACATGTAAAACGTTTGAATATGAGACAACAAATTAACTCCTTTCACAGCTGAACCGACTGTTATTGACCCATGTGCATTATCACCATGTGGTCCTAATGCACGTTGCGACAGTGGAATCTGTACGTGTCTTCCAGAATATAAAGGAGACCCTTATATCGGTTGTAGACCAGAGTGTGTATTGAACACTGACTGCCCTCAGAATCGTGCTTGCATAAGAAATAAATGTGTTGATCCTTGCCCTGGTACTTGTGGTCGAAACGCAGAATGTCAGGTTTATAATCATGTACCCATGTGCAGTTGCCCCAGCGGGATGGTGGGAAATGCGTTCGTTCTGTGCACAGTCGCCGAAGGTACAACTAGAGATACCATTCTTTGAATTCTTAATTTGTATTGTTAGAAAATTGGCGGCCACAACATTTTCATTTGAATTATTAACACTAGCATAAAAAAATTCTTATAATCTTTCTGGGTAATTATTATATTATCATCACAACAGATACCATGAGAGGAAACCCTTGTTCACCTACACCTTGTGGACCAAACAGTATCTGTCGAGTGATCAACGGACAATCAGTCTGTTCCTGCGTAGCAGGATTCCTGGGAGCACCACCAACTTGTAGACCAGAATGTGTAGTCAGCTCCGATTGTCCCTTGACACAAGCTTGTACCAATCAGAAATGTGTAAATCCATGTCCCGGTTCATGTGGATTCAGAGCCACCTGCAACGTTGTCAATCATAATCCTATATGTAGTTGTCCACCTGATTTAACAGGCGATCCATTTATCAACTGTGTTTCACGACGTAAGGCTTGTTCCGTGAATTATTTCACTGATCGGCGAAATTTTTCAAGGCAATCATAATTTACACGTGTACTTTTAGCACCCGAGCCTGTACTGTCACAAAATCCATGCGAACCCTCTCCATGCGGACCCAATTCAGAGTGTAGAGTCGTCAATGATGCTCCCTCTTGCTCCTGTTCACCGGACTTCATAGGCATCCCGCCAAATTGTAGACCTGAATGCGCCAGTAATAGCGAATGTCCCAGTCAGTTAGCCTGTATCAATCAAAAATGCAGAGATCCGTGTCCTGGATCATGTGGAGCTAACGCTGAGTGTCGCGTTGTCAGTCATACTCCTATGTGTGCCTGTCCTAGCGACTACACTGGTGATCCCTTCACGCAATGTACACCTAGACCACGTAAGAATTAAGAAACAATTCTTTTTCTTTTTGATTAGGATTTAATCACTAAACTACGGTTTTTCATGCGATGATAGAGAATTTTATAGTACTCACGTATTATGAAAAATTATATAAAATATAATTATACAATATATTCTGTAACATTAAATCTTACAAGTGTCATTTCTATAATATATAATTTTTTAAATTACGTTGTTTTAGAATATGAATTTGCATAAAAATTCGTGGTTTATTAGTTACAAAAATATTAATTTTTTGCGGGGATATTAAGTTACTCTTTAAAATATTTTAGCTGTTCCTGTTAATCTTTCCCCGTGTAGTCCATCACCATGTGGATTCAATGCTATATGCAAAGAACAGAACGGAGTAGGTTCTTGTTCCTGTTTGTCCGATTATATTGGTAATCCTTACGAAGGCTGTCGCCCTGAATGCGTCATTGACACGGACTGTCCATCGACTTTGAGCTGTATACGATCCAAATGCCAAGACCCTTGTCCAGGTACTTGTGGCACAAACGCAGAGTGCAAAGTTATCAATCATCGCCCTGCGTGCACATGTATTCAAGGATACAGTGGAAATCCATTCCAATATTGTACACTGATTCGAGAAATAGGTACGAGAAAATCTCCCCAAACTTTTATAAATAATTTATATTTATTATTTCAATCACGCTATATTAATTCCACTAATTTTAATAAATTCTTCTCGCACATATAAATTTAGTAGCTTCTAAAAATCAGAAGGAATATTTGCCATGATGTAAAGTAAAAATCAAAATCTCTTGTAGAAGACGAAATGAAATACAAGGATCCATGTAGTCCATCTCCTTGCGGACCAAACAGTCAGTGTCGCGTAGTAAATGGTCAAGGAGTTTGCTCTTGTCTGTCAGAATTTACTGGCGCACCTCCAATGTGTCGCCCCGAGTGTACTGTGAATTCAGAATGCCCTCAAGATCGCGCGTGTGTTAATAAGAAATGCGTGAACCCATGTCCAGCTTCGTGTGGTACTTTCGCCACCTGTGTGATCAGGAACCACAGTCCAATTTGTGCCTGTAGACCATCGTATACGGGAGATCCTTTCACAAGATGTTTCCCCGCGCCACGTAAGATAGCTCGAACATAATTTAAATTGCTTTAAAGTTAAAGAGATTTCTTATCTTGTAACTTTTTTATTTAGAAGCCATTCCACCTACAGCAGTTGAAAGCACACAACCTTGTTTGCCCTCTCCTTGTGGTCCAAATTCAGAGTGTCGTGTTATCAATAATGGCCCATCCTGCCAGTGTCTAGCTACTTACGTTGGAAGTCCTCCAAATTGTCGGCCAGAATGTACAATAAACTCAGACTGTTCTCCTAGTCAAGCTTGCATGAGAGAAAGATGCAGAGATCCTTGTCCAGGTTCTTGTGGTACCAATGCTCAATGCACGGTTCTTAATCATGTTCCTATATGTTCCTGTTTCGAAGGATATACGGGAGATCCTTTCAGCAGTTGCAGCCTTGTCCCTGTTAGACCAAGTAAGAAATTAAAAGAAAATTATAACTTTAAAATTATAAGGAATTTTTAAGCTCATACGTTCGTTCTTTCTATAGCTGAACCAACCATAATTGATCCTTGTGCATCATCTCCTTGTGGTCCAAATGCACGTTGCGACAATGGAATCTGTACATGCCTTTCAGAATATCGGGGTGATCCTTACGTAGCTTGTCGTCCGGAATGTGTACTAAATACAGATTGTTCTCAGAATAGGGCTTGTCTAAGAAACAAGTGCGTCGATCCTTGTCCTGGAACATGCGGCGTAAACGCAGAATGTCTAGTATACAATCATATACCCATGTGCAGTTGTCCTAGTGGAATGGTTGGAAACGCGTTCGTTCAATGTAACATACTTCAAGGTAGAGTTTGATGAATTTTTTTCCCTAACTCTAGACAGGGATCTAATGTTATTTATTACTTTATCACATAAAATATAAAATATCAGATTGAATGCAATACTGTACAATTTAATAATTATAACAATGAAGGACACCAACTGGAGAATTAGCAAAGATTCAACAATATTAGTTGAAAAAGAGTTATTAATCTTGCAAAATTAATTAAAAGAAATTTTCATAATACTATTTCTCTATCTTTTTATGATATAGAAACCGAGAAAGGAAACCCGTGTTCGCCGTCGCCTTGCGGGCCTAACAGTGTCTGTCGAGAGGTCAATGAACAGGCAGTGTGTACCTGCGTAGCAGGATTCCTAGGTAGTCCACCTACTTGCAGACCAGAGTGTACAGTCAGTTCTGACTGTCCTCTGACAGAAGCCTGTAACAATCAAAAATGTATAAATCCCTGTCCTGGTACTTGCGGATTTAGAGCCACTTGCAACGTTGTGAACCACAATCCTATATGTAGCTGTCCATCTGAACTCACTGGCGATCCATTCGTTCAGTGTGTTCCACGACGTAAGATTTATTTCTTATACTTGTTTGCTCACAAATTTTCACATAAAATATAAAGATCATTACTGTCTCTTTTTAGCAATTGAACCCGTAGCACCACAAAATCCATGCGAACCTTCTCCATGTGGTCCCAATTCAGAGTGTAGAGTCGTCAATGATGCTCCCTCTTGTTCTTGTTCGCCAGAATTCATAGGTGCTCCACCCAATTGTAGACCTGAATGTGTCAGTAACAGTGAATGTCCAAGTAACATGGCTTGTGTGAATCAGAAATGTAGAGATCCTTGTCCTGGATCTTGCGGAGCTAATGCTGAATGTCGAGTTGTCAGTCATACACCTACGTGCGTCTGTCCTAGCGATTATACGGGAGATCCCTTTACTCAGTGCACATCTAGGCCATGTAAGAATTATGAAATATTTTTCGACTTAACTTGGAGTATATTTAAATTTTTTTCTCCAATTTCTCAAGTTTTCTGATTATTTTATCGTATTTTAGCGGTCCCGGTGAATCTTTCCCCATGTAGTCCATCACCATGCGGTTTTAACGCAATATGCAAAGAACAAAATGGTGTAGGTTCATGTACCTGTTTACCTGACTATATTGGTAATCCTTACGAAGGATGTCGTCCTGAATGTGTGATTGACACGGACTGTACATCCACGTTCAGTTGTATAAGATCTAAATGCCAAGATCCATGTCCTGGTACTTGTGGAATAAACACTGAGTGCAGAGTTATTAATCACCGTCCTGTTTGCACATGTATTCAAGGTTACAGTGGAAATCCATTCCAATATTGTATTCCTACTCCGATAGGTATGAACAAACTTTCAAATTTTTTGTTTGATATCATCATGATAAATATTTTATATATCCTCAATAAGCTTTAATGAAAAGAAAAGTCAAGGTTTACTTGGAAGACGTAGAAACTAATCAGTACAAGTTTTTTTTATATTAATAATTGCATGTGATAAAAGACATAGGATAATTGTTCGTAGTATATTTAATATTAAAATAAATTATACAAGGAAATGTGAGTTAAAATGAAAAGAAATATTTTTTATTACATTGTTAAAGAATTCGTCTTTTTTTACAAGTTATTTTGAATAATTTATTTTAATAATTAAAACTCACATGCAGACAATTAGTCCACTATTGTGTCAAAATCTTCAGACATTGAACAGTTTAATTATCGGTATTATAATAATTATAATATAATGAATAAATTGTTTTATCAATTGAAGATTTTGAAAATATAATGTATTTGTATAGTACAAGTTACTTTTAATGAGAAGTGAGTTCATTAACTTCTGAGCCCTCCATTTATAACTAATAGCTATCAGAAATATTTTTCATGGTGTAAAACAAAAATTAAAATCTTACAGAAGATGAAACAAAAAATAAGGATCCGTGCAATCCTTCACCTTGCGGACCAAATAGTCAATGTCGCGTTGTAAATGGACAAGGTGTTTGCTCCTGTCTACCAGAATTCACGGGTACACCTCCAATGTGTCGTCCCGAGTGTACTCTAAATTCAGAGTGCCCTCAGGATCGCGCATGTATTAACCAAAAGTGTGTTAATCCATGTCCTGCTTCCTGCGGGACATTCGCCAATTGTGCAGTCAGGAATCATAGTCCATTCTGCACCTGCAGAGAATTATACACTGGAGATCCCTTCACTAGATGCTTCCCTACTCCACGTAAGATATTTCGAAAGTAATTTAACCTTCTACTGCCGACACGAAGCCTGAATTTTATAGATAATAATGAAAATATGCAATAGAGCTGAATCAGTTACATGATTTGTCAGGAATGTTCTAAAATCATTTACACTTCACTTCAAGCTTTTATAAGTTCCATTATAATCTCAAACAAATAGTATCTGTGGTAGGAGAATTATATTACTTTAAAGATAGATAAATTTCATTTCGTAATTTCCCATTTAGAATCAACACCACCTACAGCAATTGAAGTTTCACAACCCTGCCTACCTTCCCCTTGCGGACCAAATTCAGAATGTCGCGTGGTCAATGGAGGACCATCCTGTCAATGTCTACCTACTTACATCGGTAGCCCTCCAAACTGTCGTCCAGAATGTACAGTAAATTCTGACTGTTCCCCTAGTCAAGCTTGTATGAGAGGAAGATGCAGAGACCCTTGTCCAGGTTCTTGTGGTTCCAATGCTCAATGTATGGTGCTTAATCACGTTCCAATATGCTCGTGTTTCGAAGGATACACGGGAGATCCTTTCAGCAATTGCTATTCTGCCCCGGTTAGACCAAGTAAGAAAATTGAAAATACTTTGTTAAATAGAATTTATGATATGTTTAAAAAAACATGAGAGATACATTTGTTTCCTTCATAGCTGAACCGACTGTCGTTGATCCCTGTGCATCATCGCCTTGCGGCCCCAATGCACGTTGCAACGATGGAATTTGTACATGTTTACCAGAGTATCAGGGAGATCCGTACGTTGGTTGTCGACCAGAATGCGTACTGAATACTGATTGTCTTCAGAATAGAGCTTGTATAAGAAATAAGTGTGTTGACCCTTGCCCTGGCACATGTGGTGTAAATGCAGAATGTCTAATATACAATCACGTACCCATGTGCAACTGTCCCAATGGAATGGTTGGAAATGCGTTTGTTCAGTGCAATATCGTGGAAGGTACAATATTTTTTCAACCCTTAATTTATATCAGTAAATTGTTGGTTACATACTTCACACTGACTGGAACACAATACTTCCAGTTATGTTCGTGTATATTTAATTTTAACTTCTGTTTTATAATTAATCACAGAAGTCTACATATATGTTATACTACATATATGTATCTATTAAGTTTGATATATTTAAAACAGAAAAAGAATTTAGATATTTTATGGATATTAATTAATTTGTTAACTTGATTTTGTTATGTTAAATTGTTTCTGTAATATTGAAAATTTGTCAGATGTATGTAAATTTTTATTTTATACGATGTTAGCAAATTTATGTCACGACTATGATATTTCAAAAGAAATGAGACACACTTTCGCGTGTCTCTGTCAATACTCATAGTCGTGCCACAAATTAGGGGTTTTCGAACCGTCTCGACAGGCGTCAATACACCAAGTCCTAAGGACTCAAAAGCAAACTCTCTTAAATATCTACCATATTGTAATGATGACAGATGTTGAAAAGGAAAATCCTTGCTCACCTTCGCCCTGTGGACCAAACAGTGTCTGTCGAGAAATCAATGGACAACCCGTCTGTTCCTGCGTAATAGGATTCCTGGGTACACCACCTTCTTGTAGACCAGAGTGTACAGTCAGCTCCGATTGTCCTTTGACAGAAGCTTGTAACAATCAGAAATGTGTAAACCCCTGTCCTGGCTCATGCGGATTTAGAGCCACCTGCAATGTTGTCAATCACAATCCTATATGCAGCTGTCCACCTGATTTAACTGGTGACCCATTCGTTCAGTGTGTTCCACAACGTAAGACTTGTTTTCCCTGATATTTCAATGACCAACGAAATGTTTTAAGGTAAATAATCGTAATTCACACGTGTACTTTTAGCACCCGAGCCTGTAGTGCCGCAAAACCCATGCGAACCCTCTCCATGTGGACCCAATGCAGAATGCAGAGTCATCAATGATGCACCCTCTTGCTCTTGTTCACCGGAATTCATAGGCACCCCACCCAATTGCAGACCTGAATGTGCCAGCAATAGCGAATGTCCCAGTAAGCAGGCCTGCATGAATCAGAAGTGCAGAGACCCTTGTCCTGGATCCTGTGGGGCAAACGCTGAGTGTCGTGTTGTCAGTCATACTCCCATGTGTGTCTGTCCCAGCGACTATACTGGAGACCCTTTCACTTTATGTTCACCTATACTACGTAAGAATGAAGTATTTCTTTTTTTTTTTTTTAAACTTTCAATTATGATCGCCAAAGATTTTGATTCCTTGAAAATATTCTATTCTATTTTTTTTTTTTTTTTTTTAGTTTAATTTTGTTTGATTCCTGAAAGATACTAATTTCTATTTTTTAATCTCTGAATGATAGCTGCTAAAGATTTTGATTCTTTGAAAACACTACTTTCTACTTTTTCAATTTTCAGATTACAATCATCAATAATTGCCCACGAATACTACAGTATTTCTTATTCTTTACTGTTAATGTCATTTATTCACAGCAATAGCAATCATCTTGAACAGTTGAAATCTTTGACACTAACTATACTCACTGATCATATTTTTGTTATTTCGAAAATTTTTAGCTGTCCCTATCAACGTGTCACCGTGCACCCCATCGCCATGCGGTTTCAACGCGATGTGCAAAGAACAAAACGGTGTAGGCTCCTGTATCTGTTTAGCCGATTATATAGGCAATCCCTACGAAGGTTGTCGTCCTGAATGTGTCGTTGACACCGACTGTCCGTCCACGATGAGCTGTATACGCTCCAAATGTCAAGACCCTTGTCCAGGCACTTGTGGTACAAACGCAGAGTGCAAAGTTATCAATCATCGTCCTGCTTGCACATGTATTCAACGTTACAGTGGAAATCCCTTCCAATATTGTACTTTGATACGTGAAATAGGTACGAATACACTCTCAATCGTCCTTGTATTTAATTTAAACTTTGATTAATGGAAAGAGTGACCGAAAAATTAAGCAGTATATTAAGTAATACTTGAACTTGCAATAAAAAATCTAATTATAAACTATCATTTGGTATCAAATTTAGTTTTAAAATTCAAAACGGAGTCACTCTTTCGAAGGCTATCAAAATATTTCACACGATGGTAATTAAAATTTTATAGAAGATGATACAACGTACAAAGATCCATGCAACCCTTCATCTTGCGGACCGAACAGTCAGTGTCGCGTAGTAAATGGTCAAGGAGTTTGTTCATGTTTGCCAGAATACACAGGCACACCTCCCATGTGTCGCCCGGAATGTGTTCTAAACTCAGAATGTCCACCAAATCGCGCGTGCGTTAACCAGAAATGTGTGGACCCGTGTCCTTCTTCCTGTGGAACATTCGCCACTTGTGTGGTTAGGAATCACAGCCCAATTTGTGCATGTAGAGAGTTATATACCGGAGATCCTTTCACCAGGTGTTTCCCTGTTCCACGTAAGCCATTTTGAAACTGGTCTAAACTTCGATATTAGTTTAAATTGCTTAGATTTTTCATTTCGTGATTTTTCGTTTAGAGCCAACACCACCTACAGCAGTCGATGTTTCACAGCCCTGTCTGCCTTCTCCGTGCGGTGTAAATTCAGAATGTCGCGTAATCAATGGAGGTCCATCTTGTCAATGCTTGCCAAATTACATCGGAAGCCCTCCAAATTGTCGCCCAGAGTGTACAGTAAATTCTGATTGTTCCCCCAGTCAGGCTTGTATGGGAGAAAAGTGCAGAGATCCTTGTCCAGGTTCCTGCGGCTTCAATGCCCAGTGTAGAGTATTTAATCACGTTCCTATGTGTTCCTGTATCCAAGGGTACACTGGCGATCCTTTCAGTCAATGCAATCAATTAATCAGTCCTCGTAAGTAATAGTTTCTTAGAAATATTCTTTATTTAGCATTTCTTTTTAGTCTTTATTTTGTCATTTTGATTCGTTCTTCTCCAAGAGCTCTTTAATCAGCACCTTCGATCTCCATTTAATCGACTCTATTTCAGTAATTTTTATTCAATATTTTCAATCTTCAGCTGAACCATCGGAGATAGATTTGTGTAATCCATCTCCCTGTGGACCAAATGCTATATGCGACAATGGAATTTGCTCTTGCATGCCTGATTACTACGGAGATTCCAATATCGGTTGTCGACCAGAGTGTGTACTTAACAACGATTGTCCTCGAAACAGAGCTTGCGTGAAGAATAAGTGCGAAGATCCTTGCGTCGGTGCATGTGCCACTGATGCAATGTGCGAGGTGGTTAATCATGTTCCAATGTGCAGTTGTCCTACTGGATTCGAAGGAAATGCCTTTGCATTCTGCCGTCCAGCTATAGGTACTTCGCTATTTTGGAAAATGAACTTTCTATCTCTTTAATTCAACACGTTCGCAATCGCTGTTTTTCTAACTATTAAATTTTCACGTATCAATATGAGCGACATTTATATTTACACACATTACACATGTTATGTGTCGTATTGGATTATCGAAGATGAAAATCATATTATTTATTTATCGAAGCATGAAATGGCAATCGTTCCTTGGTAAACTTTATTTCGAAATGACAACAACAAAATCATGCACTGCTCGAGCATTTTAACAACAGTAAATATTGGACAATTAATAAAATAACTATGATAAACATGTTGCAACATTAAAAAAGTTAGTCAGTGTAGAAACTGCGTAGAGAAGCATCTTCCATGAAAATAAATTAATAAGAATTTATCTACTTCTCTTATTACATACGTATTACATCTGATAGCGAACGTGTTAAAAAGTCAGTTAGATCAAGATAATTTATTACGTTAAGAATGTCGAGTAAATGAAAATCTCTTCACAAGTAATTATATTTCAACAGCCGAACTTCCATCTAATCCATGCAGTCCATCACCTTGCGGTCCTAATAGTCAATGTCGAGCGAAGAATGGCCAAGCAATTTGTAGTTGCGTACCAGGCTACCTAGGAAACCCACCAATCTGTCGTCCAGAATGTGTGGTCAGCTCTGATTGTCCACCAAATGAGAGTTGTAGTAATCAGAAGTGTATAAATCCATGTGTGGGCACTTGCGGCTTGGCAGCTCGTTGCACTGTCGCGAATCGTAATCCCATTTGTCACTGTCCTGAGGGATTCACGGGAGATCCTTTCGTTAGGTGTACTCCACTTCGTAAGTTTTCTTTTTTAACGCAGGGATTCAGAGCAAAAATGGTACAAGTTTTCAATTCAAATGAAATTAAACTAATACAAAAAATAATATAAATGACATTAAGCTAGAATAGAAACGAAATTACATTAAAAATTATTATATCAAATACTGTATTAAATGATCGATTACTAAAGTATCTTCTATCAGAGAAATGAAAAAAAATTGAAAGTTTACGTTATTTCTAATACTATACAAGTTTTATGAAAAATTTCTAAAATTCATTATATTAACTCTCTAAATATCTCTTTATTTGTTTTGAAAAGAAAATGTACCAATATTTGACTGAATCTTTCATATACCATAAACGCTTAAATATCCTCCCAAGAAACTTCATTTTTGAAATAATTATAGCACAAGCTCCACCAGAACCGATAAACGTTTGCCAGCCATCACCATGTGGACCCAACGCTCAATGTCAGATATCAGGGAACTCACCTTCCTGTAGTTGTCTACCTGAATTTATCGGTTCACCACCATATTGCAAGCCAGAGTGCATCAGTAACAGTGAATGTCCCACGAATTTGGCCTGCATAAACCAAAAATGTCGCGATCCTTGTCCCGGTTCCTGTGGTGCCAATGCAGAGTGCAGAATAATTAGTCACACACCTATGTGCGTTTGCTCTCCTGGTTTCGTTGGTGATCCATTTGTACAGTGTATTCCAAAGCTAGGTAAGAAATGAACAAAACATCAAACAGATCTTCATTATCCATCATGGAATGTTCAAAAAATATTTTGTTCTCGAATGAGTTCCTTGTAAGAGAAATAATTTCAAATTTATAGTCGCCCAGAGTCCAGTAGAGAAATTCACCCCGTGTGTACCATCTCCCTGTGGGTCTAATGCAGTGTGCAACGAACAAAATGGTGCAGCGTCTTGTAAATGCATTGCTGATTATATCGGAAATCCTTATGAAGGCTGTCGACCAGAGTGTGTCATTAATTCCGATTGTTCAGCTAATCAAGCTTGCATTAGGTCTAAATGTCAGAATCCTTGCCCAGGATTCTGTGGATATAACGCTGTTTGTCAAATTGTTAATCATACTCCACTGTGTACTTGTCAGTCTGGATACACTGGAGACCCGTTCGTTCAATGTAGCGTTATTCAAGCTCCACGTAAGTTTTTTTAGTATGGTAGAATTTTTTTCTCTTTATTATTCGAGGATTTATTATTTGACTGTTTCATTGGAATTTTCCTGTACTCGAACGTTCTATTATTTGAACAGCGTATGTAGTTTATTAATTTAATATGAAATTGACATCACATGAATTGATATTTTATCAAAGGAAAAATATATAGTAATAATTAAATTGAGAAATATAAGAGAAAATTATCGTGAAAATAGTAAAATTATCGTTGTGGTTCCACTGATTTTTCAGACATAATATTAAAGTTAAAAGTCTACATGGTTTTGTAACATGAGTATTTTTATAGCGGAACCAGCTGATCCTTGCAGTCCATCTCCTTGCGGTCTAAACAGTCAGTGTCGTGCATCCAATGGACAAGCTATTTGTTCATGTTCACCCACATTTTTGGGATCTCCACCAATGTGCAGACCAGAATGTACAATCAGCACAGACTGCACAACGAACCGTGCTTGTAAAAATCGTAAATGCGTCGATCCTTGTCCTGGAATTTGTGGCATAAATGCTAGATGCGAGGCCATTAATCACAGTCCCATTTGTAGCTGTAATGTAGGATACACGGGCGATCCTTTCGTTAGATGTTTCAAAGTTACAAGTGAGTACTTGGGTCTCGGTTGTTGCGAAATTATTTAATCCATTCGAAGCTGACTTCTAATTAAAAAAAATAATTCTCAAAGATTGATATTTCGAAGTCTTGACGGTTTTAATTGCAGATCATTGATTTTCTTATTTATTTTGGAATTAATACTATTATATTTATTACAATATCTATATATGTAGCTTAAATTCCTCGATACACAATATAAATTGGACTTAAATATTAAATTAAATCAAAATTAAAATAGAAATTAAAACAATGAAAACATATTATTTAAAAAGTTTTGTAGAAAAGAAATAATGCATGAAAGCCGATTGTCAGAAATATATCAAAATGCAATATTTCATGAAAGAGATAACAGTATATTCTAAATAATAATATTTTTCTCTAGTGGTATCAGAACCAGTGAATCCTTGCGTTCCTTCACCCTGTGGCCCGTTCTCCGTGTGTCGTGTCGTTGGAAACGCGAACCTACCAAGCTGTACCTGTATGGATGATTACACAGGAACTCCACCAAACTGTCGACCACAATGTACTATCGATTCAGAATGTGCCAGTAACCGAGCTTGTCTAAGGCAAAAGTGTACAGATCCTTGTCCAGGCTCCTGTGGTACTGGGGCAGAGTGTCTAGTAGTAAACCATATGGCTGTGTGCACTTGTCCCCAAGGATTCACAGGCGACCCATTTGCCAATTGCTTCCTAGAATCTCCTCGTAAGAATTAGCCATCAATTTTCAAATTTTATAGAAACGAAACATCAAGATATTTTTTTAAAGCTAGGGTTTAACTCATAACTGGTATCATAGAACGTTGGAAGCAGAAATGTCAGAAGTTTTATTTTATCTCTATGTAAGGAGAATATTAAATACAAAATAAAATTAAACATCTTAAATTTTTATAATATGATATAATTATCTGTGATCTTACGATACCACTTAAGGGTTAATAATATTTTTCCCCGCAGTTTCACCTTTTGGAACTTTAGCATTTAATGATATCTTTCCTGCTAGCTTCACCACCAGCACCCCAAGACGCCTGCAACCCTTCACCATGCGGATCAAACGCACTCTGTCGCGATGGTATATGCACTTGTCTGCCAGAATATCGCGGTGATCCATATTACGGATGTCGACCGGAATGTGTTCAGAACCCAGACTGTCCTCTCGATAGAGCTTGCAATCGTAACAAGTGTTTCGATCCTTGTACTGGTGTGTGTGGACGAAATGCCGAGTGTGTGGTGATAAACCACACTCCCATGTGCAGTTGTCCCGATGGCATGTCAGGAAATGCGTTCACAGCCTGTTTCCCAGTAAAAGGTAAATTCGATCAGCAATTTTTATTATTTTTATTTTGATGAGATTTATGATGCTCGACTACTCTATAGTCGAGGTGTCGAAGTAATAAAAACTCGAATCGAAGAACTTGAACCGAAGCTATTATTTAGGATTTGGTAATTCGATGATACACGATGTTCAGAAACGTGTTTTCTGTGGTAGAAATTTTTATAGGAGAATTTTAAAATTATTTCAGAATTATGTTTTATATAGAAATAAAAATTTACTTGTAAACTCCCTTTACTTGTGCGCAGACCCAGAAATATTACAACCCTGCAACCCGTCACCCTGTGGTCCAAACAGTAGGTGTCAAGACATCAGTGGACAGGCAGTCTGTTCCTGTGTCCCTGGTTACATAGGAAACCCTCCAGCTTGTCGACCTGAATGTATCGTTAACAGCGACTGTCCATTGAACGAAGCATGCGTGAACCTCAAGTGTAGAGACCCGTGTCCTGGATCCTGTGGAGTGACAGCTAGGTGTCAGGTGGTCAATCATAATCCTATTTGCAGCTGCCCTCCGGCATTCACTGGCGATCCCTTCGTACGTTGCTTACCTAAATGTACGTGCCCTTTCGAATCATTTAATTTGAAAATGACTCTTTGGAGGAGAGAAATTTAATCTTTCGATTGTCTTCTTTAAAAGCTGAAGAACCCGTGCAACCAACCAATCCCTGTCAGCCATCACCGTGTGGTCCGAACGCAATTTGTCAAGTGATCAATAACTCCCCATCGTGTTCCTGTCAACCAGAATTCATTGGCACTCCTCCAAATTGCAAGCCAGAGTGTATCAGTAATAGCGAGTGCAGTAGTCACTTGGCGTGTATCGAACGTAAATGCAGAGATCCTTGCGCTGGTTCTTGTGGTTCGAACGCGGAATGTCACGTTGTGAATCACGTGCCGTCGTGCATTTGCGCGAAAGACTTTACGGGAGATCCGTTCGTTCAGTGCATCGCTAGACAACGTAAGTGCCTTGAAATGACAAGAGTGACTCAAGCAATTCCGATTCCAATTCAACTTAATAATCGATTAAAATTCGTCATTAATTTCTTCTAGCGGAAACAACAATCGCACCTAGACCCTGTCAACCTTCTCCATGTGGAGCAAATGCTATTTGTCGCGAACAAAATGGTCTTAGCTCTTGCACGTGCTCACCCGAGTATATTGGCAATCCTTACGAAGGTTGTCGACCAGAGTGCACTCGATCGTCAGATTGTCCCTCTCATTTAGCTTGTATCAGATCCAAATGTCAAAATCCTTGTCCTGGTATTTGTGGCTCCAATACCAATTGTCAAGTCGTGAACAATCTACCAGTGTGCAGTTGCATCCCACAATACACTGGCGATCCATACGTGAATTGCGTATACAGAGTTCTCACGAGTGAGTAATTAATAATTAGTAATTGAAGAGTACAGAAAGAGAAACGTGATAAATTATATTTCTCATTTTTTTTTACAAAAAAGAAGTTTTTAAAGAGACACAAGTTTTTAAAAATGACGTTTGTAATTGTCATTTTTCTCTACATTTCAACTTGTGGTATTGACTAATATAATTTAATTATTAAAATATTGTTTGCTTCAATGACTATTCTAGTCATAAAATAACATCATAAACAAAAAATCGTACGAGATATCAGGTTTTTCTCTCGCGAGCTTCAATTTGTCTTTCTATTCTCATATGGAGACAAAAATTCTATGGAGTTACAAACTTTACAGTTGAAGAGGACCGAGATGTATGTCGACCATCACCTTGCGGCCCGAATAGTCAATGTCAGAATGTAAATGATCAGGCAGTGTGCTCTTGCCTGCCTCAATACGTAGGAACTCCACCAAACTGTAGACCAGAATGTGTCGTAAATTCGGAATGTAACTCGAATCTCGCGTGTATTAATCAGAAGTGTAAAGATCCTTGCCCTGGTACCTGTGGTCGCAATGCACAGTGCAAGGTTGTCCATCATAGTCCAATTTGTAGCTGTGGAAGCGATTCGACAGGAGATCCGTTCGTCTATTGTTTCCCTGCTCCAAGTAAGATGGGAAAAAATTCTTGTTCTATAATTCTTTGTAAAGAAGTTTCTAATAATTTTATATACACGTGTATAATATTGTGAATTTCGAAACATGGCTCGAAAGAATTGGAAATTTTATTGGAAATTGATATAATTTTGAAAAACTCGGAAGAAAAAAGTGTGAGATAAAAAAGAAGATTGTTTTGTCTAAGTATCAATTATTATTTATTAACTTCATATTTATGATACTTTTCTGAGTAGTAGTAAATAAATTCCGATATTGTTGTCAAATCATCAAACTCTAGTGTTAATCAAAATGGAATGATATATTTTTTCTTTGATATATTCTTTCGATCCATATGAAAAAATTTAAAAATTCTATTATCAATTGAACAGCGTTCCCTATTGGTATCTCATGTTCCAACGATATTTACTGTATAGTGCCAAAACCAGAAGAACAATACCCAAAAGATCCGTGCGTTCCATCCCCCTGTGGTCCAAACGCGATGTGCAAAGCTCTTGGAGAGACTCCAGTCTGCACTTGCATGAATAATTACATCGGAATGCCACCAAATTGTCGAGCACAGTGTTCCATCAATTCAGATTGTCCAGCAAATGAAGCTTGCATTGGAGATAAGTGTAGAGATCCTTGTCCAGGATCTTGTGGCGTGAACGCACGTTGTACAGTGGTGAATCATACACCAACTTGTACTTGTTCCGAAGGATTCACCGGTGATTCTTTCATCATCTGTTTGCCAATTCCTTCGCCAATGAGTAAGTCCCAATGGATTCTATTAATCATACTAATAGAATTTCAGTAATTATGTACAGTGGTAGATAAAAGACCAATAATGTTTCTATTATGAGTGAAATAGCACTGGAATTAATATCGATATCAAATTGTAACTGGAGAAGCATTGGTCCAGTATTATACTTTCTAGTAATCTAGTCAATTGTGTATTTTGTATAAGTGTTATACTGGAAGGAGTACATTAACTTGTTTCAGTCCCAGAATCCCCAACAGACCCATGCAACCCGTCACCTTGTGGACCAAACGCACAGTGCAACGATGGCTTATGCACTTGCGTGTCTGGTTATCTAGGCGATCCATATACCATTTGTCGCCCTGAATGCGTTATCAACACCGATTGCTCCCGAAACGAAGCTTGTCTATTGCAGAAATGCAGAAATCCCTGTATAGGAACTTGTGGAACAAATGCAGAATGCAACGTGATCAATCATCTACCCATGTGCAGTTGCCCTAGGAACATGACAGGCAACGCTTTCGTTTCGTGTAGTCCTGTCCAAGGTTGGTTTCGACTTCTTTCCTTTTCATCGTTTCCCCGAATTATTTTCACTTGCATAATGGACGATGTGAAACCGAAAAGTATAATGAAATGGACAAAATAAAATAGTTACTGATATTAAAATTGGAAGTGTAACAAAAAAGGAACATTACGATCGTACGAGTTTATCGAAATGCAAATTACAATTGCAATGACATTGCAATTATTAGAGTGCATTAAATATTAAATTTGAAAATCGGTGTCTTTATTAGCACATTATTATTAATATTTTTAACTTTCCTCTGGAACATACAGAAACCAGCATGGTTGATCCGTGCAACCCATCACCCTGTGGTCCAAACAGTCATTGTCGTTCCTTCAATGGTCAAGCTGTCTGCAGTTGCGTTACTGGATTCAAAGGATCACCACCATTCTGTAGACCGGAGTGTGTCGTTAGCACCGATTGTCCACGTAACAGAGCCTGCAGTAATCAGAAATGCATCGATCCTTGTCTCGGTGCTTGTGGACTATCTGCCCAATGCACCGTGATCAATCATAATCCTGTATGTAGCTGTTTCGAACAGTACACAGGAGATCCATTTGTTCAGTGTATCCCGAAAAGTAAGATCTATTTGCCACGCCAAATATTTCTCATTGAAAATATATATTTTATCCCGGTTCTTCTTGAAAATTTAGAAATTTAGATATTTAAAATTCGTCACAAATCTTTTCCTTGAAATTTATAAATTCAAAATTCTTGAAAAAAATCAAAGTATATCTTTATATTTATTGAATTTATTTCTATTCTGAAAAGTAATGCTTCTAAGATTGGGATTTTCTTTTAGCAAAAGAGCCAGACGTCCCGATAAATCCTTGTCAGCCATCACCTTGCGGTCCAAACGCTCAATGCCAAGTGATCAACAATGCACCCTCGTGTTCTTGTCTGCCCGAATACGTAGGAATCCCACCATACTGCAAACCCGAGTGCCTTAGTAATACAGAATGTCCAACGCAGCAAGCTTGCATCAATCAGAAATGCATAGATCCTTGTCCTGGCTCTTGTGGAAGGAACACAGAGTGCAGGACTATTAGTCATACCCCAATGTGCACTTGTGCAAGCAATTTCACTGGAAATCCGTTCGTGCAATGCACACCCCAACCAAGTAAGATCTTCTCTTTCTTTATCATTCATTTTTAATATGACCAGAATATAATTGCGAATGTTTTGATTGCCTTTGCACAATATCGTAATTCTTTCGAACAATCAAAATGCATTATCATAATTAAGTCATTGTGAAGACTTTCAAATGTTTAAAATGCACTATGGTTGTTTCTAAAGAGCCGCAATGGATTATAATTGTCTTTAAAGAGTTTATTTTCACAGTGTATTATCATTGTTTTTAATGCATTACCTATCTGTCTTCATTGGAAATTTTTATCCTTTGAACTTAACATATGTACACAAAATTAATTTCATTTTTTTATATCACTTATAGTCGAAGATACAATACCGCAAAAACTCAACCCCTGTCAGCCATCTCCCTGTGGTCCAAATGCCATTTGTCGCGAATCATATGGTACAGTTCAGTGCACTTGTTTACCGGACTTCTACGGAAATCCATACGAAAATTGTAGACCAGAATGTATTATAAATACCGACTGTCCATTCAATCGAGATTGTGTAAGAAACAAATGTCAAGATCCCTGTCCAGGAACCTGCGGCCTTAACGCAGATTGCCAAGTGGTCAATCACATTCCAATCTGCAGTTGTAGTTCAGGTTACACCGGTGATCCGTTCAGATTTTGCAACGTACTCAAACAACCTAGTGAGTGTCTCAAATTTTCAGAATGTATGCTCTAAGTATACAGAATTTGATAACATTAGTATCTTTCAATCAGTATTACAGTATCTTTAACAAAATAATAACTAGTAAATTGGAAAAGCTAAATTAAAATAATTGAATAATAATATTATACTATGATAATATTAATAGCTGCACCAAGTGCGACAAATCCGTGCGAACCTTCACCCTGCGGGCCAAATAGTAGATGTCGCGATGTGAATGGTCAAGCCATTTGCTCTTGCCTTCCTGATTTCAAAGGCACATCTCCGAGATGCAGACCAGAGTGTGTAGTTAGTACAGAATGTGCTAGCAATAGAGCTTGTGTGAATCAGAAATGCGTTGATCCCTGCCCGGGAGTTTGTGGAATAAACGCGAGATGCGAGGTCTTCCATCATAGTCCCATTTGTAGCTGCGATGCTCGTCAGACGGGAGATCCGTTCGTAAAATGCTTTGACATGACCAGTAAGTGAATCGTTTGAAAGAATAGCTTTTTAATACTCTGTTTCTTGAATTAAATTGTGAATCATTTGAGAGAATAGTATAGTCTCCATGGTATAATTGGCTAGAAAATGATTATACATGCAAAAATAAGAAAAATAATGAAATTTCGTTTCGGAGAAAATTTGTCAGATATACTTTAATTGATTAATTGGAAATTAAGAAGACCTCATGATCAATAGAAGATTATTCTACTTGCGAAACTAAGTGAAAAATATGAAATAAAATTTTTTATAAGACGCTCGAAAACGAGGCATCAAACGAAAAAATTTTATTCTATATTTTCGATCTATTTTTACACATAGAATTTTTTCTATTGATCGATTATTTCTTTTCAATTCGAAATCAAACTAGTCGATTTTCTCAAAAACACAACGTTAAATGAAAAACTATTATTCTTTCCTTTCTTTTTATTTTCACATGTAGAATTACTCTCCAGTTGGTTATACCTTCTTTTTTTTTTTAAGAGTACTCTCTATATTTAATAAATTACATATTTCTGTGTTCGTATACACATATATATGAATTACGCCTTGGTATATATTTTTTTAAATATTACGAGGGAATTCTTGAATTTTAGCACCAAGTCCACCTGTGCCCGTAAATCCGTGCGTTCCATCACCCTGTGGCCCGTTCTCTCAATGCCAAAACATAGGAGGCATTCCATCATGTTCCTGTTTGCCCAATTATGTTGGTTCAGCTCCTAACTGTCGACCAGAATGTTCAATTAATTCAGACTGTACCAGTGATAAGGCTTGCATCAGAGAAAAGTGTAGAGACCCATGTCCAGGATCCTGTGGAACGAACGCATATTGCAATGTGGTTAATCACACACCTATTTGCACTTGTCCTAGAGATTACACCGGAGATCCCTTCACCAGTTGTCGTCCAATGCCCACACGTAAGGATTATTATTGATTATTACGGAAACTTATCAAAAAATGTTTGAAAAGTATTTGAAATTATAAAAAATTTTAGGTATATTCTCATTCAAAAAACTTGAGACTATATTTGTTTATTAAAATCTTTGTTGTATAAAGTACTATTTCATTTTTCCAGTTTTAAAATAAATATAATTATTTATCCTATAACTTTTGATTTAACAGTATCATATTATAGTCTATATATTATTATATGAAACGTTTTTATATAATATATAATATATTACTTGAAAATATTATTATAAATTATTACAATATATTCGAATCATATGGTAATTATTACAATATATTCGAATCATAAGATATCGAACATATCTTTAGTACCATAAAGAGACATTTAGTATCAAGAGATTAAAATTTGAGACCGACCTGTTAATGTATGTATTATTAATTATTAATGTTTTAATTATTAATTAATAATTGATTGGAACAAATGCAGCTGTCCTGCCAGTCCTATCAGACCCATGCAACCCATCGCCCTGTGGACCAAACACTCTTTGTCGAAATGGCGTGTGCAGCTGCATAAACGAATATCGTGGTGATCCCTACCAAGGTTGTCGACCGGAATGTGTTCAGAATTCAGACTGCACTTTCGATAAAGCTTGTTCCAACAATAAGTGTGTGGACCCTTGTATTGGAATCTGTGGACAGAACGCCGAGTGCGTTGTAGTTAACCATATTCCCACTTGTAGTTGCGTGGAGAATTACGAAGGAGATTCATTTACCCTGTGTAAACCAATTCAAAGTGAGTGTAATTAGAATTAATTAATCCCGAAATTGAAAAGTCCTATTAACCCTTGAATATAATTTTCATTGGTAGAACAATGTTCTATCGACTAAATTTGGAAACTTCTATCAACCTCTCCTATTAATAAATTTTTAAAAAACTCCATTTACCGTTAATTACTTTAATTAACACTCAAGAAAAATCTTTAAAAATGCTACGAGCCCCTGATAATTAATTTTCGAAGAGATTACAGATGAGGAAGGAACACTTTATTAACCCTTAATTAGTTTTAAAGAAACATTACAAAAATTCCATTAACCAGAGAAAAATGTCATTGATCATTGATTAATGAATGACTTTATGTGTCACGTTACGATAGAACGTGTGAAACCCTGTGAACCCTCGCCCTGTGGACCCAACAGCGTTTGCCGCGAATTTGGCGAGCAAGCTTCTTGTTCCTGTCTCCCTGGATACTTTGGAACTCCACTCAGCTGTAGACCCGAATGTTTGGTGAATTCTGACTGCGAACAGAGTAGAGCTTGCGTGAACGAACGCTGCCAAAACCCGTGTGAAAACGTTTGTGGTCAAGGAGCGTTGTGTAACGTGAGAAATCATAATCCCATTTGCAGTTGCCCCGCACAGTATTCCGGTGACCCGTTCGTCAGCTGTTTCCCCATGAGTAAGTAACCCACCAATGAGTATTTCGATCGGTGCTGTCTCTAAAATTCATGATCTTTTCCTTTTTTGAATATTTTTTTACTATTTACAGGTTCTCCCTGTAATTTTTAAATAAATAGAAGTGGAGTTTTTGTTCTATCTTTATTATTTTTAATTTTTTATTTCTATAAATTCTTCTTAAAATGATGGAGATTTTAATTTTATAGATTCTCTATAAAGAATTGAAATGTCCTTAGAATAGAAGAATTTCTCTTTGAACTTCAATTACTTTTGTAATCATTCCCCTTTGAATCTTATGATTACTAATTATCATTTCCCTTTAAACACTACTATTTCTACTTATCAATTACTTAATCATTCCCCCTTTATTACCCTACTATCACCAATTGTTAATTATTTAATTATTCTAGCACAAATCTCTCATTCAAAACAAAACAGTCAATTTGTAAGATAAAGAACAAATTCAAATACTATTTAATGCAGTAAGTTCCAAACAGCACCGATTTCTATTTCAAAATGCTGCACCAAAAGTCGACGAGAGTCGAGCATAAATTTTTAACCGTGGAAAAATTTTTATCAACGAACAGAAACGCAAGAAGAACCTAGCCAGGACCCATGCAAACCCTCGCCGTGTGGACCAAACTCCCAATGCACCGTGTCACCAGATAATAAAGCCTCCTGTGCCTGTATGCCTGAATTTATAGGCGCTCCTCCCAATTGTAGGCCAGAATGTCTCGTGAACAGCGAATGTCCCAGCAATCAAGCTTGCGTTAGACAGAAGTGTATCGATCCTTGTACAGGACTCTGCGGCTCTAACGCTCTCTGCCAAGTTACCCTGCATTACATCCGTTGTGTGTGTCCCGAGGGATACACCGGAGACCCGTTCACTGTTTGTTCCGTGGCCAAGAGTAAGGAATAATTCCGTGATTAAGGAATAATCGAACTTTGTCGAGCCACCAAGAATGAGAGATGAAGTCTTGCATATTTTTGTTTGTTCGAAACGTTTCGTGCTTCTTTTCATTTGTCAGAGACATTTTGTTTTACGATTATTTAATTTTTTGACGAATTATTGTTTATTTTTTTATTTATTTGAGATAAGATTATTAAGATTATTATGTATCATTTAATATTATTATTATTATTATTATTATTATTATTATTACTGCGGATTTTTATGCATTAATGAGAAACATGAAAATGCAATAATACCTAGAATGTATACTCGATTCAAAAACATGTAAAATATTTAAAATATAGTAAATACTAGTTGTATTTAACTATTTAACAATATAAATAATTTTTATCTATATTTTATTTCTTAGATATTTATAAAATTATAATTTGTATAAATATCCGCAGTTTATTTATCATTTACCGTTAGTAATGATTTTATTGAATTTTTAATTCATTTTCATTCCTTTAGTTTGTATATATTGTACATAAGAATTGTACAAACATACATAGAAAGAACTGCATGTTGATTATAAATGCTATTATCAGCTCTCTATATTATCAATATCTCAAATATCTCAATATTATCAAAATCTCAAAGCTTTGTTCATACACGTTCTTCATTCTCTCTTGTTCTTTCCACGATCTTCATTTAAATTATTGTTCTTTGTTTTTTGTAAATTAACTCTCTTTCACGATCACGCAAACTTCTTCTTGTAAAGTACTAACTGATTTTAGTATTATTTTGAAGATGATGTTCATTTTCTTCGTGTTTTGCATTTTATTCTAGCAACTCCAGAACCACCAACAACACTTTCGAGACCGTGCAGTCCTTCACCGTGTGGAGTTAACGCATATTGCAGAGAGAGAGACAACACCGCGTATTGCGAGTGTCTGCCAGATTTCAGAGGAAACCCGTACGAAAGCTGTCAACCAGAGTGTTTGGTAAACACCGATTGTCCGAAATCGCAGGCTTGTATCAGGACCAAGTGTCAGGATCCTTGTCCTGGTACCTGTGGAGTTGGAGCCATCTGTACCGTGTCTAATCACATTCCTATTTGCTCGTGTCCGGCACCTACTATTGGAAACGCGTTCACTATTTGTCAAGCTGCTTCTGAAGGTATTTTGATTTTTATAAAAATATCCTGATGTTTCATAAAGCTATCCTTAACAAGATTAACGATTTGCTAAGTGTCTTAAATTTTTTTATATAGAATTATGTAATGTTATAATATATATAATATTACATAAAATTTTCAATAAATTTAAAAGAATAATAAAATGATAGAAAATTTTTCCGGTACTGCAATACTATAAGTAATTTCAAGTAATTTTTCGTTTTTTATTTGAATTTTTTACTTACAGTACCGAGAGAAAAAGATCCTTGTTCTCCATCTCCATGTGGGCCCAATACTATCTGCGAAAAGATCGGCAACACTGCAGTCTGTAAATGTCTACCTGATCTTCAAGGAGTTCCTTCGAGCATCACAGGTTGTCATCCAGAGTGTGTGATTAGTTCTGACTGTCCAGGAGACAAGGCTTGCATCGGCAATAAATGCATAAATCCTTGCACGCAAAATGTGTGTGGTATCAAGGCTACATGTCAAGCTATCAACCATAGTCCTCTCTGCAGCTGCGCATCTCCGTTAATTGGAAATCCGTTTGAAGAATGTTACACCAAAATTGGTAATTTCGAGATCCTCCACTTGTTCTTGTTTCAACTTAATTGTTCATGAATTTTTATTAATTTAATAATATCAGAAAATAGTAACAACACACCAGAAAGTTTAATAATAATAATATTCTAACAACAAAATTACTTAATTGTCACATTTCATGAAATAATTTTCGAATTAGTCAAGTGAAATGATTATTCAATTGTTTCAGAAACCGATCCTTGCAATCCATCTCCGTGTAGTTATAATGGCGAATGCAAAGTGAGAAACGGCATTGCAATATGCATCTATCCAGAATGTGTTATTAACTCTGACTGTCCACGAGATAAGGCTTGCTTCGCACAAAAATGCAGAGACCCATGCATTGGTGCCTGTGGAATTAATTCGCTGTGTCAGACGGTGAACCACAAGCCTGTCTGCTCGTGTCCGTCTGGATTCACTGGCAACGCTCGCATACAGTGCACGGTTCCAACGATTG
The DNA here is from genome assembly GCF_011392965.1 of Frieseomelitta varia. Taxonomy (NCBI): domain Eukaryota; kingdom Metazoa; phylum Arthropoda; class Insecta; order Hymenoptera; family Apidae; genus Frieseomelitta; species Frieseomelitta varia. Next base: position 227,604 of record NW_025110629.1, on the reverse strand, counting down.
AAGGTGTGTAAATTGTCGAAGTATCGTTAATTATTTTTACAATTTAAGTATTATTCAACGTTGAAAAATAAATAGACACAGTGATTCTATCATTAAAGAATTATCAAATCTGCCAGAATGATTCGTTTTCTATTGTCAAATGGAAGAAATATTTGTAACGAGAAAGGAAAAGAATTGAGATACTTACGTTTAATTCATTCCAGAGCCAATTCCAGAATGTACTCAAAACTCTGAGTGTTCGAATGACAAAACCTGCTACAATCAAAGATGTGTCGATCCTTGCACACTGGACTCCTGTGGCTTTAACAGTCGTTGCCACGTGCAAATGCATCGTGCTGTCTGTGTCTGCAACGAAGGTTTCACTGGCAATCCTCAACAATATTGTGGCGAAAGTACGTCCTGCAAATATTTTTGGTCAATCATTTCTATATTTCATACTATTCTATATTATCAATACAATGAATATCAATTTCATTTGTTTTGCGTATTTATTTATGTTAAAATATTTCACATGTTTTGTTAATTTAATTTATTTTTGTATCTAAAATTGATTTCCAATCTATAAATCGTTCCTACATTTTCATCAATATGAATTGTTGCAGTTGGTTGCCGTGGCGATAGTGACTGTCCACTGACTCAGTCATGCATCAACAACGAGTGCATAGACGCCTGCTGTGTGACACAGTGCGGTATCAATGCATTCTGTAAATCAGACGGATATCACAGACCAAGATGCTATTGTCCTGATGGATACATAGGAAATCCGTATCAAGCATGTGAAAGACCAGAGTGCATCAGTGACAACGACTGTTCATCATCTTTAGCTTGTCATGATTCAAGATGCGTAAATCCTTGCGACTGTCCACCATCAGCGCAGTGTTTCGTGATTAATCATCGTCCTATTTGTCGATGCCCTCCGGGTTACGTGGGTAATCCATACACCTCGTGTCTAATGGGTAATTAGAATTCTTCGTTTCTTAATTCCTTTAATCCGTGTTTACATAAGGTGAATTATGCCCAATAATTAACACGTTGACATTGATGAGACGACTATATTTCTAGGAAGACAATTCAATCTATTTAAGCTCCTCAATTTCATGAGATTCTACAAAATTTCTAGAGAAATAGTTCGACTTTGTTAAAATATAATTTAGCACATTGTGAAAGGATTAATTGATTGTATACTAACGATAAGATAGATTAATAAATGAAAAATTTGTGTTTCTAGAACCAATCGAACAACAGCCACAGTGTCAAGTAGATGGAGACTGTCCCAGCAAACTGGGTTGCTTCAATGGCGTTTGCAAAGATCCATGTACTGAAACTAAACCTTGCATCGCTGGCGCGAAGTGTACTGTCGTCGATACTTTACCAATGAGGACCATGGTCTGCGAGTGTTTGCAAAACTTTGCTGGCGATGCAACTGTCGCTTGTATCCCTGGTAAGTCTCAATTCTTCGACAACGATGAAATTTAATTCTTTGATGGCGATAAAATTCGAAGTCTGATACAGTTAAAGATCAACCTTTCAATAACGATAAAATAGCGAATAATTCAGAATTTAGAGAATAATTATTTCTTTACCGTAAGTATAATAATAATAATAATTTTGTCCTTCTTTTCTCCAGTGGACAAGAAAATCGAGGCTGTCTGTAAATCCGACTCTCAATGTTTGTCAAATATGGCCTGTCTAAATGAAAAGTGCATCAATCCGTGCATTATCAATCCATGCGCGCCAAATGCGGAATGCTCTGTCGAAAATCATCATCTACAGTGTCATTGCTCGCGTGGCAATACTGGCAATCCATTTGTAAACTGTTATAGAGGTAATTAAAGTTGTTACAGTGTAGAAGATAAATAATTAGAATTAGAATTTCACTGATGATTAATTATATGAAATGTTTTAATTTTGTTGTAGATACTGACTCGTTCCCAGAGTGTACATCAAACGTAGATTGTGCGACCAACGAGGCTTGCATCAACCAACTATGTCAGAATCCATGTGTCAGCACGCAATGTGGTCTAAACGCGGAGTGTATCACTGTCAATCATCATCCGACTTGTCACTGTCAACAGAACTTTGCAGGAGATCCTCAAGTCCAATGTTTCAGACGTAAGTATTTTACAATAACTTAATTGCTGTAAATAAATAATTTAAATTGTTAGAAAATGTTGAGAAATATCATTAAAATAAATTACGTATTCTATTGTTTGGAATAAATTATTTCATAATATTTAGATTTTTTATTTCATATTATTTCATAATATTTTATCTTTTTCCAATTTTCTTTATCTTAGAGTTTAAAATTCTACTACTTTTATAATTCTGAATTTTTAACTTTACCAACAATTTTCAAATTTATCGCTCTGAAATACAAAAATTTATTCTTCTTTCTCTATAGCTGAATGCAAATCGGACAACGATTGTCCCTACGATAAGACCTGTCGAAACAACAACTGTGTCACCCCTTGCCTGGTTGAAGACGTTGCGTGTGGTCGTGGAGCAGAATGCATCGCAGCCTCGCACAGAGCACAGTGTGTCTGTCCACGAGGTACCCAAGGTGATCCAAAGATCGCCTGCATCTCCACAGTGTGTCATTACAACGAAGATTGTGCGGATCACGAAGCCTGCGACAGGTTGAACAGAGTCTGTCGTCCAGTTTGCGAGGAAGATACTTGCGCGGACACTGCGAAATGCATCGCAAGAGATCATCAACCTAAGTGCACTTGTCCTCTGGGAACCACTGGAAATCCATATGTTGAGTGTAGTGGTAAGTAATTAATACACTGCGAATTTTTTTTATTTGTGGAGAAATATTGTGGATTTTTGACAACATTATTTTGTAGATAAATATGTAAATATATTAATAAAATAGATATATAAAACAACTTAGCAAGTAAGGATTCCATCTCATGATACTTGTAAAAATATTAATTTGCACGAATGATATTTTAACATCTACATAAGAATGCAAAATAGACGGAAAAATTAAAAATAATTCTCTTGTTCCTCAAGGTATACCAATCGAACCAGAGTGCAGGGAAGACAGCGAATGTCCAGCATACTTCGCGTGCTTCAACTCAAAATGCCAAGATCCTTGCTTATCCTCCAACATGTGCTCTGGTGAACAAGAGTGCAAAGTATTGAACACGGTGCCTCTTCGTACGATGATATGCACTTGTCCTCCAAACACCATTACCGATATAAATGGGCTGTGCAAAAAAATCGGTATCTTTAATTTTTAATTAATATTAATTCTAAAATCAATAATCGTATAGTATTTTTATCACTTGACACTACGTCATTTTATCACGACGTTAACTATTTCTTTTTTTCTTTTTGTACGATATTAGCTGTGCAATGTCATCAAGATCAAGACTGCAACGATTCTGACAAGTGTGTGGGTGGAACTTGCATTGAAGCTTGTCTCACCACTCAGTGTGGATTGAATGCTCAATGCGTGGCAACTGGAATCTGTCAATGTGCCTCTGGATTTACTGGCAATCCTTATATCGAGTGTGGTAGACGTAAGTTTCGAATATTTTTCCAGCCTGTAGAATCTTAATTCTTAAGAATTTTAATAGAATTCTATACATCATATTTAAATTTAATTTCATAGATTCTAGAATTCTGGATATAATATTAAAATATACACTGTAACCATCATAGTATTTAAAGTCTTCAAAGTCAGATGTCAGCTATTATAGTGGAATTTTGTAATTAAAAAATATTTTAATACTTATTGTGCTCCGTTAATAATACCACTAGAAAAATGGCCAATTGTAAAGGGTTAACTGTTAATTGTTCAACACTTGAAATTCTAAATCCGTATACTTCGAATTTCGAAATTTTGTATTCCAGTTCCAGCACTGTTGCCACCAGATCGCCCAGAATGCTACACTAACAGCGAATGTTCCAATGATAAACAGTGCATAAATTCCTTCTGCGTGAATCCTTGCGTTGTCGGGGATCCGTGCGGTAGAAATGCATTGTGTCACGTAAATAATCACAGCCCAATCTGCAGATGTCCTGTGAACTATATTGGTGACCCAAGAATCAATTGTGCCCCACGTAAGTCTTAAGTTTAAGAAAATTAATATAAGATGATTCTAATTAATATTCGGACATTAGGATTCAATAATCAAGTAGACTGCAGATTTTTACGCATTTATAGAACATTTCAAGATAGAATGCACGTAACACACAAAAGTATAAAAAATATTCGAAGTACAGTACCAATTATAATATCTAATATAAGTGAAACAAATTATTTCTATGTTTTCATATGAATTCGTATGAAAATCGGCAGTCTAATAACAAGCAAATACATCGAAGAATGATCTTTTATTACTTTCTCTTGTATAGTAATTCGTTGATTTACAACGTTCTTTTACAGCGGGAATTGTAGCCGAATGTACTTCGAACAGCGATTGCGCGGGTAACGCTGCCTGCGTGAACAACTTGTGCATTAATCCTTGCAATTGTGGTTCAAACGCCAAGTGCAATGTCGTTGATCATTATCCATGTTGCGTTTGTCCGCCTGGTTATTCCGGAAATCCTCAATTAGGTTGCTTCAAATGTAAGTTAATTAAATTAATGATGATCAATTCATTTTTGCTTTTCAATTTTACAAAAACTCTCTGTTCCAGTGGACTGTGAATCGGATAGCGAATGCAACAACGCAGCCACGTGCTACAACGGCCAGTGTGTGAATCCTTGTATCCTGGAGAACAAGTGTGCGATAAACGCGGAATGTTACGGCCAAAACCACCGTGCCATTTGTCGTTGCGGTCCAGGCTATCTAGGCAATCCAGAAGTGCACTGTGAAAGAGTAGAGTGCAGTGCTGATCATGATTGTCCTAGAAATTTGGCCTGCTACAGTGGACGTTGCGTTAGTCCATGCTTAGAAGAGTCACCGTGTGCTCAGAACGCAATTTGTTACGTCCAGGATCACAAAGCCACCTGTCGTTGTCCAGAAAATATTCCCGCTGGAAATCCATATTCCTATTGCACGCACGTTCCCACGACAGAATTCGACGAGCCGGAATGCAGAATCGACATTGATTGCGCTGACAAACTGGTGTGCATTAAAAATAAGTGTATCGATCCTTGTCCAGTGATCAAACCATGTCTACAGAATGCACGTTGCAACGTTTTGGACACTGTTCCGGTGAGAACCATGACGTGCACGTGTCCTGAGGGCTGGACCACTGATATTGATGGCATTTGTAGACCAAGTAAGTGATTCTGAAGTTATAGGTTTACTTATTTAGAAATAAATTTTGTATATTCTTTTAAGAAGCAAGGATGTATAATTTCAAATATAATTAATTAAAATTTTAGTAGTATAAATAATAATATAACATACAAGATTTACTAGAAGAAACTTTACTAGTTATTTCTTTTGAGATTTTAATATCTAATTCCAAATTTGATGACAGACAAAAGCATCTATAATTCTAACTTTATAAAAAATAATTCACTTTCCAGTCCAAATAGCGATAATCGGCACCTGTACGACGAACGACGAGTGCAGCGACGCAGAAGCTTGCATCAACAGGCAATGCAGAAATCCGTGCAACTGCGGTACCAACGCCGCGTGTAACGTACGAAACCACAAACCGATCTGTTCCTGCGACGAAGGCTACCAAGGCAACCCAGACATCGCTTGCTACTCCGTGGAATGCACACGCGACAGCGAATGTGCCTTAGACAAGAGTTGCGTGAACAACAACTGCGTGAATCCTTGTCTAATCACCGATAACTGCGGAGTAAACGCGGAATGCTTCCCCAACAACCACAAAGTCGACTGTCGATGTCGCAAGGGCTATTATGGAAATCCTTTGGATCGTTGCAGAGTGATCGGTTGCTACAGCAATGGCGATTGTCCAGGAGACTATTCCTGCATCAACATGCAGTGTATCAATCCTTGCGTTCACAGCAATCCTTGCTCGTCACGAGCTGAATGCAGAGTCTTCAATCATCTACCAATATGTCGTTGTCCAGCTTATCACACTGGCAATCCTTACATTGCTTGTAAACTAGAGGAGAGGCCAGAGTGTACAGAGGACAGTGATTGTCCTAATTTGTTGGCCTGCTTCGATAACAAGTGTCAGAATCCTTGCACTGTTGTGCAACCTTGCAGCGAACCATCTGAATGCAAGGTTCTTCCAACGTATCCAGTACGCACGATGGTTTGCGTCTGTCCCAGTGGATACGTGAGCAGTGGCAGCGGAACTTGTAGACCGACGAAACCGATCGTCGAGGTAGAATGTACCAGAGACAGCGATTGTCCTTCGGAGAAGTCTTGTATTAACGCGGTGTGCAAGAATCCTTGCGCCTGCGGTCCCAATGCGGAATGCAGTGTCGCAAATCATAAGCCGATCTGCTCATGCGTTTTGGGATACGACGGTAATCCCGATTTGGCTTGCACTAAAGTCGCCGGATGTCGCACAGACGGTGATTGCAGTGGATCACACGCGTGTGTTCAGCACAACTGTGTTCCAGTGTGTTCTCCGTTGTTGTCCACCTGCGGAAAAGGCGCCGTATGCAATGGCATTAATCATAAAGCGATCTGTGAATGTCCACCAGGATACGGAGGCAATGCAAGAGTCTCTTGCGTCCTCCTTGGTTGCAAGAGTAATTCTGATTGTCCTACGAATAAAGCTTGTATCAACGATCGCTGCGAGAATCCTTGCGCGGTGAATCCTTGCACCGGAAACATGGATTGCAACGTCTATAACCACGTAGTTGAGTGTGCTTGTCCACCTGGTTACATTGGGGACACTAAATTGGGATGTACCAAACTAACGGAGAAATGCAAAGCGGATAACGAATGTCCATCTCAGACTGCCTGTTTCAACGGCGAGTGCATCAATCCTTGCGTGAAGATCGAACCTTGTGGAATAAATGCAGATTGCAAAGTGCTCGACACATCTCCTGTAAGGACCATGATTTGTGAATGCATTCCTGGATACAGAGGAAACGCAGTTGTCCGCTGTGACAAAACTAATGTATGTCCAGTAGAGAAGGGTCAAATTCTCGACGAGTATGGCAATTGTGTCTGTCCACCTGGATCAGCTAGGGACGAGACAGAAGTGTGTATACCGTGTAGGAAACAATCTGGAATGATTATCAATGATGAAGGATACTGTGTATGTGCCTTGGAGAACGGTATGATCATCGATGAATATGGTCGCTGCGTATGTCCAACTCAACATGGATACAGGCTGGACGCGAATGGATACTGCAAATTAGTTGATATAATCGAGTGCAAACACGACGACGATTGTGCGGATAACAGATTCTGCGATAAGACGAGTCAGACATGCGAAGATCCTTGTTCAACTCAATTGTGTGGCCTATATGCGCTCTGCAATGCTACTCGTCATCAAGCCATTTGCATATGTATCAATGGATATATTGGAAATGCTTATACTCAATGCTATGACAAAAATCGGTGGCGAACCGATTTCCCTAGACCAGAGATGGTTGTCAGTTGTTTGTCAGATGGAGTGCAAGTTGAAATACACCTTCACGATCAGGAATTTGACGGGGTCCTGTATGTGAAAGGGCACAGCAAAGATGAACAGTGCAGAAGGGTTGTCTCCATTCCAGCAGAAACTATGCACAAAACCGAGATATTCAAGGTGGCGTTTGGAAATTGCGGACTGATACATGTAAACGGACAAGCAAGCTTCGTACTGGTCATACAAAAGCATCCAAAATTAATGACATATAAGACTCAAGCGTACCATATTAAATGCATATATCAAACTGGAGAACAAAATGTCACCCTCGGTTTCAACGTCTCGATGTTAACTACAGCTGGTACCATTGCCAATACTGGCCCTCCACCAGTCTGTCTAATGAAGATCGTTACTCAAAACGGAAATGAAATAAACTCTGCCGAAATTGGAGATAATTTGATGTTGCAAGTCGAAGTTCAGCCTTCCACTATTTACGGTGGATTTGCCCGAAATTGCGTGGCTAAAACGATGGAAGACAACTTGGAGAATGAGTACATTGTAACAGATGAAAACGGCTGCGCGACAGATCCGACGATATTCGGGGAATGGGAACAGAATCCTGAAACTCAAACGTTAATGGCCAGCTTTAATGCCTTCAAATTCCCAAGTAGCGACAATATTCGATTCCAGTGCAATATCCGTGTGTGCTTTGGACGCTGTCAACCCGTGAGTGTTCTTCTAACATTTTGAAATAAATAATTGGTATATTAAGGTATCGAATTGGGTATTGATATGTTTCTTCCAGGTCAATTGTCGAGGATACAACGCTTTCGGTCGTCGCCGTCGAGATGTGAGTTCCGAGACAAATGATACGTCCTTAAGTGTCACGGACAACTTCGAAGGGCAACTTCGAGAAGAAATAACGATCCAGTCGAATCTTATATTCACTCTGGAGAGGAGAGAAGAAAGGTTCACAGCAGATCCAGCTGAAAGTAAGTTTTCAATTAAAGAAGAATTTTTAGGTTGACGAAGACTGAGTCAATTTCAATTTTTACAGATAATTCATATTAATTTTTAAGTAATTAACTTCTAATTTGCCTATCACTATTCCATTAATCCCTGATCATTCAATTAAAACATGATCTTTTTCCTGTTTCAGTTACTTCAGCTCAGAAAGTGGAAGACATTTGCGTTTCTATGGTCGGCTTTGTGATAGCACTAGTAATTACAGCACTCTTGGCACTAGTCGCTGTAGCTATTGCTGTATCGTGCTGGCTAATGGCGTATCGTCGTCAGCCAAAGACTGCTGGACCACTGCCACACCCACCAGAGTTCCCAAATCCATTGTTCACTACCGAATCTGTAGCTGAACCATCTCCTGATTATCACCTATCGTAATTACTCTAGGATAATTATTTTATAACGTAATTTTTTAATTCTCAACGAAATGCAGTACAGACCATATTACTTTTTTCTTTTTCTTCTTGATGGTCGGTCATGTATTTCTTTTAACGACTCCTCCAGTGACTAGACTCTATCCTCTCGAGGGTTCATACCGAGCGTATTACACGTTCAACCGATACATACGAGTACCCTGAATATATATAAATAGTTAGATAGAAACGGAACGTGTAGAACGAGAGAAAAACGTTTACTATTTATGGTGATGGTTTGCTTCCATTATCTACACAATTTGATAGAACTCTGTCTTCCGTCGTATCCTCTTGTCTGTAACTTTACTCTCCTCTTCCTGTAGTCACTGGAGGATTTGTCAAGCGTAACACAGCGAATTTAATTCCCGTGTAAAGTCGAACGAATTAGTCTAATATAGCTTTCTTACTTCGTGCGTAAGTAACTGTACATTTTATCTAATAAAATGCTAATGTAATATTTTTAAAATAATCTCATTTATTACACCATATTTCTTAATACCTATTTGTTTGAGAAAATCGATGAAAAAGAAGGCATGCTAAAAGTATCGAATCACATCAAAATATTGTTAAAAGTGTTATACACTTTTATAATTATATATTTCCGCAAAATTTACATAATTTACAAAAGATGGACGATATTTTAACAGATAATATTTCATAATGTTTACGCTTAAATCATACCTTTTTTTAATAGATATCTTGTAATTATTAAATTAAATTCTAATCATCTTCGAACGCAGAGATTCGATCAACATTTAATTTGCTAATAAGAATTCAATGTGACTATTTATAACAAGTTATAGAAAACATATGATTATTCAAAGTCTTAATTTATCCTGAAAATGTAATATCGAGTCATTTACATTAAATTGTTTCGTATGTTTAGTTGTACTGAATCATTTCTCATATATTTATTGATAATTCAAATCATCATGCAACTTTAATTTTTCCATGAAAAACGGGAGAGACAAATCAAAATTCTTACATGGTTAACGCGTCTATAGCATGAACAATTATCCTTTGATAACTGCGATTGGCCTTAATTTTATACATTTCCGAGAAATGCCTGCAGCATGACATGTATTTACGACATCTGTTACATTTTTGTAAGACTCTGGTGCTTCTTCCATAACTAATTTAGGTGAAGCGACTCTAATCGAGATTCCTTGTCGTTCTAATTTCTCTAATACATCAGTGTAATCTAAATTTCTACGTGACTTAGCTCTGGATAAAGCTCGACCCTGAAAGAAATTATATTTAATTTAGATAACATTAGATATATTTATAAATAAAAAAACATTCAGAAATACTTACTGCCCCATGACACGTGGATCCAAATGTTTCTTTCATGGCCTGTTCAGTTCCGGTAAGAACATAACTACAAGTTCCCATAGTACCACCAATTAAAACAGGTTGACCTGTTAATTGATAATCTACAGGAATTAAAGGATGATGAGGTGGAAAGGCTCTTGTAGATCCCTATAAAAAATACAATTATATAAATGTTCTTAAATATAATTATTATTTATATTCGTTACCTTTCTATGTACTAGAAGGGTTTTCTGTTTTCCTTCGACCATATGTTCCTCTATTTTTGCAATATTATGAGAAACATCGTATATAACATGCATATCTAAATCATCGGGAGACTGTTGAAATTGTTTGGCAAATGCTTGTCGACTGAGGAATGTCATAGAGCTTCTATTAACCCATGCAAAATTCGCGGCGGCAGCCATAGCTTTTAAATAATCTTGACCTTCTTGAGATTTTATATGAGCACAAGCTAACTGCCTATCGTTAGTTTCAATATTATCTCGTTTCATAGCTTTCTCCATTTGTACAAGGGCATCTATAGAGTAAAAAAATTTTATGTAGATTTGCTTTTTGAAAACGAGTTTATTGTGTAAATATTACCGGTTGCAACTTGATGTCCAAATCCTCTGCTGCCAGAATGAATCATCACACAAATTTGACCCTTCTCTTCAATACCCATTTTACATGCTGCCCATTTGTCATAAATTTCATCTACTACTTGAATCTCTGCATAGTGGTTTCCAGCACCTAATGTTCCTAACTGTAAGACAATTAGATTAAATGGTAAAAAATTCACTAATATATGTATGTCCGTGATAAAAACAAACTCTTAATATTTCACCTGCGGAAGTCCACGTTTTTTAGCTCTCGTTGACACTTTAGAAGAATCTGCATTAAGCATTCTACCGTACTCCTCACAATGTTCCTTATCTTCTGCCCAGATGTAACCTGTAGGAAATTTAAAGATAAATATGTAATGTAATTATAGTGACAGTGAAATGTAATTTAGTCAAAAATATATGTATACCTTCTCTTAGAGACCAATCCATTCCCATTTCCAAGGCTTCTTCTAAATCCCTTGCATTCATAGGTATAATTCCTTTTGAACCAACACCAACAGGAATATGATCAAACATGCTCTGGGCAAGTTGCTCCTGGAAAATTACACTGATTTATTTTCATTCTTATGATATAATTTTATTAAACTACAATTTATAAAAAATGATACCTTCACAGGTAAAACATCTTCCTCAAACAGATTAGTTCTTAATAAACGTACTCCGCAATTTATATCAAATCCTACTCCACCAGGTGATACTATAGATTTTGGATCATTCATATCAAATGCTGCCATATTACCAATCGCAAAACCATATCCAGAATGTACATCAGGCAATCCGACAGACCTCCAAACGATTCCAGGAAGAGCAGCAACATTGGCAATTTGTTTCATACCAGGGAGAAAGCCACCCACTGCTCCTGGTCTGCATGAATTTTTTAATTCATCAAACATTAAACGTTCCAAACTATTATTTACGTAAAAAACACCTTCAACCTGTGAATTAAAAAGTACTTAATATACATAAAAATATATATCATTATATACATCATTATTATACATCAGCAAAATTATATCATAAATGATTACCTTCATATTAGGTTGGAAACCTTTTTTTATTCTCCAACATGTTTCAGTTATCTTTTCTAAATATTTTATTTCTTCCTGATACTGTCTAACTACCATATTCTATTATAACAAATTACTATTAAAAAAAGAAAGAAAGACAACACTAATTATTTTATTTAAATTTTAATACTGATTATGTTTTAAAACTAGGAATGATTTCTTACAAAAGACTGTACTAAATACAGAGAAACTAAGATTATAAGACTAAACACAATATTTATCACGGGTAATACGAAGAAGAGATTAACACCTTTCACCGGTTATGGTTTTTGTTTCATGTAAACCTAACTAATATCAGTGTCACAAACATGTATATAAATGTGATTTTCATGTGTCATTTGAAAAATGTTTCTCAACTAAAGTTTATTGTTTTTAACAATATATAATATATGTGTGATCCTTGTGTTTTTGTACAATACAATTTGTGTTTAATGATTTATAGTGAAATAATAATAAATATATACTGATTCACGTAAAAGTATATAAAAACGAATTACTCGTAATAAGAAAGAACACTATATATTCAATGTCGTATTTTATTTTAATTTTAAATATGTTTTTAAATATTCTTATATCTTCACATAATTGAAAAAGTTGGTATTATGCACATAGGTAATATGGTACAAAGTATATATGTGAACTGTGAAAATGGCTACTCCTGTAACATCAGGTTTAAAACAAGTAAAACCAATTTTATCACTGACTCACATAGAAGCTCATAGGAAAGTAATAACATTATATAAAACATGGTATCGTCAAATTCCATTTATTAGTAAGTATTCCAATCATTATTACTTGCTAAAATCATTTAGATCTTATTACCTAACCTCAACGTCTACCAAATTGCAATATTTTTTTATATTAATTTTAAGTTATATTAATTTTTTCTCTAGTCTATTTCAATTTTGTTAAAAGTAACTTAGAATTAAATGATTTATAATTTGATGAAAATTTTCCATCTGTTGCTCCCATTACAAAATTATGAAACCTATGTACTTATATATAATTAATTTATTTTATAGAAGCTAATTATATTATCCCAGTAACAAAGGAGGAGTGTCAGCAAAAGTTAAGGGAAGAATTTTATCGTCATGCTAATGTACGTGATTTAAGAGTAATTGACATGTTACTTGTTAAGGTAAGAATAATATTTTCTTATTTATTTTATGTACATAATAGATATATTAATAAGTATGTTATAATAGGGGCAAATGGAACTTCAGGAGGTTTGTGCTCAATGGAAACCAGCTGCAACATTGTTGCGTTATTGGAAAGAAACTGAAGAACCAAAGCCAAAGGATTTCATGTCAAAGTTTTTATCAGGTCATGAATAAAATATTTTTTTAGTATATTTGTAAATAACATAGTATAATTAAATATGTACGATATGTTTATATTGTTTAGTTATTTACTTGAAAAGTAAATATATTAGAAAGGAAGAGAATGTACCTTTTTCTATTAAAAAATCGAATTATACAACATTTCAAAAGATGAATCTTTAATCAGCTCTTACAGAAGATAATATTTCTTTTAATTTACATTTTATCTTTACATCTATATATTATTATTCACTTATATACATTTGACAAGATGATATATTACTAAGCACCTTAGGTACAATCTAGTTCACTTTTCACAGCCATACGGATAATTTGCTTTCCTTCAGTGAACAAGTATCGAAATTGTACATACATACACATATATACATACATACATATGTTTTAAACGAGTGTATTCGAACTTGCGTAAATGTATACTTGCAACTATGCATATTTTTCTTTTTTTTTTTTTTGTATTAAAACCAGAATCGTTTGTGCTACACCTTGAGATAAACTCTCTTACGTGATTTCTGTATTTGTATATACTTTGGTTAGAATTATTTTTATAAAAGTCATTCTAGTTTTATTATATTTTCGGATTAAAAATTTTAACAGATAAATCTCGCACTATGTAAAAAAAAAAAAAAAAACATGTGCCGCCAATATAAAGCGTAGTTTAATACAAGTCATAAAATATAGGTATTAAAAATATACACGATCGGTAACTTTTATACCCATACATTCCACATATTTATACGCTAAAAAAGATGGCAACAATACATCATGCTTATGATTCATAAATCTAATAATTTTCTGCACTCATACGTTTTATAGTAGAAGATTGAATTCCTTCTGTCTTTCTTCTGTTTACAAGATTGATTTTTATATCAAACTATACTTTCCCGTTCCGATTGCATATCGTAACCTGTTATTACACCTCTTCTTAACGAAACATCGCTGTTTCGTAATCCATTGCCGCTAAATAGATTAACCAGCCAGCTTCTGATCGAATTTCTTGCGGACGATTTTTTGTCGGGCACACTGTCTGTACTAGGAACGGATACCACTTGATCGAGAGAACGCCAACGTTTAACAGGCATGATTTCTCCCATACAGCCGCTCTCATCTCCTAGTAATGGTGTCTCTGCTTCGTTCGGCGACTCGTCAGTATGGGGCACTATTATTACATTACCATTCGGATAATTATTATTCAACACTTTCTCAGAAATATTCGTCTTCGAGTTAGTCCTCGTGCACTTTTCACAGTTTTCTAGCGATCGAAAGCTTTTCTTTGGCTCCTTCCAAGAGAAATTCGGCGATTCGAACCTCTTGCTATAGAGCTCCAACGGGAAAGGATCTAACGAACGTGATTCCCGTATTATTGTCTGGAACGGATAATCGCTTGTGGAGGACGACGAGGCAATCGTTGACAGAACTCTAGCATTTTTCCTAAATTTCGGCCTCGTGTCGATAAAGAAATCGTCGAGTGCCATTTTAATGTTAGCCGCTCGAGTTTTACCGTCTTCTTGCAACACGACATTGTCCACCAGCGTTATCTTTGATACGCTATCGGTCAAATACAAAGGAGACCGTTCTATCTTCCGAGAATTAAGTGATTTAGGTACTGGACTGGATCCTCCGTACTGAGACGAAGTATCATCCGGTGTCGGTCTTGGAACACTCGACTGTCTGCGACTACCTGCTCCTAGACCAGCTAATAACGAAGCTTGACGAGAATCTGAATTTAATTTCGGACTTCTCCTTGGTCTACAAAATAATGGTGGAAGATCACCAACGTCAACCTAGTAACACAGAAATAAAGATTAAATAAATCCGTCTATGGTAATACCATCACACTTTTTATACAAACCTCTCGTTTTTGAATAGCTTTCTCAGTGGCTCCGGTGAGCCAATAAGTTTTCACCTCTCCTTTTCCTTTCATGTGAACTAATCCACGTTCTTCAATGACGTAGCCACCGACCTTATCCAAAGCATCTCTACACTGCTCACTTATGTGAATACGCAATGGTTCGCCGTTTGATTCCATACGTGAGGCTGTATTCACGGTATCTCCGAACAAGCAATATCTAGGCATCGTTAAACCAACAACACCTGCCACCACAGGTCCTGTAATATTTTTCATGTATAATTTTTATTCGTTTTTTTGTTAAGTTTGATATTCTTTTTTCAATGCACAATACCCGTATGAATTCCAATGCGCAATTTAAGTGTGTCCTGAGGCCTATGAGCTATAGTATGATTTTTCACTTCATTAAGTAGTTCTAGAGACATTGATGCAATTTCTCCAGCATGTCTGTTTCCATTCTTTATTGGTAAACCAGAAACCTGGTAAAAATAATATGTCATAGAATTATGTGTTCGACTATAAGAATATTTAGTATATAAATGAATGAATAGTTGTATATCAAATTTGGAAAGAGATTTCCTTACCACCATGTAGGCATCGCCGATCGTTTCTACTTTATATACATCGTATCCTTTGATTATACGGTCAAACAAAGTGTACAAGTCGTTCAAGAAGTTTACAACCTAAAAGGCGAAAGAATTAAGATTAAGAACTGCAAGAAGTTGTGTATCTTGTTTCCTCGATGATTCGTCTGCGAAAAATATACCTGGAAAGGTGTGCTTTCTGCTGACATTGCAGTGAAGCCAACGATATCGCTGAAGTATATAGTAACCAAGTCAAAAGCTTCAGGTTCCACACCGATTCCATTCGTCAAGCAATTTGCTACGGGTCTGTAAGAAACGGATAATGATATCACAATATGCACTGTAAAGTTTCTTTTCTTTTTAAATCTCGCATGGCCGACTACACAGATCAGATATTAGATCCATTTTGTAATCCGCAACAAGAAGTTATATACTTTATATTAAAGTAATAGTTAAAGAAAGTTAGATGTATTTATATATTAATAATGGAAGAATTTCTATATTCAAACTCACTCAGGCAACATTCTATGAAGTAGATCCTCGGTTTTTTGCTTCTCCTCGAAAAGAAGGCGTGTACGTTCACTGACTAGATCTTCGAGGTTGTTCGCATACTTCTCCATCATGTCCATCATTTGATCCATGATATTGCGATGCCTACCCGCTTTCATTTTCTTTAATCGCGTCCGTATCATTTTGAAGTCAGGTCTAAGTTCTGGACTTTCCGCCCAACAGTCCGTAATCGTACTAACTATATACTCAGCACAGTCCGCTTCAGACTCGGACAGTATATCTATGTTAGGCCTAAACGGCGGTTCACCATCTTCTGGGAATCTTTTCACTCGGTCTATGATTTCTGTCAATTTGTTAACGTTCATATTTATATTTCTGCAGCTTTACCTTTTGGCAAATGCCGATTAACGAATGACAATCGCCAATGTTTTAAGGATCATCAATTACTATACACGGATATATTTACCTTTGGGTTCTAAATTCACGCCACCGTATGGCCCCTTTCGTCCGATCATCTCGAACAATATGATTGCGAACGAGTAAATATCGCCTTCTTGGGTCCCTTTGATTGGAGCATTGGGATTCCTTAATAGCTCAGGTGCTTTCCAGAATAGGTCTGTGTAAAACGAATATTTAAATTACAAATTGAGTCAGAAATATCAATTGAAGGACTAGTGATCGCAATATTGTGTGCCATCTCATTGCTAATTTTTATAAAGTAGCGCGCGTTAATCCTATGCTAGTTGTATTGCTCATTTTCTTCAACAGCTTGTGCTAGTATAAACATTATTGCATTCATGAAAAAACGTGACTATAATTCCCAAATGGAAAGAGTTATTTCTAAAATTAAATAACTTTCAAAAATTGGAAGTCCCGAAAATCGTAAACTTGCGCATAACATTCTCTATTATATGCAATGTATATTAATACTGTTCTGTTTTCTTCATACTTCGATAATACTGATGTTCACCAATGCTGTCGGATTCGGCGCAGTGTCGCATATCGTGCAGGCCAAAATCGGAGACTTGGAGTACCCATCGCGAGGTCACCACGCAATTGGAGGACTTCAGATTACCATGACAGACTAGCACAGATGACTCATGAATGTACAGCATACCCTGCAACGAAGTGAAAATGTTTTTACAATTCTTGAGCAATCGGGATACACATACACATGTATTTACGATTTCCAGCTCGAACTGTGTGTAGAGACTTACCTTAATGAGATCGTGAACTAATGACGCGATGAACATATCGTCTAACTTGATATCTTCGTTCTCGATAATATCCTGAAACAGGCGTGCAATGCAATCATTCGTTGAAAACACCAGCAGGCCAGATTACCACGTTCATTCGTGTATTAAGGTGACGTACATAAAGACTTCCTTTGGCGCAATAGTCCGTAATTAACAATATCCTCATTGGCTCGACGCACGCCCCGATGAAAGAGTTTAGGTTACCGTGCCTGATCTCGCGAAGGATACGCATCTCTTTCATCACGTCCCTGGATATGTCCTTCTTCTTTGAGAACTTCAGCTCCTTTATCCTCACCACCACACCATGGTAATGCCCGGTTTGCGCGAACACCTGGCCCCCGCATCTTGACTCGTAGGACATTGCACTAACTAAGCTTAACTGCAACGACAAGTTCGATACGAAGATAGTGCGACAGTTTGAAAAATATTTAGAAAATATTATTATATAACAGAGAGAATATTTCTTATATAACGACAGAATTTTAACACTACGATATTATAATGCTTATAATCAAAATCAAGAGTTAATAAGATATTGGATTTCGATATTTGTAGAACACGAAGATAATGCAACGGTTAGAGAAATATTTGAAGAATATTAGAATGATGAGGAGATTCGATGCATGCAAAGAAAGAAGAAGTTTTCGATTTAAAAAAAATAGTGCAACTGCAGGATGCATATGCGTTATTGCATATGTCGAAGACGTACGGATCATGAATATTTATAAGACCTCGAATCATTTATTTCTGTCCTCCAATATTTTTTCCCTAATTTCAACAAGAAAATGATATGACATGTGACAGTTGCATAAATCATTCTGTACAAAACAACAATTATATTGAGTTTAATCTTTTTCTTCATATTTATCTTTGAAATCTCATTAGATCTTTGTTTGGTACTTGCATGTACGTGATACAAGTTTCGTGTAAATGTTAATGTTTACGGTACTCTTGTGTCAATTCGATATATTTTTCTTATAAAACATTATACTATTTTGGAGTATACAGATAGATACAGAAGTGAAACTCTGTAACATCTACTTTTCTAACACATAACATATATTTTTGACAAAATGCTACAAGAACTGTATACGTTTTAGTATTTTCCAATTTTCCACAAATGCAGACTCTTGAGATTTGTATCTTGAATCTTATATGCAATTGAATAAAAATTTAAACTGCCAGTAAAATAAAGGAATCTGCA
Source organism: Frieseomelitta varia (assembly GCF_011392965.1). Taxonomy (NCBI): domain Eukaryota; kingdom Metazoa; phylum Arthropoda; class Insecta; order Hymenoptera; family Apidae; genus Frieseomelitta; species Frieseomelitta varia. The sequence goes on along the minus strand of NW_025110629.1, from coordinate 208,961 downwards.
AATTTAATTATTTATATTTTTATTATAGGTATTAATTTTTTTACCATTCTGTCAATAAAGAAATTAAATAATGTTTGAATAATGAAAGCGGTATTAATAAGAAATATATTAATAAGTAAATCAGAGAATGGCAAATTGTAAATGCTATGTCTCACCTTACTAGGGGAGGACATCATGTTGTCAAGATGGGGATAGCCGTGTATCTCGCTCGGATCGATCTTCCACAGCAATCCCTCGATTTCCTGTTCTATCTTCCACCTTCGATATATGCTCATAGTGATCACCGCGGCGCAGAATAATAAAACGGCCAGCACTCCAGCAGCCACGATGCTCCGCAGGTGCGTGTCGTCTTTGGGACAGTGTTCGTTGAGGAAACCGCATCCTGGTTCCGCTTCCGGTTTATTCTTACCCGGCCAATCCATCGCCTCCGATGGCCTGTACACCTGTACACGATCGGTACCCTTGATATTTCGATAATTTGAATCCATCTTCTAATTTTTGTCGATTAATCGTAACGATCGTAGAAGTATTATCACGAGAGCACATGTGAATGGAAATGAGCTGCACGAATGCTGTAAACAACTCACTCACTAGAGTTTCACCCTGTTGAAATTGGCCTACAGGCTTCATTTGAAAGTCGCAGGAGAAGTTGTTGAAACGGAACGGATCCTTCTTCAGGGCCAGCACCGAGAAGTTCCCCTCTGAGTCACCGAACTTGTCGAATTTGATCGTCGCGCCGCTGACACCTATTATATCGCAAATACACGAAATCGTAATTTCTCTTGTGGAATTCTTTTTCTGCGAATGATATCACGATCTAAACTGATGTTTTTAAATATTTCATTGTAACGATCTTATATTCTCTAGTCGCAAAGAGTTTCCAATATCTTACAATGACGCGAGAAATTGGTGTAAATTACTTTCATAAATATAATTATAATTCTGCTTCCGTAAAATTTTTTTTAGTAAATAATCATGCTTGAAAATGATCTTAAGATCTACAATCTTGAAGTGTTTCTAATGTCTTTGCAATTGTACAAGGAATCCGTACAAACAATGCAAATATCGATCACATTTACTCGTTTTAATCAGATGTTGTTTTATCGAGAGATCGAGCCACTTCATGTCTCGTCTCAGCAATTCGTGATACAAATTACACGTATACTTACTTTGATACGTGTGATTTCTGATAATCGTCTCGATGATCTGGGTGCCATTACTGGCAATCTCCTCGAGCGTATGCTCTGGTTGATCCCTCAGAAGCTGGTCTAAAGCTTTCGCGTACAGTTTCACCGAATCGTAAAGATACGCGGCGTGAATCGACACATACTGAAACGAGAAAATTATTCGATCGTTTGATGGACAAAATTGAACTTCTTCTACCCTATAATCTGTAATATCGAGCTATACGCGTGGTACAGTTGCGATTTCACGTTTTGGTATGGTTGCGATTCAACAAAGGCAATTTGTTAAATTGTTAATTGTATTTTTAACAAAGTCTGATTTCAGCTCTAATTTGAACTTTAATTCTTCAGACTGGATATAAATTATGTGTAATATTTCACGATGATAATAATAATTAATATCTCGCATTAAACAAAGATAGATTGTATTTTAATGAAGTTTAGTTTTAATTCATTGTAATTAGCACATTAATTATTATTGACATTATAAAATCTATCTCGCATCAAACGCGGCATTACAACAATGAATGGCTAATGATAATTTAAGTAATTAGAGATATTATGACAGCGAATTCTCATGCAGTGCAAATAAGTACAGAATGCGCATAATCTGTAAAGATATACACATTAACTCTCAAAAAAAAGTTAAACAATGCTTTATAAAGAAAAAAACTTCTAAATTGTTAATAAATAATTGTATTATACCATTGCATATACCATTTAAAAATTTTAATCCTTAATCTTACTTGATCTTAAAACATTCCCTATTTCTTTTTAATCTAAAACACTTTAGTCTTATAATTAAAACTTGGAAATCGACCAACTTTCAAAATTCAAATCAATGACCAATCAATAATACCAATCATGGGTTAAGAGCAAAAAATATCTTAAGACTTTTTAAGCACAGATGCAGAAAACGTTAGTTATAATATCTAATAATTAGAAAAGAAACTTATATTCTATTCATAGAGTCCTATGCATATACGTGTATTTCGCAAAGAGCATTGTACAATATCTGAGGACAGCTACCTTTTCGTACTTTCTCAGCAATTCAGGGATGATAAAGTTAAATGGTTCCTTGCTGCTGTACTCCCTGACTTTCTTAGTGAACTCCTCGTAATTCTGCGTGGGTGGCGTTGATACCACCACCATCAAAGATCGTGCCCTCTTGAGGAAGTCTTTCGGCTCCAGGCAATTTCGCAGATTGTCGAAGTGTTCCGGTTCTGCAAGAGGCCAGAAAGAAGCGGTGTTGTTACGCCTGTTTCGTACGCGGGGGAAACGGAAATATCTGATTTCGAGAGCAGGGCAACAACACGGGACCGACGGACTCTAGAGGAACGTCCATTAAAATCGGATCACGTGCTGGAAACCGGGTCACGAGCGAGCCATGCCTGACCCATGACGTTCAGTTAATCTCGGATTAGATACGGAAATGATGAGGTAACGAGGAACGCGGTACGTTTCGTTAAGGAACAACGGAGGACCCCCAAGGAAACCGAAGAACCGGGTCAATCGAATTTCACGACTCGTTTCGTCTATGGATCGGCCCTTTCGTGGATTCTCTTGCACAATTCTACTAACACTATTGGAGGAATTTTTGGCAATAGCAAATTAACCGTGTTGATAAATTGTTTTATCAAACACTACCTATTGAAGAGTTTATGTTTTTATTAATACAATGCAATGTAATTTATTCTTTATCTATACAAATATTATAGATAGGTTGTATAGTTGAAATATTTTTAAAATATTCTTTGGTACTTATACAAAAAAAGCGTAGAACTACACGAAAAATATGTAATTTGTATTAATTAATTATTGTTCATTATATATCAATTGTTGTTCAAGAGAGTCGTGATGATTAGACTCCGGATGTTTATGCATTCATGCACAGAAATGTAACATGACGGAAATAGGTACACATGAGATATATACAGATAACTGTTCGCTATATTTAGACTGCGGATATTTATGCAATTTGCATATACGAAGATAATAAAAAAGATGATTAAAAACCTAAATAGATATCTGTTTCACAGATATAAATATATACTATAATGATTACTTTATTTTGAATATTTATATATTTTGCATGTCATTATATCTTTGCATATTATAATTTTACACATTTTTTATATATTTCGTACATTAATAAAAAAATAATACGTAGTATAGGTATTATAAATTGTACATACGCTGTATATTTATTTTACTCAATTTGTCCTATATATTTTTGTATATTTCATATATTCTATATATTTTTACAGACTTAAATTTCTCTTGTAAACATACAAAAATCGACTACTTGCAATATTTGACAACAGCAATAAATCTCTTTCTACAAGTTTCAGATACCATTTCTTCAAACGAAGTCGGAATTTGCATAAATATCCGCATTTAGCGATAACGTTGCTACTTACTCCATAAGTACTTTTGCGCCTCGCGCGGTGAGTATGTCATCATGTCCACGTGTATCACCATGTACTCGCCGTTGTCCAGCAGCCGTTGATTCTGCATCGAGTTCATCATATCTATCAGCGACATCGCCGTTCCCAGGAATATGTAAACTGTCGACAAAATTTACGCCTTCTGTTAGACAAGCTGCCGCCTTCAATGGAACGCTCCATCGACGACGAACGACCGATTTCCAGAACGGAACTGATTTTCACGCTTCATTTTCCTACCGGAGGGAAACGACTGTTCGCCGCGCAATTATCAGCGAGATCGTAGAATAGATCTCAACACCGTGCGCTAGTTTCCACGCAGGAAATGGATAAAAATACATTCGCTCGAAAAAAGAAAGTGCTCGAAAGACACTGAACAAAAGAAATCGAATGAAATTTCTTGTTTCTATAAGGTTTCTGTTAATTCTGTTAATTAGATTTCTTATTGACTTCCATTAGATCTTTCGTTTCATCGTGCTCTACCGAATCAACTATCGTTATCGGATTTTTTAAAATTATATTTTAAACTGCAGTTTTTTTATCTTTTATTGTTTACCACAGTGTAATTTCTTCATTCCTTTTTTCGGTTTTCCATTACTTGAAGTTGAAACGTTTAATTAATATTATTAAAATTATTTTTCAAGCATTTCTATAATTTCAAATTCAAACAATCTTTACAATCTTAGTTTTGTAATTCTCACAGTTATTGCATTAAATATCTTTTTTTTTTTTTCACCGAGAAATTTTATAAAGATCTAGGCAAACTATCAATCTGTTTAGAAGAGAATGTGAAAGTTTTCAGAGAAGTTGTAAATTTTGCAACGTTTTATTTCTAATCCTCTCCAATCGATCTATATTATTAAATACGATTTTTCAATATTGTGGAAATTCCATAAATTAGATTAAATAACTTTTAATTATCATGTTTTATGTTCGGAATCTATGATGTGTTATTGTTGCTTATGATCCTTAACGGGTCACTGAATAATCATCAAGCCGTATTACAAATTCTCGAAATTCTCCGCTTTGTAAACTATTCTACTTCCAAAGACGTAAAAACAAAATAAAAGAAAAATGATCTCAAGTTTATTCCCGACGTCTTCTGGCCAATTCGCGCTACTGGACTTCGTCAGAACGTGTTAAAGATCAATTTGTATTCTTTCGTTGACAGGGTCAATTCCAGTATCTGGGACACTAAAATCTCGCACGAACCGGCACGATTCAACAACCGATGAAATCGTTCCACGGAACGGCTCTCTATTTCGAACCGAGAAGAGGCGAGACTCGCGCGTTACAAGCCGCTAAAACAGTTTCGAAAAACGAAGACCACGACGGTTCGAAGACAAACAGAAACGGAAACGAGTAATGAGAGGCTCTCGAAAGCTAATAAACGAACAGAGAAAAGGGATGGAGACGTCGTTTCGATCGTACCCTCAGAAATTAGTCGTTCAGAAGCGATATTGATCAACTCCATAAATTGATATTTATCTTAAAATCTACTATTATTACATCTACTATTATTTTCTTCCTGCGAATAAAATTATGAGATTGAATATTAATTCTGTACTTACTACATATGCGATGAAATAAAGAAATTACGTTAATCAACCGCATAAATTGAAATGCATAGAAAAATGACGATATTCTAAACAGTTGTTTAAAATTTATCTCAGACTTTACTATTGCCTGTGTCATTTTTTTCTATGAATTGATTTAGAGAAGTACGTCATTTGTTTTTCGAAAATTGAATATTAATTTCGCTTGTGCGATGTAACAAAGGAATTAATAAAAAGAACGTCGATCAACTGCGTAAATTGAAAAACACACACAAAAAAAAAAAAATGGCAATACAAACGCTTGTTGCAAAATTTATTTCAAGAAATGTCATTTTCCTAGACTTGTGAAAGTGAGTCAAGTCATTCGCATCTTCGAAATTGAATGTTAATTCTGTACTTGCTCGATGAAATTAAGAAATGAACAAAAGGAGTTGATTGGTGAAACGATTCAAGTTTAAAGAATCGAAAGAGTTGATCAATTTGGCTTGCGTTGACAATTAAATATCGAACGTAGAGTGAAACTTCAACTGACTTCTAGTCATATTTTTGGTCTCCTGTATGAGTTGAAACCATACGCTGACTTGACAGCAGGGCAGCCTCTCCTCGCAGCACGTGTGCCGATCTTCCACGGTCTTGTAATGGTTCACGGTGAGATTATTCTTGGTGGCCTGTTCCTCCAATGACCTGGCCACCGTCGACCAAGCGCTCTCCGTGATGATGGTGAATTTGTTCCAGCCATAATGCAGCAACAACGCGATCACCGACTTCGTCACCTGCGTGTCCGGTGGCTCGGTCCTCGCGAACGTGTTCACCTTCGATGCTTTGTAGTCCGAGCATTTCTGTAATACAGACACGGTTTTTATGAGATAAAATACTGAATTTTTATAATATACTATGAATCTACTGTAGTTCTTCAACTTTACAATAATTTTGTAAAATTTTCAGGCTAAAAAGTAATATAATCAAAAGAATATCATTTATCGCAATTAAGATTACTAGATTAAAATTAGCAAAATATTGCTGGATTAAAAATAACTTTTGCTATAATAAGCTTCGCAACTGGAGAACTTGGAATATTTAATTTCTACAACACTACACCACAATGGAAACACATTTTTAATTTTATAGTATTCTTCAGTTATTTGTGTTATTTAAGATCTTTTTACTAATGATATTCATTTTATTTAAATTTAAATATTCAGAATTATAACATGATCATTTACAATATTCAAATAGAAATACTGGTCACCAATAACCATCATACCAGTCAACGCGTTAATGCGAGTGTAGGTTTGAATAAGTGAAATACTGCGCAAACATACTCGGTTTCGAGTTTATGCTTGTGGAAAGATAGAATTGTGTATGAAAGTGTGGTTAATTAATTGACTGTGACAAATTTTACGATCTCAGTTATTTTAGCATGATATGTAATGGTTGCGAGAAATATTTGCAGACTGTATTTATGATAACATTCGCGTACCAATAAAGTTTCGTACCGTTTGTTAGAATAATTGAAAATGATATGTAGAATCTAATAAAAAGATACTGCATTGGAAAATTGAGCATGCGCACATACTTACATATTACTTATTAAAATAAGTGTTTCTATATTGTTTATGTTGTATATATTTTTGCATCTGCAGATTTATACGAAAATCCGCAGTATAGCAATAATTTAAGCATTCACTGTGCCATTTAATACTTTATATTGTTACAATGATATTAAAAATATATGTTGTTTCTTGGATACAAATAACATAATTAATTTCAATGATTATAGGGGATAAAGTTGACTTCTCTCAAATATCATATCTATGCTACTACAACTCTTTCTCATCCATTAATGTTCCATTAATTTCCATGAATGACTAACACAAACGAACTCCATTCACTATGTATCTTAAACACACACGTTTTAAAATTATCTATATTGACTCGAAGACAGTCAAATAAGATGACAAAGTCTGCGACAGCAAAGTCATCATGAGAAAAAAAAAAATCAGTACGCGAAAACAACGAACGAGGGAGGGAAAGCCACGAAATTAAAAGACCAACGAAAAAAAAAAAAAAAAAAAGAAACGAGATTAGAGAAAAGAGGAAGAGCAAAAGGAAACTTCTAGCAAACGAAGCTTCTAGGAAATTGAAAGATCAACAAAAGAAGCTTCTGGCGAAAGCTGGAAAATTGAAAGACCAACGAAACAAAAGAGGAAGCAAAAGATGAGGGAAAAAAGAACGGAAGCAAAGAGGAGAGAAATCGAGAAAGGGTGTAGAGTATGGGAAGCAGGAGTAGGTGGAGGAGGAGAGAGATGGAAAGAGATCGAATCGAGAGAAAGAGAAAGAGAAAGAAGGCAGGAGAGTAACGCGGCAAAGTGGGCTGCGTCGGGTGCCATGGTGTGTGGCGCGCGGTTAAATATAAACCTGTGACAGGCGGCACGAAGGAGGGCATAGAAAGAGAGTGGAATGAACGGGGCACAACTTCTCTTCTCTCTTCTCTCGCGGTGCTCGCGAATGGAGTGAAGTGCACGGGGCGGCTGCTCCGTACCGTTGAAATGTGACATGCGCTCATTAACATATAAATTAAACGTGACAACTGGGGGTCAGTTCTACTTTAACCGTGGCGACCACCGCCAGGCCACGATCCACTTTCCGTTGTTTTTTCCACCTCCTTGCTCTTCTTCTTTCACTCCGTTTCTCTTTCGCTTCTCTCTCGCTCTCTTTCTTTTTTTCCTCCTCTCGCTTCTTGCTTCTTCTCTCGTCCGTTGGGTCCGGACCACAGCTTACGAACAGTGAACAATGCCCGGTACATCATGCTGGATTCACACTGAACAGACTGTTTGCAAGCAATTCGCGAACCGAGCAGCATCGTATTCATATCGGAGCTGGCGAACAATTTACTGGTGGATCGCAAACAGTTACGGCCGAGCAGATGGCCTTTGATGTTCGCTAATCAGTTCATTGCAGCAGGAAACACAGTTCACGAATTATGTTTGCAAACAGCAATGTGGATACAGCATCAAAAGACCTGTCTGCAATTTATTTACGATCTGCTAGCGAACTGAATAATTCTGTCCTGTGCGTTATATTCGCCCCGCGAATTTAATAGCCGGGCAGGCTTCTCTCTGCTGACAACCAGAAAAGACAACGAAATTCGTACATTGAACGAGTCGCGATCGTCTGGCCACCGCCGCAAAACTCCATCGCCATTTCTCCTTTGTTACGGCGCTCCGGCTATGGGATTTGTGGTTACGGGGAGCGGTCAAACTTCACTGTGTTATTGCGGGGAGAGTTGTCAACGAAAAATGATCGTTGGTGGGGCAACGATGTTTCTCTTCTGGTTTGTTAATGGTTCTTTGTCTGTGATGTTACGATGTGATTCTTATTTTTATCAGAACAATAAAAATGTTTTTAAAAGATGTATGTCATCGTGTAATGAACATCGAATGATCAAATGATTGAGTAATTCGTCAGTTGATAATATTGAATATGAAATACGATATTGATATTATTATAACATAATATAATTGAATGATAAAAAATAATTGAAGACTGAAATTGAAATAGTACGACATTGATTTGCAATTTTTAATTCTGCTCGCTAACCGTTGTTTTTACGAGTTATCTGGTAAATGGAAGCTAACGACATTGGGAAGCATTTTTTTTTTTTGATTCATTAGTGGTCCCTTATAATGTTATGGTAATTTTCAATTTTATCGCAGCATGATGTTATTATAATACATTGAACGATTCAACTGTAATTATAGTAGAATGTGATTTATAACTTTTAATTCCACGTATTTGTGTTCATCTGTTAAGTATGTGAGTTGAGTTTTACGATTATCATAGTATGACATCAGAACTTGTAATTTTATACATTATTTAACAGAACTTGTAATTTTATACATTAATCTACAAACGGATGCATGCGTACTATAAATAGCTACATAATGTATAATTAAGAGTACATATTATATATATCTGCAACATAAATTGACTGGAAATTGTCTAGAATGCTCGATAAATACAAAAAAATAGTTACGCTATGAATAATAATTCATGTAATTACCACGAGAATAATCTTTCCGTCGTGATACTAGAAATAAATTGAGTCGTAAAAATGAATGACAAATGAGAGTTAAAAATAGACAACCATCTTATTCCAAAATAAAGTTCACATCCTACATCTTCGTATCTAAAAAAAAAAGGAAAGAGTTTCAAGAATCCTACCAATCCTATATACACGTGCACGATCACACGCGCCAAAATCGAACACGGAATCTTTCTCTCTCATTGGAGCTCGTCCTCTGCCTGTCCTCCCACAATTCCAGGAAGGAGATCGTCAGCAATTTACCCACCTGGCCGGAATCGTTCCTTTTTCTCTCGTTCGCTGGTGCCGCATGAGGATCGTAAAGCCGGCCGACGCTTTTTGCGCGGAATCTCGTCTCGAAACGCTAAATTGGACGGAGCCGAGGAAAACACGAAACTCAAAAAAAGAAACGGCGGCGCCAAAAGAAACTCCTCCTCCACTCCTCTTCTCGTGGCTATCCTCCGAACACCGGGCACGTCGCGATTCATAAGCACGGTGCTCGTTTGTGAATTCGCCGAAAGAAAGAAGTTGACTATTGACACCGCGTTTGACAGCGACATTTATCATTATTACATTGGAAAAAGAAAAAAAGAAAAAGAAAAACAGCGAAATTGATTCGGCTACGACGGGAGGATGTTGGTCGAGCCGCATCAGAATGACGAAATTATGATTGTTCGTCGTGGCGAGTATTGTATTGCTGATTAAAAGGAAGCACGTTGCCTCCGTTGAGTGCATAATCTTGACCTTGGGGGAATTAGGGGATGTCGATTCAATCGTGAGCAATTTAATCGACGATCTTACGGTCTATCAAACTAATCCTCGCGTTGTTTCATCTCCGCGGATGTATGTTTCTATCTAATTGTAAACTTCGCAGCTTCACCTACGTGATTAATATTCATATCGCTGAAAGTATCGTTCAAAAGTTTGGAGAACGTCGATTCAATTCTGACGAATTCGATCGATTACTGATCCTACGATTGACCACAAGTCTAATCTTTGTGTTGATTGATAGTGATAATCATCAATTCTCGATCACGTTCATTCACATTTATAATCATTGAAACGTACATTATCATCGGAAAATATCGATTCAATAACTAATTCAATTGAGGATTTTACGATCCGATAGACAAATCCTGTGTCGTTTTAATCATTAACATACTTTAAATAGTAATGCAGTTTACAAATGAATATCAATATCTTCAATATTATAATCTTATCAACCGAAAAAACATTTTTGTTTAAAATTAACACGATATTTCAAAATTAGCAATTGTTGTTGTAATCATTAGACACAAGATACATATATAAAATCTCCAAAGTATAGCGACGCCTATAACATTTAATATATAAAACAATTTTTCATCGAGATTCTATCTTCCTAATCATATTCTTAAAAATATGAATATGCATAAAAATCCTTGGTCTATTCATAATTAACCTTCTGACATACAAAGACGTCATTTTAAACGTTGACGTCTTTGAGATATTAATTAGTCAAGAATTATCAGCCAAGATTATAAGAGCGTTGAAGTTGTTCATGTTAAATTTATTTAAATATGTTGTAAAAATTGTTGTTTGCGAAAATATCATGTTATTTATTGATTATTATTTATTGATATTGTCCATTGTGTAACATTGTTTTATAATAATTAGCAATGTAAATATTCTGCTTCTTTCAGTTAATTTACATAACTTTAAGTTGAACTACATTAAATGTATTTGTACATTAAGTAACATATACTGTTGGATGCACTCAACGGAGTGTTAATGAAACTATTGAAAAGAACTACGAAATTTTTTAATGTTGCAAACAGTCTCGTAATATCCTCACATATGTATATATAAAAAATATTTCACTTTTAAATGTAATTGACCTTCTTGTATCCAACCAAATGGAATAATAATATTCAAAAAAACTTGAGAAATAATACCAACGAGTCAATACGTAATCTCAGTGGAAATAACCTAAAGAAGATTTCCATGCAACAATCGTGTCTTCCAGATTTTACATAAAACCTAGTCGATGACTGAATATCCAGTAGACGAAACTGGTCTGACTTAGAACGGAGAACCAGACCCTTATTCTCCTTAGAGAACCAATGGGACCAGAATAAACAAAGAGTATGCGTGATTCTGCACTAATGTGAAAGAATCATAGAAAAGTATCTTACATATTGTTTTAAAGCGTTAGGTCACATTAGTGTTTCATAACTTTTTTCTTATTGAAGAATAATTTGAAATAAGATCTTTATTATTCGACCCCGAGTTTCTATGCATTTGTTATCCGAGGAATCGGAAGGATGCAAAAGCAGAGTGTGTGCTACATTGCACACAATAATAGATAAAGCAAATTACTATTTAGGTTTCGTTATTTTAAATTTTAAAATGCACATAAACGACCAACGATTTTTGGAATGTCCTTTCAGAAGACAATATTTTCAACGACTGTGCAAAAACAATCGGAAGTATATTAATAAAAAAATATTAAAAAATGAAAACTAAAACCGTAACTCCTTAAGGGTGGTTGTGATGGTCCCTACCCTTCTCTTTCTCTCTCTCCCTTTTTGTCTTCTGGAGGATAGCGAGAGAAACGAGGCCGAAGGGCCGGTAGACAAAACTGAGCAACCTGGTCGGTTATCCTGGCTGGTTGGCTCCGTTGGTTGGCTTCGTGAACGAGCTGGGCTTTGGTCATTGCTGGCTCGCGACGTGCTGTTATTCTGGGCTCCACTCGGCTATATTTAGACGAGACCACCTTGAGGGAGCTCGAGAGAGCTCGAGTACTCTCCGCGGACTGCAACCGCAGAGAGGCTTTTCTCTATTGGCCGATCGTGTGCGTTAGTTGTGCAACAAGCGTTCGCGATCCTTTGGAAACGCGACCGAGGAATTCCTGCCCACGCTCTTTTTTTTTCACCGTACGCTCCTTTTTCATCGCGTGTACTTGTTCTCTAAACGACCTGACACCACCACGTATTTAGGTACACTTGTGTGCTTGTGAAAGTATTTGAATACTCGTTAAAATACTTTCTTTTATGTATCTATCGATATTTAATTTAATTTGTTTATTAATATCGCGCCACAGGACATTTCGGTAGAATCGGGACGAGATAAGGATGTTACGAGTATACTGATCGAGTTTCGAACAAATTTTACATGTCTGATATAGCACTGGATGTAGGTGACACAAGAATTGAAAGTAATTGAACGCTCGTAAAAGTTATTTTTACGGATCTAATATCACGTGTGACTTAATTGAATAACAGTTTGAAGTAGCATTGTAACGAAATGCGACTGTGTCGATAAAGTTTCAAACAAATTTATAAATGACAATGCACATGTGATATATATATATATATATCATTAATTAATCTTTGCCTGTTAAAATCCTTTGAAGCTATATATTTTTAGGTAAAAATAATAATTAAAATTTGATAAACTTTCATAAATTTCATTGTTTAACGAGTCATTCGTCCCTATTAATCACTGTGCCACAAATTAAATAATTTTGCTAATAATTTTTTAGAAACTCTGTGTTCCAAATGTGCTGCACTTTCCTCACACGAGTGAAAATCAATAGCAAATTTTTACAACAGAAGTTTAAGCTGGTGGAAAGGCAATCGTCATGTCCAGTTAGTATTTTTCTTACTCGTTCCACCGTGTGGCGATCGTGCACGTTGAATAACAATCGAGCAATCGATCGGTATCCGGCCTCTCGCGAGCCAGTTTAATCGCGCGAATCGATCCTCGCTCCGGCTTAAATCGTGATACGATCACTCCTCGTCTAAAAATAACAAAGCTTGCTACCAGCTTGTTGTCTGTCGATTCCTCTTCCTGTTTGCGTAAGACGGAAGTCACACCTGAGGTGGAAGACGCGAAAGGAAGTTAAGAACACGTCGGAATATTAATTTCGATGTTCGATCTGCCTAGAACGTCCAGTATCAATAGCACAGAAAATCTGTAAAATCAAGCAGATCCTAGATCCTCCAAACGAGAATTAATATTCATTCACAAGATAGGTCACAGTTCAAGCGTGGATCAATTTTTCAATTAATTTACATCATCAAATTGAGAAATGAAATTTTAAAGATTGCTTGAAAAGCTATCACGGTAAATCATTGCCCGATGATACGAAACTTCTAAAATTCGAAGATGTTAGTTTTTTTCCGTTGCGGTTCGAGTAACCGAGGCTCGACCGCGTAACGAAAGCGCGATCGTGAAGCAAGAGTTATAAATAGGCAGATCGTTTCAGGAGATAGCTTTTACGAAGTGCTAATTCCACGAGTCAATAAAAACTTGCGAAATATTTCACTTTTCCCCCTTTTTTTTTTCGCGGTGTAAATTGTTCCAAGATCCAAAGCTGGAGAATCAAGCTGGCATCGATTTTAGCAGAATCGCTCCGAACATCATAGACGAGTCCTCTCGCTAGGGATCGAATCAAATCCAACCATGTGTGTACCTACGATTCTGACACAACGAGCCAAGTTCGATATCTAAACTTCTTCTCGGCTTTTGAATATTACTCGAAAGTAGAAATAACTACAATGAACACACTTGGAATCTTGGAAGAACGAGTATAGACCACGAAAGGGATATTCGAATCTCGCAAACCGGAGTTCAACAAAGTGTGATCCTTTTATCTCTCTCCCTGTGAGAACCTAAATGAGAAGCCACCGATCGGACATGAAAGTGATTGCGCTTGTATTGTATAATATATGTATGATACGAGATTTGCTTCTTTTCAGTTGTCAGACAAGCACACACGCGGCGATCGAGCTGATAGCGGTTTCTGCTTTGAGCTCTCTAAAAATAGAATTTCTTGTAATTTTCTGTACGAAACGCTGCCGCGAGCTTGCCCGACGCTAGTGCAACATTTGAAGATTGTGCGTAGAAGAACAGAAACACGCTTCTTCATCCAGTCGAACGTGTCTGCGCGAGGCTTATAAAAAATCCCGCCAGTATTCAAATCTACTTGGAGGTACTGTTTTTCGTTTCTAAAAAATACTCACGAAACGACTTCGAAGCTGTTCAAACGCTTAGATTCAAATGGTACGTTTAGAAGTGCCATTAAATACTCACAAATGGCTTGGAATCAACTGTCATGGAGGTTCGTGCAAAATAGTGAGGCATACGATCCCATATCTACTAGACGCAGGTGAGGGTGACAAGCAACAACGGTAATGTCGCACCAAAAATACCTTTTCTTTACAACACGGCGAAGCTATCGCGAGTCGCAGAACGGAATGATCGCTTCCTGGAATTCGCGAGCGTGTGAACGGATCACGTCCTGGCCCGTTAATGGTGGCTATTAGTGTTCTGGAGGGAGAACGTTTACGTGCACCAAGATCTTGCCAAACGACACGCTTCGTGTCGCAGATAAATTCGTTGCCCCGCTCTCGACCGGCGAAACACACTGGCAGAGCCTCTTTATCTTGAATATCAATCGATAATCCTCGTTAACTCTCGCCATCTCTCCTTCCTCTCTTCTATGCTTCTCTTTTCTACGCTGTTCGCCACTCTGTGTTAAGTTCTGTGTGCTCGTTGAAAACAACAAGAAGGAATCGTTGATGTTCCGTGATTCTTGAAGCGCACAATGGTTGTATACAGTCGAACAGTATAAAATTAATAACGATGAAAAATCGTCGACGATTTAAACAAGTTGCAACATCGTGAAAAGAAATTGTGTAACAGTCTACTTGGTCTTGTTTTAAAGATCGAAATCTTTACCTTCACAGTCTTCAGTTCTTCGTTTCTTCCAAGGACGATTTTATATCGTGTAATGGGTGGGAC
The DNA here is from genome assembly GCF_011392965.1 of Frieseomelitta varia. NCBI lineage: Eukaryota > Metazoa > Arthropoda > Insecta > Hymenoptera > Apidae > Frieseomelitta > Frieseomelitta varia. Next base: position 193,906 of record NW_025110629.1, on the reverse strand, counting down.
AGTAGAGAACTTCAAACGTTTCTAAAAACGATAAACAATTTTTTATACGATCAGATCCGTCGTGATCTTGAAAACTGAAATCTCTCCTTTACGACGATCTCTTGAAATGTGTTACACGATCTTTTTTTTTCATCATTTTATTGAACTTTCAACGTTGGGATTAAATGACGAAATGTTCAGATTTCTTGAATTTTTGTCATTTAATTTTAATATACAAAGTTCAATAAAATGTTGAAAAAAATTGTGTAGCAAGTTTCAAGGACTCGTTGTAAAGGAGAAACTTCATTTTTCAAAACAATGATGGATCTAGTCACGAAAAAAAATTTTCATCGTTTGAATTTTTACGATTTTACAAATACGAAACAAGTATTTTTACTTTTGCTCAAGACTGTGAAAGTAGAGATCTCAAGCTTTCGAATAAGACCAAGTGGATGGTTACATAATTTTTCTTTACAAAGCTATAACAGTTTAAATTATCGACAATTTTTCATCGTTACTGGTTCAGTTACGCTCTTCATTGTATATATAGGTATATATAATAATTGTTATCCAAAAGTTCCTTATGTTCTCATTGCCAATTTATATGAACTCCATTTATTTGAATTAAATTTTAATCAATATTCAACTAAATGAATTCTTGCTAATTTCCACTTATTTGAACCTGACTAGTAGAGGAACATCAGTGAATTTCTATTATATAAACTCCAATTAAATATTATTACTATTTGTTCTTCAACAAGTTCGTATAAATGAGATTTTACTAAAGTATCCAAGAAAATTCCAATAAACATTTAAATATTTTCGTGACCAATTCATTATTTGAACAAAATTTTAATTTTGATTAATAAATTTTTGCCACTGAATTGATTGAATCCATTCATCTGAACGTGAGCTTTTATTATATGGACGAAAAATCGTGGTTAGTGATGGAAGAATAGTCTTGACTTCAGTTGTGTAAACTGACGAGTCAGTTGTCGTCCCGCGACGAGTTCATATAAACAGAGTTTTACTGTAGTTGCAGACTGCAACTTGCAGTTCTAAGGTCGTCACATCAAAAGTTACTGCTCGTTGCCAGGAACAAAAGTTATTACTTGTTTGTTCAAAGCGGTGAAGATTAGAAACCACGTCGTAATGGAAACGTACAATTTATTAACTATTTAACAACGCTAGACATAAACTTCACTTTGAAATTGAAATAAAACTCTGACGTTCCTCCGACCATGATTTCGAAATATTTCAACAAGCTGATGTTTGTTAAACATTATTTGGAGCGCGCAGTGACGACAATATTACTCTTCAATGATATTGCTTTAGGGAGAACAAAATTTGCCTAAAGAAAACTACTTGGCTTCAAGATTCTTCAGAGAGAACCTGTTAACCCATCAATAGCAATAACTGATCACAATATCACAAATAATTCAATTTCTTTGAATTATACAGAGACGAAAACCAACCGACGAAACATTATAAAAAAAAAAAAAAAAAAACGAATTCTTGGAATCTTCTTTCACATTTGCAATTTAATTGAAAACTAAGAAAAATTCGATAACGCAAATCGACTGAAACGAACTGCAAATGAATTCTTGCATTAACCCCGACGTTGGTCCTTAATGGGTTAGCCGGCCACGATGAGAAGTACCATTTTCTTTCACCTGGTTCCTCGACGCTTTGTCGGTGAAAACGCGGTGTTAACGACCCTGAGCCATGACTAAAAAGGAACGAACGGCGGAAAGAAGAAAAAGAATGAATATATATATATATGTGTGTATGTATTGAACGAGTGAATTCTTTCCAAGGAATTAGAAAGCAGCCAGCCAGGGAGAAGCTACGGACGCGGCAGTCATTAGATAATTGAACTTGAAGTCGCGAGACGTTGTCTTAACGCCAATTAAGCTTCAGCCCGCTTTCAGATTATCGTCCTCTCTCCCCGTGTTTCTGTCTGCGTGGCGGCGAGGGATCCTCCTTCGGACGAGTTCCCTCCTTCTGCCTCGCTCGTTCGTTTCATCGGCCTAACTCCCTAAATTATGCCGTTAATGCGCGTTATCGTGGATTCCACGGTGATCGTTGATGGCCTCGGTCCCCGAAGATCAGCCTCGTCGATAACGATGCTCGTTAAACGGGGCAAGACGCTCCGTTTGCTCACCGCTGGCTGGTCTTCGGTACCGCGATCGTTCCGAGTTCTATTGAGTAACAAGCTTTCGCGCGACACTATTCGCCGATGTCTTCCGCCAATTAAACGGTTAGTCGGCGAATAATTAAAAGAAGTCAGGTGATCAAGATGGAACAGGAGGAAACGTAACGCGGTAATCGCGCAGCCTTATGTAATCGCTATGGTTGAACAAAGGACAGGCGTAATGAATGGAGGGTATACTCGCATGCGTATAGTTCATTTGAGAACGAAACTATCGCGATTTATTTTCGCTATGGCGTTTCTTTTGCTAAGTGAGCACTGCATTGTAAAAATGATTATAAGAAAGAATTGTTGCTGTTTTGCTTTCAGAGCAACATTACTCTCAACGAGCCAAACGTTCGATTTAATTGCTTCGTGTAATATACCAGTCAAATTGCGCAATATATATATATATTTATTTACTTATTTAATGAAATTGCGACGAAATTTGAGTGCTTCGTCGAAGAAATTCATTATCTGTTTACGGTGAATCACTGGCTTGATCCAGAAACTTCTTTTTCTACGTTGCTCCTTACAGTTTCTTTTTTTTTAATCTCTTAACCTGTATCATTTAATACTGAAGATAAATTTAGGATTTTAAATTACGATTAAAAAAATCGATTAAAATAATGGATTTCTGGAAGAAATGTGTCTTTTCCTTCTCTCTTTACTCTTTACTATTTACTAATAGGATATTGTTCTTCGTAAATATGGTATGTAATTATTTACCTATTTTTTAAAGTATATCCCTCGTGATGTGAATTCTGAAGCATATATTCCCTTTCGAATCGCGAAGTATTTCGAAGTCAATCGTATTTTTAAACATTCGAAGGAATGACGTACGTGCTCGCCGGTTAAAAGTTTAAGAGGAAAACTAAAGATCCGTGGTTACGTTTCATCAGCTTCTTACGGCGCATTAACTTGTTATGAAACACATACATAGATGGAATATTGGAGTTGGCTGAAATCGTTTTGGTTGGCTGTTAATATTTCATATGTCAATAAGCAACACGGCTGATACTTGCTTCTAGCTTCTAGCTTCTAGCGAATTACGATCCATTCGAAAAGTATCGTATTTCACGAACATTCCTATTCCCGGCCGTTGCGAAGTCGAGTTTGTTTCTTCTTTAAACATATTGGCGAGGCGAGCTGGAGAAGTCGGATTTCTGCAGCGTTCGCTTATCGGCTTGCGAAATATCGGCGCGTTTTGTGTCCGCCCCGCGCGCACGTGTTCCATTCAAAACGATCGATCGAGAATGAATTTCATTGCGAGATGACGTCGATAAATATTTAGATCGGACATACATTTAATAAATACTATTTATATTTAGCTTCGTATCATGCGTACAACTGTGGTTCTCACATAAACACAACAGTGCTTATTTACTAACTCAACCGTGATTATACATTCTAATGTGTGGAATGAGAAGCAAAATGTTGTAACTAGCAGCAGGCCAACAAACCAAGGGCATGCCAGCTTCAAGTCTTAACGCACAAATACATAAACGTAGAATTTCCCCGTCTGCGTTTCACCCTCTTGAAAGCTTAATATTTACCTCCTAGTTTAACTACAACTGCTTCTCAAATAGATCATAGTTTATTGAGCTTTGCTTTGTATTTTTATGTTCTCTGTTGAATTGAAATTAATAATAAAATTCAATTAAATTAAAAGTTCCAAAATTGTTGTGGTTACCAGCATGTCCAATGATCTCAGTTGAAAATAACTCGCCTAGATTATTAAAATTTAAAATATTTTAAATGTTTATTTTAAAATTTAATATTTTACTTCGTGCTTTTAAATTCTATTTCGTATCCTTATATTTAATATCCTTGCAGTTTATAAAACTGCAGTTCCACTAAAAGCAGAACCTAAATCAATTAATTTAACTCTAAGCTGTTAAGAGAATCGAGAATGAACCAGGGAAGTTGAACGTGCTTCCAAAATACACGGGGAGACGCATGGGGCTTTCGCAATCGTCGTGCCTCGCACGAAAGATTTATCGTCCAAGAAAGGTGTCCAAATTGTATCCAACAAACGGTACCCGGGTCTAAAAATATATTTCTAAACCGGAGAATCATTGCGTGGCGGCCCTGTTCGCAAGAAACGCATGTAGCGACTGGGGTGGGGGGAGCGCCAACTCTTTACGCACGGGCGCATGCGTACGGCGCGAGAATCACGCGAGCGCAGGCGCAGACACGACGCGCGTCTCAGTGGCGGGGAACCGCGGGCACAGAAACAGGGCGGTACTTTCATTTATTCATAAATCAACAGCGTCTATTTATAGCCGCGACGGACAAATAGCGATAGTTGCGTATTCGCGTGCAAGATCGCTCGCGAACGACGTTCGGCCGACGCTGTATCCTTGAATGGCAAAACAATCGAATGGAAATTAATGCGGCCCGAATAGAACCGGGGCCTCTATTCTTATTTCGCGCGGTCTCTTCTTTCGCGGACCACGTGGTCTACTTCAGCGCCGCTGAAACGCGTCTGGTTTCTTTCGGTCATGGTCGTGTCCTCTCTGCATTATTCACGATAATTATGCATCCTCAGTTTCGAATCGACATTTTCTTTTTGCCTGCGAACTTTTTCACTTCGTTTTCTATTAATAAGCTACTAGTTCAGAACCGGAGACCTTAAGAATATATTTCAAAAGATTTTACGTTTCAAATGTCGCTGCTAATGAATATTAAAGTACGAATATATATATATATATATCTTAAAGGCGTTAAAGTTCGAGACAATTCAGTCTTGTGTTAGAAGCGCGAGGAATCTACGAAACTAATATTTGATCACTGTTTCATAGAATCCATTCCTTTTTTTAGTATTATGTATTCAATAAATAATTTTTTCTACACTACTAAAAACTTGCTAATATCGAACATGTACATATTTCGCAACCTGAAATAATTCAATCTTGTGCTGGAGAAACATTAAAAGTGCTAAAAATGGAACTCTACGAAACTAATACTACGAAGGAAATTTTAGGAAATAGCAAGTATTTATGAAATCAGAATTACATTTGACAAGAACAATGCGCAAATGCAAGTTAGTACCTCAGAGTAAATTACTGTCGCATTTAGTGGATTATTAACACTCGCACAGTAAACTCCTTTAATCCACCATTGTTCCCTGCCCTATTCACGATACATTCAATAATATTTCGCGGGAACATCGAACGGCTCCTTTCTCTGCAAACAGAAAAACGCATGGTTCAGAAACTGCGTTGTTGTGCATCTCGTTAAAATGTCGCAACGTGAGTAACCGAGCAGAGAGGAAAATGGAACTCGAGCGGGGCACGCAGATCGGTTCGCCGGTGGGTGTCGATGGCCGACACGGTGTAAAACTCCACGGTTGGAAATCTCAAGAAGAGCGTATACATAAGAATGATGTAGGTTTGCGCATACGTGACGGAACATAAGAGGCGAAGAAAGAGAAAGAGAAAGAGGTTGACTACGGAGGAGATGGGAAGTTGGCCGGAACGGCGATGCCGGTGTGTTGCTGGTGTGTCGATCGGTTGTAGCTGGTTCGTTCAGTCTGTCGCTTGGCGAAGCAATAGCCCAGGCTAAATATAGCCTGGCGATAAACATAGGCAGTTAGTGGAGCCCACGGTGTATATAGCGGCGTCGGTATCCTTGGTTATACACGAATGACGCCGGATACACGAGTCTCTCTCGTAACGCCGTGGGATTTCGGTTCTACCTGACAAGCCATTCAAGAATTCCGACCTGACCGGGGGCATAACAGTGAACGGGGCAAACACTGTCCCGACTGCCGACGCACATTGTGTTAAAACAGCTATCTGACCGCGAAATGGTCACGGGACCATTACAACGCCGGGCTTAACTCTGTTCGACGTAATGCTGCGAAATGTTCCTCTTCGATAGTGGAACGCTGAGTATCGAGTAACTGTTATATAATTTTGTGAAAAGAAGTGGTGCAAATATCAGGTGAAAACGAATGTAACGACGAGAATGTCACGAGTTCTGGAATTTTTTGTCGTGTATGTCGAAGTTCAATAAAACGATGAAAAAAGAGTAAAAAGTCCAAGCCGCAAATAATAATTTATGGAAAAAAAAAACAACAAAGTAATCATTTACTACATAATTTAAAATTATCTTAGAATGAAATGAATGGCTTCAAGCTTCCAAGATGAGTCCAAGTTTATTATTGTACGATTTCTTTTTATGAAATTATAGTTTCAATATTTAATGTCCAAATATTAATCATTTCATTGTAGGCGAAAATTTAACATTTGTTTAAAATTCCATAATGGATGTGATCATTAATAGATTTAGACCGTGACTGACGAGCTACTGCTTGCAATACAAATGTTTTTAAAAAAATAAATTACTACGTTGTATTTTTCACGTAGCTATCGTAGTTCATAGATAGTCTGCAGATATCTATGACACGTAGTATAATATGGAAACTGAATATTGGAAGAGTGTAGACTGACTGTCTGCAATGTCAGCGAATTTTAGTATTGTATTACAAAAAAAGTTGCAGAACGTAGCGCTTGATTCTAGAATTTGACTATTATAATAAAATTACTGTATTATCTATACTATTATATAAATTATATAAAATTATTTTAACTAATTTATGTATGCAAAAATTGCTTTTGCTCAAATTTTTATGATCTCCCTATCGCGAAACTTCCTTTAAAATCCATGATATATAAAACGATTTACCGCAAATATCAGTGTTTAGGAATCATCGATTCCTGATTTATATCCTTTATAATAATATAGACTTTAGTGCATAATTTAGATAATGAAAGTGAAAATGAGTGGTTAGAAAATGATTAAAATTCCTCTACTGTACTGTAACACATGCCTTTAATACTCTCGAGTACCATAAATTACGATGTAATAAGCCTATATCAAAGTTTGTTTCGTTTGTTTTTAACTATTATAACTTTATCAGGAACGAAAAATAGAAAAAGATATTGTGACGTTTTGTCAGTCGTACAGTCATACGGTTTTAAACATCGTGTAACACGGTTTGTGGAAACGGAGTACAGTAGTGGTATAATTGGAACTCGACGCAACCTGTCCTGAGGTAATTAGCGTTTTCGACCACTGTGTGCTAGCCAAGCATAGCTAACGTTCGGTTTATGGTAATGGGTAATTAATATGCATGATGCGTGTCCGAGCTGTTGAACTTTCCACACGGAATTCGTCGCCGCGATTTCGTATCTGCTCTGCTCTGGAATGCGATCTGGGATTAATGTACATTCGTTCACGGTACGTAGTTTCCTTCTCCTTCTTTCTTACCTCCCTTTTCTTTTCTTTTTTTGTCATTACAGTACAGACACAGAAGAGAATGGCGGTTGATTAATAACAAAACTAGCTGCATTGTGCGTAATGCGATTATATTTCACGCTCGATGTTGCGTGTATTTGTAATAAGTTATTAAGTAAATGTATTTCTCCTTTCTCCGTTCGTTTTGAATTTGTACACGTAAGAGAAAATCCATGACTGATGACTACTAGAAAGAGGAACATTCAGCCCTGGTATATACGAGTTATATAACTCGTGTTTTTATCTCGATAAAACATTAATATTAATCTTGCCGTACTGTTGCGTGTGCACGCGCAATATTGTACTCACTGCGATAGTTTATCGACTAAGTAAACGATAAATGTACTTCTTTGTAATACTGGTTCTAATTTTAGCATACGTATTCTTTTTTTCTCACCTTGTAAGAATGTCTTATCGAGAGTTAAAGAAAGAAGTTTCTCACGGTCGAAGAAATGCTCTATTTCTATTCAGTTTCTATTTCTATATTACATCAAATTAGACGTTAAAAAAAATTTTTTTTTTCAAAACCAGTTACATACCATTTTAAAGATTTTCTCTGGACAGTAAAATATTTGCCAGAGACAAAAAATGTTGTCAAAATCATCTGTACACTCTCATTCTCACGATTTCACAATTTTCTCTTGACGATTAAAAAGTATTGTTAAATTTGAAAAATATTTTCACGTAGTTTCCACGCGTATCATAGTGTCAATTCTTCTGAAACAGTATTGTGAGCTTAAAAATTTTGCAAAAAACATCAATATTTTGTCGTTCAAAGATGTGTACTCTATTTTATTTCGCATAATGATTTGCATCGCGAAGGAAGAAAATTGAAACGAGTTTGCTTTAAAAAAAAGATCCATACGGTTGGAGATGACTCGTCAATTAATGAACGTTCGTCAAGTTATAAGTGGTGGAGAACCAGCAAATCAGCTCACAGAATTCTACATTATACATTCGTATATCATTCTATATCGTATAGATTTATACATAAAAAGAGATTTATAGACGTACTATAAAGCATTAATTTTTTGCATAAATGACACAATCTTGTATCACGTAGCTTAGCAAGTTATTATTCGAAGGACCTCACGGTTTTCTCTCCGGATGGTGACAAAGTGGAAATGAAGAGCGATCTCTTCTTCCTTGATTCGATTCGCGTTTCTCGACAAAGCAATACCCGATCTAAATATAGACGACCCGATAAACACAGACACTTGGACATACGCTCGCCTGATAACGGATAGTCGTTGTAATACGATTGCTGTAATATCGTTCACACCATCGTAATACTGCATGATTTACGCTGTTTTCGCTCCGCGATTAGCAGTAAATATTGACAGACACTGATACGGACCGCGGCTCGTTCAAATCTCTGCGAATTTAAGAAGCCACGCATGCAGCGAGATAACGGCACAATTTCTGCAAAGCGTTAGGCTGTTCCAGATGAAATAGCGAAATTCTTGATAATAAGTTTCAACGTGTGTAACTTTGTTGAAAGGAAGAAAAAAAAATTATATAATTAAGAAAATTCTGTCGAAATGATGAAGAAAAAAATGGTTACTTTTATTTTGATTGAACAATTTTTATGTGTTTTTTCTTTTTCATCAAAATATAATCTTGATTACTTTAAAAAAATAGGATATAGTAAATGTTATGTAGAGTCTGTTTTTTCAAAAATGTCGTTCATCAAAATAGGAATAACTATTTTGAGAAAATAAAATGTTCCTTTTCGTATATGGGAAGCAAGAGAATTAATATTAATTAAATTTTTACGTCGTAAATTCAACATACTTTATCTATTATAAAACAATTTTATAATTATTACTATTGAAATCTTTAATTGATCATCATTGATAATTTCATGCATGTATTTTCTAATCTAAATACTGAGTTACAAGTATAGTTTATCTTCGTTGTATTTAATCTACACTTTAAGTGTGACTCGATATTATAAGAAAATCGACATCTGATAAATATTATTTAATAGCACCTTTAGTGCTTTAAATTCTTGATGATTTTATACATACGATAAATCACTTCATACGTAATAATTTAATAATATATTTTTTTTCTTCGATTTTCAAGTGGCGATCGAAGAAAAAGAAAGAAAAATTTGATGTGTTCGAGACTCAGTTTATGGTATATATCAGACAACACGTTTCGCCCCGTTGTCTCGTTGGATCGCCACGGATCGAGAACAATTATAAACCAGAAATAAACGAACGAGCGAATTCCTCTACGATCACGTAAACGCGACAACGCACGCGACTTAAAAATATGTATTTTGCAACAATAAATTGCGTCATGCGACGACTTGTTTTTCTATCGAAATCTTTGATTGCTTTCAAGGTGATCAACAATGTTAAACGAAAAAAAAAAAGTAGAAGAAAGAGACTTCGAATTTTCAATTACTTATGAAATAACTGTAATGTTTCCTGTTTTAAGAAAACTGCCATGAAATACGGCGTATCTCATTCTATGCTTCTTCGCGCAAGTCTTCTCTAGGTTAAATTAAACGGGAACATTTATTCCGCCTTGTAAAAAATTCAAAGTTGTCACAAGCAGGTTTCCTGGAAAGTATATTACTTATGAATCTAAACTTTGAACTCCGAGTATATGTATTCTTTAATTTTTCTTCCACTGTTGGCGAAATGAAACAATTACATAAAAATCTTCTTATTTTCTATACTAAGCTAGACTAAAATCTTATTATTTTGCTTTTGATATTTTAATTAAAAAAAAAATTCCTTGCTTTTGTATTTTATTCCAAAACAATTTGTTCGAAAGTGCATATGCGAAATCAACCATAAAGTAACTATCGGAACTGAAATATTACGACAATGTACACAATTAACAAAGTTAACAATCATAAGACAATTTATTTAAAATTTATTTAAACACAAAAACAAGTATTTAATTAAATGAGTAACTGGCAGTAATTAAATCGCAGTTATTAGAAAGTAAAATAACCAACTGATAACTACAAAAATATATATGTTATTAATAGGAATGAAGTAAGAATAATACAACCAAAATATAATTTCACTTATAAAAATTAATTTCATAAACAGCTTCCTATCCGACATTTAATTTCCTACGACAATTTTGGCCACGAACAGACGTCAAATGGAGAGACGCGGGCTGTCTCGCAAATTATCGGGCCTGCCGGACGGAAATTATATTTGGAATCGCGACATTAGGCTTAACGCGAGCGATAGAATGAGCTTAGCCGACGACAAATTAAGGCGATTGCGACGGAGCCGTCGCAGCTCGTTAAATCGCACGCACTTCGCGTATAGCGGGTAGCCACTTGAAAGCGCCGCTTGTACGCGTTCATTGGTACAACGCAGGATTTCACCAAGATCTCCGCGTATCTCGATGTAATTCGAATCGTTCTGCCTCGTCAACAACGCAAAACTGCCACTGTCGCTGTTAGTTTTTGCTCATTTTTATTCTCATATTTCTCGCCGTTATCTCTCAACTATCTACTATTCAGTCTACGAGATTGAACGATCATTCAAAATTAATACAAGTATCGTGCCTGAGCAAGAGTTCAAGAATAGTGAAAAGGAAAAGAGCGAAACGTTAGAGATATCTTCCTATCTTTCAAGTTCTTTTTGTAATAAATGACGATTTGATAAAACGGATGTTATTCTGACATACCAGTTTCCATTCGTCTCTAGTTTCCTTCCTATGTTATTTTATATTTTTGTTAATTGTCAATGGATTTACCACTATTCAATATCACTTGGAATTCTTTATTATCATTAAAAAGTTCAATAAAGTTATTTCAAGCCTACTGCGATCTTCGAATCAATTATCAAAATTTAATTGAAAGATCATGTACGCTAATAAGAATTTTCTTTCGCCTCGTTTAAACTTGAAATATTTTTAAATTCTGGGAAAGTATAAGTGGTCGGATATGATCGAATGAACGAAGCAGGATTCAAACGCTCTCCTTCGATTATATAAAAATGAAAGAAGATTAATAAACTCCAAGAGGCATGAATAATTGAATTTGATCTTCATTCGACGCTTGTTTTATGAGATTTATTGAGACTAGTTGTCTGAGAGTCGTTCTTTCGTACGTAAGAACAACCGTTTTCAGCGTGGTCAGGATCGTTTGAATGGTTCCCTTCCTCCAAATGGTAGAAAAGAAACGTGCTTTATCGCGCGTAGAGCAGAGAGAAGAAATGGCACGAAATACTCGAAGAAACAACGACACAAAGTTATAGAAAAGACGAAAACGAACAGAACTCGCGAATAGAGACAACGCTTGGAACTAGGAAGCTTGACGATCGCGTTATCGCGAGAAAGATGATGTACGAGCAGTAAAACTTGACCTTAACGCTAATTCCTTCGTGCATCACGATGGCGACGGCTGTTACATAGCGAAATATTTCTCCGATCACGTGCCTCGACTAATCATCCTGGAAGCTCAACGAACTACAAAAGTTTCGCTTGATACGTTCTGTCTGTGAAATACAAAAGAATTTGAACACACGTCGCGCGTATGTTGTGTGTGTTACATAAGACATTTCGTTTCATTAACGTATGTAACTCATATTGTAATGAGAAATGACTATTACGATTATATTTGTAAAATTTCAGATGAACTTGAAGATGTATATTGAAGTTATAAGATATTTAGTTATAAGATAATAGTCATTTTAAGTACAATTATAATAAATACTATAATGTATAAATAATCTCGCTGAATAATGAGTTTAAATATTTTTGTGATGTATGCTACTTTTATTAAATATCTTGTGACTTTTATATATATATATATTTTTAGATTTGTCTCAAACTTAATAAAGATGATCGTGATAGTTGGATTTCACTGTAGCATTAACGAAACTTCAAAGTGTTTTATACACGATCGTGCAATCTAAAATTCGCAAAATTAACTATAATAACCTATCGTCGACAGGGAGTTTTTTTTTTGCACACCACTGTATAATTCTCATAACAAAATAAATTGAATAATAATAGATAAAGACAAGTAAAACGAAGAGACCATAGGCCATAGGCAAAATGGAAAATGTCTCGGCCATAGACTCTGGAAAACTAGATGACGCGCTCGATGAAACACGTGTTCGACAGGGTTTTACAACGACGTTTCTCTCTTTTTTTCTCAGATAAATAGAGCACGGACTCGAGGCGCGAACTTTCCACGCGACCAAGATGGCCAAACGTGGCGATCACGTGCTCGAATACCCGGGATAAGCAGCCGCGACACGACGAAGAAATTCGTTTATCTGCGTGCCAGAAGCGAGCCAGGAACGACGCGGTGCCGTAAAACGAGGGAAGAACAACGCCGCTTGGCCATACATTCTTGTTGACCGAATGAATACGCGTCGGTACGGCCGGGCCCATAATTGGTGCCGGCCAATTAAGGGTTAATTGAGTGTATTTTAGCCTGAAACCAGCCGCGTCGTCGTTACTTAAGGCGGCACCCACATTAAAACTCGGCTCCAACGCTTGCTTGCTACTTGTCGTTCGCCAAACCGTCCAAATAACCGCCCTCCTCCTTGTTCACGCAACGGAGGCTACTTTGCGCGTTGCATCCCCCTCGTTGTCGCGGCCCGGCCAACGCGATTATCCTTATAGGCCATCGATTTATTCGTTGTACGTTCACCTCTTTATGGGTGTCAACCGTGCACATACACGGGTGTATACACGGCTGCTTCACCTGACGCTGCTACCTCGATTATCGTTATCCGTAGCGAGAGATGTTAGAATGAGAGGCGAGATGGTTTCGAGATGTTTTCGACTTCTTTTTTATCTTCTTTGTAGGCGTGCAAACGACTTTGAGTTATTTTTAAGCGAAATCGCGTTTTATTCGACATTCGAAGCCATGAGAATTCACGTTTCACATTGCTCGATTTTGGGATTTTTAATTTTATCGTCCATCTCAGAAAAGTATAAAGTACAGAAAAAGTATAATGTACAAAATGAAGTTAAGCGACTTGATTGAAATTGTTATGATCATCTGTTGATTATATGTGACCCTACGACACCTGACTGTACTTCTATTTAATATTTTTTAATATTTTAAATCTCGTGTAAATCCAAAATTCAGATTTAGCGTATAGATGATCTATAATGACTCGCGAAAATATTGAAACTTGTGAACAGTGAATTTCTACGTACATATATATTATGTATGATTAATTGAAAAGTTATATAAGAATTTAATACACATTGCAAACAACTGTTTTAAATATATATATATCAATAACAAATAAATAATGTAATAAATATTCAGTAAAAAATTAAAGTATAATAACTGTTTAAATACTTTTGTGATCACTGCGAAATACATTATACTAAATACTTTTAAATTTTCATATGTGTATATATCTTCAGATTCATTTTAAACTTGACTAGCATAATCACGATAATTGGCTCTCGCGCTACGCTGCTAATAAAACTTCGAAATGTTTTACGTAACGCGCATCTTTATGCTCGTAAAATGTTCCTCAAAGCAGTTCGGATACTTTCGTGAGCAACAGCAGACCAGTTACCACGATATTTACTAGATCAACAGGTATTCTGATATTTGCAAAACGAGAACGTACTGCCTGCAACACCGTAGAGAAATAATTACAACTCGTTTGAAGAATCGAATTTTAAATCAGCGTGACTGTTCGACCGACGCGATTTCCAGCGCTAATAATAGACCACCAAATTGGTCCATGTGGTTCCCGCGGCATTTCGTCGTCGTCGCCGCGGCTAATTCGAACAGAGCGATTCTTGAATCGCTGACAGCGAGTCGGAGCCAAGGTTAAAAAACACGTTAGTCACGTTTGATCGAAGTGTGCACCGTGAATCACACGGTACACAATCAGGGAAAACTAGAATGCCTTCGGTGGGATTCGTGATCGTACCGTCACGGACGTCATCGACGGCAGCCGCGTTGCAAGTTATCGCACGTTTTGTTAAATATTCGATAAACGCATCGATAAACGAATGATTCACGTGTACCTTAATTAAATTCCATCCTTCCTCCTTTTCATCGACGGCTCAACTCTGTATATTAACGCCGTGTTACGTATCCGTGCATTCATATTTCGTAAATTATGTTAACCATGTAGAAACTTTCGTTCGAGTGAAATTTTTATTTTTTGCTCTTTTTCTATTATTTTTATTTCAGATGATATTAGTGAGGTAACGATGCATTTGAAAAATAAATTACCTCATTTGAAATAAAGGTAAATTTGTTTGGTTTGAAGGTGTTTCTTCTTCTGCATTATTATTTGAAAGGATCATTTGGACGTAAGTTACCTTTCGAATAAGATAGTGGAAATCATTTTTTGATATTTTGTAGTGAACTTGTTTCTTATCTTACTTGAAATAATTATTTATTCTTGATACTTTTATTACTGAAAAGACATTGAAAAATTTTCTTTTTCGTAATTAAATCTGTCTAGGTCTTAGAGATCAGAATTTTCTCTTTCAAACTTTCACTTTCAACTCTTTCAAAACTTGCTGTACGATTTTCTTTATTTTATTGTACTTTGAACATTCGAATTTTTATCGTATTAATCTTAATTATTTGAAATTTCAAGTTTCAACGTTTCAATCCGCAACGTTCTTAGAGAAGTTCGCGTTTCTACAATTTTTCAAGAAAATTGTCCTTGGGAAAAAAAGAATTCAGATCCACGAAGAACAGAAGCTTTAAAGTCTAGACTGTTATATAATTCTCTTTCTCTCTCATAAGTAAACAAGGTTTAAAACAGAGTGTTCTTCCCCTCCTCTCAGAAAGAGAATAAGAGAAAGAGGAAGAAAAATTCGAGAGCCAAAGGCGGATTCGAAATTGAGCCAGTATCCGCGCGACGGTATGGGAAATCGACGCAACTCTGCGAAGGGATTTCTGCGTAAATATTAATTAATCCTGCTGGCGCGATATTACGTTACGAGCTCGCTCGTTCGCTCTTTCTTCCTGTTGTTCGAGAGCGGACACGAGCCGCCAATGACGGAGCAAACGAGCAAACCAGCCAGCCACCGGCGTGCCTGTCAAACCAGTATTTTTCTTTTTCTTTATTTCTTCTCCTCCTCTTCTTCTTCTTCATCTCTTCTCACACTCTATTCACTCTTTTATTCCCGCCCGCTAAAAATAGAGGCTACTCCAGTAAAAACCTCCCGCGTTTTGTTTCTCCTATGGCCGTGATGAATGGATCGTTCTCCATAATGCTTTCCACTCTGACTCTGGGAAGAGAACACCGTCCCGGGCCATTTCAAACCGCGCGTCTGCGATGCACGTAGCACTCACTTGCGTATGCACGCTCTGGTTGCAACTTGATCTCCGATGGACTTTAGGCTCCCGCGAGCTTCCGTTCCGACCGACGTTACGTAAAAAAACCAATTGACCCATTTATCGTAAAGCTACGTTCTCGTTGCCAACTTGCTGCTTTGAGAACGAGGATTCTGCGCGTTCGCGGAGGTATCGAGAAATTGAGTGGAGCGTTCGTTGATTGAGATCCAAGGGTTTGGGTTGAAGGATAGAGGATACGGGTTGATGTTGCTCGACGATATTTGCGCTTCTATTATACTTGTCAAATTTTCCTTTTGTTTCGGGAAGTAGAGGAAGATTTGTTCGGAAATCGCTGAGAAGTTATTTATTTAATATCGAGTGCTGCCAGTAATTTTTGTTCAAAGGATTCTTTGTGTTGTTCAAGTTTTTTGAAGATGTAGAAGAATAATAATAATTCTAAGTAACTCTTTCTTTTGTGTTATTCTAAGTAGTTCTTTCTTGATAAAGAAATGCTCTAAGAATAGAAAGAAAGAATTGTGTCGGAAAATGACCCACAGAACAGAACAGGATTAATATCTCGAGACATTTTTAAATTCGGTTCTCAGAGAGTCTGCGGGACTCTCTCGTTTAAAGGGGGAATCATCCATTAGTCTTTCTTAAAAGCTCGACAGACTACCATGAATTTGACACTGTAAATTAAAGTCCCTCCTTGTGAAGAGTGTGCTCGGCTTTGTTGTAGACGAAAAGGCACCTTCTGTATCTCGAAAAGTACTCAAAGCTTGAAGATCACAGCGCGGAAAATATGACAAATCGTATCTCCTGTTTTTTCATGTGAAATACATATGTCATCAGCCAATTATGTCCTTCTCCTAGACTGCGGATGTTTATCCGCACGTATGACACGCAAAAAGCGTAAAAATGCGTGCATAAAATATGTAAATACGCAGAAAACAAAAAAGTATTCGTATATACGTAGAAAACATATGCTAATTAACAAACTTGTTAATAACGCGATAAGCAGAAATTTATCGCGCATAACGTTATCTGAACCGGCACGAGTGACATTCAGCAATTTTATTTTGATTTGCAATTTATTGGCATTAATAAATTCTACGTAACAAGTTAATGCGATATTTTAAAATCAAAGTTATTATTATGATTACAAGTTATGTACTATAATATTCTTATTTCTCTAAAAAAGGAAAAAATATTCTAAAAATGCTTTTAAACTTGTCAGAGGTCAGAAATATATACATAATCTTCAATAACGGTCATTGAATTTACGGTGTTATCGAAATTTTTAGTGAGTGCTTGTCTAAAGAAACATGCATTCTCGAACCTACATATGAGACGTCCAATTGGATATTTATCTGGAGAACGTGTGTTTTCTAACATACCTATGCTGAAAACTCGAGGATAATAAATACGTCAATTAGAAAGAAAGAATTGAATACTTCGAAGCATGACGTCGGCCATAATAACAATGAATAAAATTTACTTTGTATAATTTTTTTGTACAATTTTATAATTACTTTTATAATAATTTCAAAGTTATACGTCTGTGATGCCAGATGGATTGAATAAAATTGATTTTTATAATTTAGATTACCTCTTCTCTTACTGGTAAAATTTATTTTTGAGAAGAATATATGGAACGAAATCGAAGAACGGGTGTAATCAATTCTACGAAACTCATGTGACTAGCACCATGGGACAGTTGATCGATAGATTATGAATTTCTTAGAAGAATACAAAATTAAATTACTATATTACTCATCTAATTGTAATAAATCGTCACGACCCAACAATAATTTAAAAAAACTGACATCATCGAATGGTGCCGGGAGAAAAAGATAGAATCATTTAAATCACTAGAAGAAGTAAAAAATGAATTGCATTCTTCCTGTCTATAAAATAATTTCTTTCATCATCTACATCATTTCACATTCATAAATGATCGACACCGTAGAACGAGTTTCTTTAATTATCAGAAAATAAATGCAAATTTTTTTGAATTAAATAAAATAATTTCTTTTTCGTTAACTGATATCACTGAATGAAAAACTAACGCTATAACTTTTTGGATTAGCAGAAAAGCACAAAAATAATTCTACACATGTTGTAAAATAATTTCATTTATTATTCACGAATGGATATCTGGTTATCCATCGAAATATTGGACGATAGAACAATCTTCTATCTCTTTTTCGATAAATTTCTTAGACTACCAAAAAGCATCTAAAAACAAACTTTCTAAACAGAAAATAGCTTTCTTCTATCAATTACAAGTAAATAACTGACATCATGAAATGATTAAATAATAAATTAACCTTTTGACAAAATTTTTAAACCAGCAAAGGAGTACAAAGGTAAACTCCAAACTTTCTGAAAACAACAGTAATATCTTCCATTACTCGCAAACGAATAAGTTAACCTCTAAGGAATGAAGACTGATAAATTAACCCTTTAACGAAAGAAAACTGCAAACCTTCGGAATAACAATTGGCAATGGCAAACGAATAATTAGGTCTTCGTCCAGCCTTTGAAGAATTTCTGAAATTACCAAAAGCAAATAGAATACAATACCGTACTTTTATAATAACTTCAAAGTTATACGTCTGTGATGCCAAAATTGATTTTCATAAATTACATTAACTCTTCTCTTACTGGTAGAAGAGAATATTACACAAACTCACGATACCGTAAACTTTTCTAAATAGAAAATTATCTCTTCCCCGTTAGCCACACGAAACTGGTCATCGCCGAACGGTCAAGCGATAGATTAAGCATTTATCGATGAATTTCTCAACGTTATATCATCCGTATTAGCGTTGCGTAACAAGCGTCGGCCGTGCGGGCGGCTAATCGAAGCGCGTGCACGTATTTTCCCGATAAAAAGGGACAACCGGTGCATGCGCGCGCGTGCATGATCACGGTACGCCAGCACCAGGTTAATTTTACGTAATATCAGGAAAGCGTTTATATTCTCGTGGGCCGATCAACGGTGTGTACCGGGCTCTCCTCGGCCAGTGGCGCGTCCGGTTGCTCGTAAATTCCTCACGCTATCGCGATATATTTAACTCGGCGATAATGTAGCAAACAAATCGTATCGTTTCACGCGGAACCGGTATTCTCACGCTCTGCTCCGCGCGTCCGCGTTACTCCCTTGCTAAAGATAGTGTGTATTTAAGCCAGCCAGTGCGATTGGTTACACGCCACACGATGGATTCTGCGATCTACGCGTTTTCCTACAGAAAATCACAAAAATCGTGGCCGTTTTTGCCACTGAAAGTTTCTTGCCTTCTGAGGAGGATGAATGACGAGGATGAACGTTCATTGGAGAATTTTGCACGATAGTCTACAGATTCCAGTAGAATCTTGGTTATTGGAATGCTTACGACTCGAGTGCTCCATCATTGGAATGTTTTATTATATGGTTTACGTAATTAATTAATTATCAAAATTTATAATTTGCAGGAAAAGCCGAATACACTTGTCTCCTTATTAATCTTCGTAGAATCCAGATTTTACTTTATATTCAAATTTTATGATAGTTGAGTAGAATTGGTTTCAGAGTCTGGAGAATTTTATGCTAAAATAGAACAGATTTTAGAATAGTTTCGAAAATATTAGAGAATTTTGGAGTGTGGAAGAGGCTCGAAAGTAGCTTCGAGTGTTTTAAAGCACCAAACACATTTTAGAATATAATTTCGAGAATTTCTACTTTTAGAAATCCATTCAACTCATTAGGATTTGCCTGAACGTAGGTTTTGTATTTTGCATTTTGGAGTTTGCACAAGGGCCAAAACCTTTGACCTCAACTCCTCGATTCTGATTAACTATCAATCTCAAATAACTACAGTTGTTTCGAAGATAGTCTGTCTTAGAGTTTGAGAACTACGCTTGGACTCTTGAATTCTATTTCTATTACTTCATGTTATTTTAAGCCTTTGAATTCACGTCTCTGAATTCTATTTCTATCATTTCACGTTGTTTTCTTCGCTGAATTCTATTTTCGTCGTTCTGCATTATATTACGTCTCTAATTTCCATTTTTATTATTTCACTTCTTTTCATTTGATGCCTCTGAACTCTAGTCCCATTATTCGTTATTTTATTTCACATCTATTTCCAAAGACTTGGAACTTTATTTCTCTATCTATAATATCTCCATCCATAATGTGTACATTTTGAAAATTTCATTGCAAAATACTAAATGAATTATTTACGACAATTATTAATTCCTGATTTCGATTGGAGCACACAAATAGTTACAATTAACTAACAATCTATTTTTTCTTATAAGAAAATAAAATCTTGGCTATGAACGGTTAAAACAGAATTTTCATAACTCGAGGAAATATTCCCATTTGGAATCACATCCCAGTTAATTGTACAATGTAATATATGTAGCGTAAATTTATAATATATGTGTAAAATTTAAATATAATAAATTAAATTAAATATTTTGCATTAAGAGTGTATGTACTATTCTCTTAACTGTTCTTATAATGAACAAGGTTTTTACAGATCAGACGATTTAGCAAATATCAATAGGTTATACTTTCATACAGAAATTAAAAAATATATACTATATTAAATAGGTAGTATCCATCTAAAAAGAGAACCTATCTGAAAGATCACACTTTCCAGAGATGCGTCAATACATAAAAACGCTCAAGTCACGTTTAATTCTCGTTATTAACGTCTCATTTCTCACCCCCACGACTACTTGAAAGGCACAGCCTGCCCGCAATCACGCCCTAAAATCTTATCCAGTATCAAAATGAAATCCGTCGAAAAATCAGCGGCTCGAAAGAGCTGATAGCTCGCAGTGACAGCATCAAGCGACAGTGTTGAGCGATATACGACAATGGTAGCGCGATACATCGCCAGCAAATTAGAGAAGACATGCTTCACAACGGAGAGATCGTCGATCATCGCCGCTCGGCAGAGCGTCGGCTAAAGATAGCCCGGCGATTACTTCATCGTGGAAATCACGTAACGTCACTCGAAACAAAGATATAATGTGGGTCGGTGTCGAGGAGACGAGGAAATGGCCGAGAGTCGAGAACAACTGCCGACATAATCGTTCCTTCTCTCGCGCCTCGCGCTACACGCCACGATTGGTGCACACGTATCGCCGCGGCCGCGTGTTACGACGTTTCTATTAGCTTCTTCTCTTTTGCCGCCTTCACCCTCCGGCTGCTTTTGTCCCCGTGCCTAGCGGTGATCGGCCGATCACAGCGGCCACGCGGATCAAGTTTTTACCGGCGAGCGGCCGCGTGTGTACGCGACTCGCGCGCTGTATAAATAATGCATACGCCACGCCAAAGAAGTGCACCGTCCCGCTATTACCGGGCCGATGGCTACCGCAGAAGCGCTATTATTACGTGTTTATTGCACAAGATGAAAGTATCGCGTAGCTGTTTCCCCACGCCTACGCGATCGCGCCGAGAATCGCGGAAAGGTGAGACTCAGCCGGGCTGCGATTCACGATCCACTCGGGATTGCCAGACTGCGTGGCCAAAATCGTTATAGAGCCGTGGTGTTTCGAATCTTAATTCACGGCGCACGCGTCTGTCCGTGTAACGCGAATTCTTCTTGTCGTTACGCGCGTATGAAAGTGAAACGGCGAAGAGGACCTCGAGCGTGAAACTGTGAAAAACTTTCAATTATTTATATGGTGGAATAACTGGCAGTTTATGGAATTAATACGATTAATTATGATTCATTTATGAAATTTATGGAGATATAATTTTTCCTATTGAAGTTTTCTTAATGAAGTTTTCTGTTTTTCGCATAAATGGATTATTTTCTCGGAAATAGAAGAAGATCTGAGTCGGCTCTCTGAGTGTTTAGTCAGTACTTAATAATTACCAGAAGTTCAAACAGAATTTTAATATTAGAATATTTAATATAGAATATTTTGACGAACACGCGATGCCATTTTATCGTCGATTAACAACCATATCCAGAAACAGGAAATTACTTATAAATCGTGCAAATTCAATATCGAGGACATTTACATATAATAAGACTCTCATTACTGGCGATCGTCAGTAATTAGAATATTCGTTTAATAAAGAGAAGTATCATAAAATCTGCCGAGATAAATTTGTCACTTGAGACAGGTTAAAAAAAATTAGTTTGTCTCCTTATTATTTCACTAGCGTATAATTATCAATATAGCGTTACAAAACTACCGAAACGATTTATATAATAATTTTTAGATTCAATTCTAATTGTCTATTTCATTTGACACGTGACGATTTCCATGAATTCAAGATTTCAAATTCAAGAATTAAAAGTTCCTGTGAACTTGAAAATAACGTGACAAGTTAGTAGAAAAATGAATCGAACGTGGGAATTGTTTTGACTGAATAAATTGAATTGAATAATTGATTAAATGAATTAAATAAATTCTAAAAACATTTCTATCAAATTTCACTTTGTCGGAAGAGTGGACGTTCCACGTGTATCTACTTTAATTTAAGACAGGTTATTTGTACCAATCAAATTTAAATGCCGCTTGAAAATACCTCCCATTCGTGATGACAGGTTTTTGGACCACCCTGACAATTAATTTCACGCGAAACTTGGTATACATAGGTTTGCTCGATAAATTCATATATTTGGGCGCGCGGTATTCCACCGTGGTTGAATCGTTGCCAAAATTCGTTCCTTCACATTCTTGTCTAATAAAGTCTCTAACGTAGTGCAACTCGAAACGTCTCCAAGATGAAGTTCAGAAATCGTAAAATAAGCGAAGTTATCACACCAAATGCTATGCACCAAATTACGATCTCATCGAACGTTCGCGCGGTTACTTGAAGAACGTGAATTTTCGTTAGAATCTTCCAAGGGTTGTTTCCAATTCCAATTAAAACTAGCAGAGAGAATCCTTCGAAAAATGAGAGTGTCACGAAGTTGAAAGCGTGTCGATTCGATTTCTGGAAGTAACGAGTAGAAAAGTGAACGCGTGCACATGCAGAAATAACAACAGTAGACAAAAATCCTCCAACAAGTGACAATTTCAGGAAGTCGAGGCGCGTCGATTCGATTTCTGGGAGGAAGGGATAAAGTGGACGCGTGTCAGTTGGACGAGGTAGGACACCGGTGAACCGGACCAGGTAAGCGTCCGTTCAAGTGCGTGGGGCATCAACAGGCTCGGCTATAAATAGACCGCGAAGGTCAGGGGAATCAGCAGTTATCATGCAAATGCCGCATCGATGGAATAATATTGCTCCTTTCGCGGCCAAGCTTGATCGCGCCCGGTCTCCGGTTACTCGCCGCCGATTTCCATCGATACTCGCCGGCTCGTTATGATTTAATCCGTTTTTGTCAAAACCATCTCCGTATCGTATCGAACCCCTCAGTCGTGACAATTATCATCGGGTGACAATCTTCTTGATGAAAATTGAATCGAGACGCTCGTTGCTCGGTCGTTTATTGACATTAAAAATATACGCAGTAGAGTATCTTGGCGATATTTTTACGAATGTAAATGATACATTGGCAAAATCTCTTTCCATAAAACGTATGTGCACGAAAAATTGAAAAAAAAAAAAAAAAGGAAACAGTATTACACGAAGCAAGAACGTTCAAACGTTCTTAAACTCTTTCAAATATTCTACAAATGTTCTATCTTTCTTAGTATTATGAGAAATTGTTGCTACATTCAAATAATACAAGAATTCATATAAATTGGTACTTTTAACTATACTGAGAGTATACAAAAATTGTTAAAAACGAAAAAAATAAAAAATCCAAGCGTGAAAGGGCCAAAGTCTCACCACGTGATCGTGCACGCTTTTCGCCTCGCTTCCAGCACGACCAGAAGCACCAGGAAATCTGAGGAATTTATATCCGTAATTTATGTTGTTTGCTCGGCGGCGTCGCACGACACTTCATCATCGTTGCGTTGCCATTTGAATTGGAAATTTCGCGCGTAGTCGAGAGTGAAAAGCGAGGAAGAGAGGACGAAATACGTTCTACGTTTCGACGAGATCGTTCGAGGCCTGCGGAGTTGCTCCGTGCTAGATTTTACAGCGACTTCTTGGAGGAACATTTTGTCACCGAAGGCGGGCACTCGAGTTTCAGCCGAGCCCTGACTGCCGAGCGAATGCTTCAAATCGAGTTACGCAAGATCTCAAAGGGTAATTCGACGTGGAGCCGTTTACGCGGACCCTCGGGGAACGTCGCGCGCGAAATTGCGGGCAATCTTGGCCACAGATTCTACCACGGTGTCGCGATAACTCGCGCGCAACTTGCTCGCGGCCTCCTCTAGTTTATAAGTTTGACATTATTCGCGAATTTTAGTCTTCTTGCTATGTGGGTATCTTTAAAATTGATAGTTCTGCTCGCGCGGGCGTCCAAGTTCGAAAGTCCGATACATCGAATATCAATCTTTTAGTTTTTGTTTATCTTTTAACTTATTGTTAGGAAATTTCATCGATTAAAATGGAATTTAGGATTGTTTTAAATGTTTCGACCAAGAGATCTTTCAAATTTCTAACTTTCAGATTAATTTAGAGTATCAAATTTTTTAGTTAAAGTATTTGTCAAAGTCTTAATTGAAAACTTGAAAATCATTCAAATTCACAATGCCTGGATCAAAGAATCTTTCGAATCTTCCAAAATTCTAATTTTTGGATCCTACAAGTTGATAATTTGATTTTCTTTTAATCATACAACTCAAATTTCCAATTTTTCAATCAAAGAATCTTTTAAAATTGTGACCTCTCAAGTTAGAATTAGATATCTTTGAAATTCCCAATCTTCCAACTAGGCAACCTGACAAATTTCCTCTCGTTTTGGTAGTCTTTCAAATTTTTAATTTCTCAACTCTAAACTTCCAATTTGGGAATATCTTTCTACCTTTTCAATTTCAATTACACGTCTTGAATTTTAACTTGGTCACCCTTTAAATTTTCAATCTTCTAACTTGAATAATCCCTCTTCGATTAAATCCCTCAGCTTTTATCTTGCGAATCTTCCAACGTTGGAAAAAGTTCATCTTCAAAAGGCGGTTGCTCGTGTGCATCCAATCGTCCAACACTTGTGTGCCCGTCGACGCACACGCATGTAAAAGCGCATCGCGTGGTCGTGCCAACAATTTTCCGATCCGCGGAGACGTCATCGACTCGGCGGCCGGTGCAATCAACAGGTGGTTGCACCAACCGCGATGCAGTGACCTGCGTGTGAGTGCGTGTGCGTGGCGGTGCACAGCACGCTAGCCGAGACTCGAGAGAGGATCGAGAGAGAGCCAGTGTATGCGACCGCTTATCGAAAGTTCCCGCTGGATCGTGATATCCAACGCGTCGTACACACTCTGGCTACGAGATGTCCGAGCTGTGCCTAGAGATGGGATCAAGTCCAACAGTGCGAGCCTCTCTGAAGCCAAACTCCACGTTTTATTCACTTTTTACTTTCATTGTGCAAACTACGGGATTAAATACGTTAAATTTTTAAGAAACAAATGACTTGCAATGAATTTGCTGGAGGGGAAACAGTTGATGTAGAAAAATTGGAGACTATTGATTTTTTTATTTAATTAGGCATTGACTAAAATTTGATTAATAAAAGTTTGCTGATATGACACAAATAATTATAAATCCTAAGATAAATTTAACATCATTTTTCTATGATTTTCGGTTTATGGGATCGATCAATGTGATTTCTGAACGATTCTTGCATCGATATTCATTATTCCTTCATTCGTCGTTCAATTGTTTAAAAATTAAAGACGCCGATTGGGATCGACTTCAACTTATTTCATTAAAAGAATACAGTACATATATTGTGTGCAAATGAAAACTGTCAGTCAACAATAGGTTATTATAATATTACTTAAAATTATACGCTAATTTTCGTCGATACGAAGTATCTATGTCTAATTCTAAGTCTCTAAACTTCGTGCTGTTCAAGGATCAACATTTGCGGAAAATCCAATAACGCACAAAATTCACGTAATATCCAAATTGTATAACTCATTTGTTCTGGCGCAGAACAGAACCCTCCGAGGCATCAGTCAGGTCAATTCCTACAAAGCCTCGGCCCTGACGAGAATTGCCAGATGTGCTAACATACCTCTCATCTAAGGACACTTTCTCTGGCCTTGGAGAGAGAGACAGTATGTGGAAAGGCTCGGTAGGGCATAAACAAAGCCTTGTC